>NC_048309.1:21032298-21402547 GCF_013100865.1 Trachemys scripta elegans | reverse complement strand
CCCCCCCCCCCCCCCCCCCCCCCCCCCCCGTATGTGCGTACTCCTCTCATGCTCTCTTCTTGGCTTCTTCTTGATATATTTCATACAGACCAATTTCAGTAGTTGATTGAAGTCTGTATAACACCTAGAGTTTCACTGCTATCATCGCAATCATGGTCAATTGACCTTCCCTGAAAATGAGACCATGTGGTGGAAAGGGATTCAAGCCTACCTGGAATTATTTTTCAGCCTGTGGTTTGTAAGTCTGATTTCCTTCAAACTAATTATTTCCTTCCTTACTATGATTCTCTTCTCTCTTGGAAATATCAGTGGGACCAACAGCAAAGTGAATGATAATAGGTGTGAGCTGTAAATAACACCAGGCCACTCAAAAGCAAAGTGTCTAGTTTAGATACATACCAAATGCTTTTTACATTATGTAAAAAGTTTATATGTAAATTAATCCCCTAATAAAAATAAACACAAGACCCAGCATAAACCAGCAAAGTGACAACTCATGAACAGAGCCATGCGTCATTGCTGCTCTTGCATTCAGTGAATCAGCTTCATGTTGTCAGCAAGCCTCTTTGCTTTGCTTTGATGGTGGAACAGAGTGACGGTCCACTCGTGTGCTGGTGGAGTGACATTTGTGCTCTTATGGTAACCAAAATAATCTGTCTCTCTCCTGAATGAGTACCAGGACTTGAAAGAGTGTGTCTGTCTATATGTTCTCCAAACAGCTTTAATTTTCCATTAATTTTTTTCCATAGAGTCGTATCTATGAGACACTTCATCCATTCTTTTCTGGTTTTATGCAATGTGATGCAACTTCTGGTGACAGAGGGTTTAGAGGGATTTTGGGGTTGGTTAGGAAGGAGAATATAAAAATCTGGCTGGCCTTTGAGTCTGCAGAGCTAAAACTGGTGAATAGGTCAATTGACAAAAGTCCATGCATGGGAGACTGAGACCAGTTACACAACTGAAGATGTCTGAGCTCCAGTGTTCCCATCAATAAGGCAAAGATGGATGATAGTGGGGTACAGGTTCTGCAAACTTGGTGAAGTTTGTAGTCAACAGCAAGAACCTGATGTGGAATTCATACTTCTCCAATTACAGCCTCTCTGATCTCAGGATCTCCAAGCACTTCACAAATATGAATTCTCAAAGTGCTTCTCGGGATTAATTAATTAATTAATTAATCTTGGGATTAATTCTGTGAGGTAGGTACATTTCATTATGTCCCTTATACTAATGGGTATACAGAGGTTAGATGAAAAGGACACATGATTCCATGGTACAGAACTAGAAGTTCTGTTTCCCAGGCCTGTCCATTGACCACTTAACATAACACTTTCTTGGCAATCTTCTGCTTTCTTTTAGCTCTTCACAAGTGCTGCTATTGATGTGTTAGTTCCAATTAAGAATATGGCAATATTTCAGGCTATAAAAATTTTGTAATAGTTTCAGATGGTTGAACTAGTGTTGAAATAGATCATATTGCAGCTGGACGTCACTGAACTCTTCTCCAGAGTGATCCCCATGTGCACAGATATCGTCCCCTCTGATGAGGGCCTTTTTTTTTTTTTTTTTTTTGATGTTCACTGGGTCACACACATTAGTAACCTCAATTTTCATTGAGTTATATGCTTTGTGCAGTTTGTGCAGCTGCAGTTTGTAACCTGGAAGTGAAGCTGTCTGTGCCCTGAGTGGCAATATGAATCTGACTTCTAGTAAATCTTTGATTAATGAAGCTCGGGTAAACAGATTAGTCATTAACCTTTGATAAGTAATCTTATCACGAGAAGCAATGTGCCGCTCCTGTGCTGTCAGGATGAGATTCATGCATTGCAGTCCCCATGCTTGAGATTGCAGGAATCTCCCTGTCAGTCTACTAACTCAGACCTTTCAGGGCAGGATGATTATTATTATTATGCTTTGCCCTCTGCATTCTTCTCATAGTGTGACACATTCTCTATATGATCTCATTGTGCCCAGGAAATCTGAACACAAGGGTAATCAGGCAGTTCCAGGAAGAGAGACTGTGATATTCATATCTCGTGCTCCACCTGTACATTGAACAGCTAGCGATGACGGTGGCACTATCAGAGAAGACAGGGCAATGTCACTGAACTCAGCAGGACTCCCAAAGGATTGGAGAGCTTGAGGCAGTGACCATGCTGTTTAGCGGGCAACAAGTGGATGGGATGATTTTCTTTAAGCCATTGACGAAGGCCCAGATGTTGGTACAACTTGGGTGGATGCGTGGAGAGAAGGTGGCTTCAATCCACTATCAGGGGAGGCTGTGTGCTGGGCAAATCCCTCAGTATAAATTAGATCAGTCTGAGGGCCTTGTTGCATGGGTTGTGATGCACAATGGCCTTCATGCCTGGGGGAATCTGGGCCAGAATGTTTTTTTAGCACAAGCGGCTGCTGCACAGAAGACTTCTTCGCCATACTAACTAACATCCTGTGTGCAGTAAATGAATAGCCTTCCATAGAGCAAGCTAGGCCACAAACTTAGTAACTGAACACGAAACAGCTAAGAATTCTATTACGTTCCTCACAGCAGTTCTTCTTAAACTGTGGTCTTTAGACCGCCTGTGCTCTGCACAGTCCATCCCGCTGGTCTCCTAGTATTTTGAGAATCAAGTTTTAGAGGCTTGAGCAGTTAGGAAGGGAAATGGAGCAATGAGATGATCTTTCTCTTGGAACATAACCTGTAAAATTAAAATGTGTGGACTATTGCCCTGAAGAACTAGAGTTGTTATACATAACCTCAGTACTAAAAAAGCATACTGGAAGCATCTGCAAGTTAGCTTGGGATTGGCTTTCTGTAACAGCTTCTAACATAGTAGACACTTTTGTGCCTGCAGATAATTGCATCCACAGTTTTGAACGTGCAAGGACTTTCAAACAGCTTTAGTATTTAGAACCCATGTTGTTAGTTGGGCATCAGCCTAGCCTTTGTGTTTTCAGGTGCAATTTTGCACCTGTAAAAACTTTTATCCATATTTTCACACCCACAATTCTTTGTGGGCACAAATCATAGTAGTTAAATGTATGTCTACCTGATTTACAGGCATCAGCAAGTAACTAGACATTTAGCTACTATTTGCACCCAGAATTCATTGCAAAAATTCAGGCTAGATTTGAAAATCCATGCCAGCCCATTTAAATGCTATCGTTTGCACCAGCGCTTTGCTGCAGGCACAAAGTTGTGGATGCAACTATTTGTAGGGGCAAAACTACATCTTCAAAATTAGAAGCCAAGCTGAGGGCAAGAAGAAAACCAGGCACCATGTCAGGCTCCAGATTTTCTGTTTCTTTCCATGTCACTCTCTTTCCTTCTCACCTTTCTGCCTTTGCTCTTTAATCTGGACTTCACACACACACCAGTCACAGGGGACAGGTTGCTAAAGTCTTGATTAAACATTCACCCAGCCCTGAAGATGGATCTTGGTTTAAAGGGTTTATTTCATTCTGAATTACTTCCTGGTATTAATCATGATTGTTTATGGCTTGTTATGTACCCAGGAATACCCATTTTATTAGTAAAGTAGCAATGTGATTTCAGGTAAGATAACACTTCGGGCACGAACAAGCTAACCATTTCTCTAGCAACATCCATATCTAGACTACATTCTCTCGAGTGGCAATAAATTACACCCAGGCCTTTACAAAATTTAAACTAAACTTTTACAAGAAGGCCAAGTTAGCAAGTTATTTATGTGCAAATTGGAAGTTTCACTTTACAATCAGCTGCTTTCTCCTCGCTGGTTCATTCCGAGATGTTAGTGCCAGCGTACGTGACACCATTGTTTGCTACCAGGGAAAACAACTGTGAAGATGTTGCAAACATTGGAGTTCAAAACGGCTCATGTGCAATGCACAAGTGAACACATAATTTCCTCACACACGACGACTTTAACTTTGGAGGCAAATAGGATCATTGCACATGGACAAGAATAGAACTAGCCACTCCCATGTGCCACTATGGTGCTTGCATGTATAACGGTGTTAAATGCATGTGCAAATTTAACACGCAATTGCATGCACACTTTTTGCTTATATAATTATGTACAGGCAATTTGAATTGTGAAGTTGCTGAGTGAGGCAGGTGATGGGGAGGACAGGCACAATAATATAAGATAATGCCTCTCTTTGCAGTGCACAAGCACAAATGCATTGCCAAGGAAATGGTGCTAAAGGAACTGCAGAAAAAAAGTAAGTGACGGTTTAATGGGGTTTTAGTGAAATATGATATATTTTTTTAATTTGCCTGAGTGTGTTACTCTTTAAGTAACTCTGAAGGGATCATCTAATTCCATAGATAAAAGGCTTTAGCAACATTCCCAGCCACTTGTGTCAAATTAATTATAATGGTTGCTGAACACAACATTTATTTTTACACACAACTCCAATAAAATAAGGGGTTCCAGGAGCACTTTCTCTGTCTCTCTTTTTCTCTCCCCCATCAATGCCCAAGATGGTTCCATTTATCCTGCAAATATTAATTCTAAATGCAAACAGAATGAGGAAGGTACGGGAGGATATAAATGGAAAATTAATTGAGGAGCAATGTGGAGATGTGTATTATGACTTCCGCTGCATGCATATTCAAGCAGAAGTTCAAGAGCTAATCACTGACTCGCTGCCCCCCCAAAACCTATCTTACACAGAATATAGCGGTACTCAGCTGCTGGAAGGCAGGAGAGATGTGTACTGTTCACTTTTAGGCTTGCGCTTATTAATCAATTATGATTTTTTTTAAAGCGAGACTATCTAGAGTATTAACCCTATGATAAGTGGGATGTGAGGGTGATTGGCTTCACTCTGAAAAGGCACCTTGTTCATTTAAAAACAGCAGCTTGTTTCTTTTTTTCGTTCACCCAGGGGTAGAACTGGGTGGGGTGCCTTGACTCTGTTTTAAAGGCTGTTTGTTGTAAAAGATAATGTTTACAGTTGGGGGGGGAATCTCATGGCATTACAGTGATTCATGAGCTGCTGAGAAGAGAAGCTGAGATGCAGGGCCAGCTCTAGCTTTTTTGTCGCCCCAAGCAAAAAAAAAAGCAGGGGGAGGGCCGCTGGAGTGCCGAAGCAAAAAAAATAAAACGGCAGCTGCAGGGAGCGCGTGGAGGGCGGTCAAGGTGGCTCACAGGGGGGTGAAGGGCGGTGCCCGCCCGCTCCCTCCACCCGTGGGCAGCCAGGTGCGGCAGCCCACTCGCAGCCAGGCAAGAGGGGCTCCCCCCTCCGGCCTTGGGGTGTCTCTCCCGGCTGGGCAGGTGGCGCCCCCGGGGGCTGCAGAAGGTGCTGGCTCAGCTGCTCCTTTAAAGGCGGCTCAGCCAGGTCGGGCTCAGAGCAGCGCGGGAGTGGAGGCCGGTGCAGGCGGCGGGGAGTGGCGCGTCCCAGGGAGCCCAGCAGCGTGGTGAGAGGCGGGGATCACTAGTTCCTGCCCCCCCCCCAGGCCGGGGTCCGTGCCCCTGCAGGGCTGGGCTGGGACTGGCAGATTGCGGAGAGCCGGCCAGGAGTCCGGGGGGGCTGCCAAAGCAAAAAAAAAAAAAAAAAGAACCACAGCAGGGCGGCCGGAATGTGCCACCCCAAGATTGGCCGGAATTCCGCCCCTTACAATGTGCCGCCCCAAGCATGTGCTTTCTCGTCTGGTGCCTGGAGCCGGCCCTGCTGAGATGTATGTGAAGGGGGAAACCAGAATAATCCTCCACCCCAGTGAAACCCTCTACCTGTTCTCTGTATGTGCCAATCAGTAGCTTCCCAGCTAAGGAATTTAGAGTTTTTCCCCACTCTATCTATACTATACACTGTCCTTTCTGAATTATATTGCAATGCACTTGATTTGGTCTGCATTGAGTTGCCACTCCTTCCTACCCCCTCTCTTTCCCTTCCCCCCCAGATGATGGTGTCTGCTGGTTATTAGCCAGAAACTCTGAGCAGATTTTAGCCAATTAATGCAGCCCCAGCTGGAGTTGCTGGATGTGTGACCTAAATACCACCCCAGCTGATCCTTGAAGCAAGACTTTTATGTTGTCCTCAACAATCCTCTGTCCCAGGTAAATAAAATGGAACTTCACCACCACCACCAGCACTGCAGCCAAGCTGGCTGTGTGATGGTAATCTTTGCTCAGCTGGAAATTGTTCCAACCCATTTCAAAGCAGTGTCAAGGGAAGAGTTTATAAAGTTGTTTTTTTATGTTAAAAAAAAGCATGATGATCTAGTGTAAACTCTATTGAAAATGCTAGCTGCTTAAAAGTGAAATGCTGGTCATTTAAAACATAACATTCATAGTGGATTGCTAATGAGCTGGAGAGCCCATCATGTCTAGGTCACTGATTTCAACTTGGCCTGGTCAGCAGTGGTCAAAAATCATTACTAACAGCTGTTTATTGGCCTGTGTGTAATGAGCTGGTAGTGATCTTTTTTTGGTGTTCCTAGTGGATCACTGCTTGCTAGAGCTGGAAGAATAATTCCTAGCAAATACACTGCTCAATGAATTTTGTCTCTGATACTGTTCGTAAATTGTCCACAAACAGGTAATGATTTTTCTTCACTTTGTTCATTATGCAAAATTATTTGCTAAATAATTTCTGCTGAGAGTTCGGGAGTAGTTCACTACAACTATTTGAAATTAATGTTCTTTTGATTGGATGCACAGCTCACCTTTATATGTTTTTGTTCCCTGATTGAATAAGCTTAGGTCTTAGAGACAAATTTCTCTTATCGCAGTACTTGCAATTATGAATTCAAATTATAGAATTTCATCCAGTTACTCCTGTATTGAACTCTATAACTTGTCTTTGACTAAAGCATATGTTCCCAAAAAGCATCCAGTCTTGATCTGATGACAAATAGCATTCTTCAATAGTTGATTGAAGTGTGCTGCTCCCATTATATTCCTGCCAATAAACATACTCCTCCAATATTGCTCATGGAAATTTAAAACAATGGCTAAGGAAACACTTTTTAAAAATTTGCTCAAAATTTTTTCTTTTTAAAATATTCTCCCAGCTCTAGCATCCAATTTAGCAAAGGACAGAACAAGCCATGGTTACTGACTTGCTGTCTCATCCCTAGAAGTGGACCGTGGATCCTAGGGCCCCACGGGGCATGCTGCTGGAACAATGTGAGGAAATATAAAGCCCTTCCATCTCCAGGGATGCTCCATCCAGCAGCACTAAGATTTACATGAAAGAATTTAAAGAAATTATTCAGATCAGGTTTATTTCCACTGATGGTTAAATAACACTGGTTTCCTTCCCCCTCCCAAGACTTTCTTCTCAACATCCTGTTTCTATGATTGTCTACATGGAAGAACGGGAGGTTCATGAAATGCACAGACAGTAACCTTCCAAATCTCATTCTACTTTGTTACAGATTTTATTTTACTAAACTCTAGTTATTTATATTTTTTGAGATGATGCCTGCAAAAATTGCTGGGAGAAAGAGCAGAACGTGAAGGCTGTCTGTCTCTTTTTGTTTTTACCCCCCAGTAATAGTCTTTCTGAGTCTATTCTGCTTCCTTTCACATTTTCCAGTGTCTCTTCTTTCTTTGACACAGTCTCGCTGCACTCAGCAGCCTGCAAGCATTACTGTAAAGCCTTCCAGTAAATGTCTCGTTTAGAGTGTGAGGGAGCCTGAATTAAATAGAGCAGAGACTCTTGTTGGTCTGAGTTAATGGAGATGTCTTTTAGCTAAATGTCAGCTCTGGACAGTTCCGAGCTCTGCCAGAATCATGACAAAACCCTCCCCCACAACTGCTTAACTGTACATGAACTGTGATCCATTATGAAGGTGTGTGATTGCCTTTGGATTGGCCTCTGACTCAATGATGTACATTAACTCTTACTGCAGGGCCTCAGCTCTTGGCCTTTGTGTGAAAGGAGACCACAGGAAAATAGGATCTCTGTCAAAGACAGCCTTGGAATATAGAGCTAGCACTGACAATATTTAGCTCAAATGCAGGGAAACTGGTGCCCTTGCTTCAAGTCCTATTAAAAAAGTCCTACATGTGGTAGGAACTGTACACCTGATAGCCAGTGGGGAACCTCAATATAGAACTGTCTACACATGAGCTACAGAAGACAACTTGTCAATCCCAAGTACGTTTAACTGAGGTCAGAATTTGTGACACTACTTCCATTAGCTAGGAACTGATGGTCACAAAACTGATCTCCTCCAGTCATCAGGAAGCACCTTATGGAGCGTCAATGGCAAGGATGTAGGGTGCTGCTAGAAATTAAAGCTGTGGACACAGCTTACCCCACCAAATAGCTTTCCAAAGAAGATCCCATTCCAAGCACAATAGCTTACTGCTGTTCAATTGTTAGGGCAATGAAAAACGCTCTCATGGATGATATCCACCTACAATTTTACTTCCTCTCAACACTCTTCAGGAATGACAAAACGCCCACCTCTAATAACACTATCTTGAGCCTTTAACAAGATGCATATTTTTACTGCTGCAGATCTCTTCAATCCTACCTCATTTTTTTCAGTGCTTTCTCCTCTCAGCCTAACCTTTCTCACATGAGCATAATTTCCAGCACTCTCTCCATAATCCCAAAACATTTCAAGTCTCAACAGTAATTTTATTTTCTGAGCAACAAGCCACACTTATGCTTTATGTACAGTTTTAGCACCAAGAGTTTATGCATTTGACATGCTGCTTTTCCCTGTATTTGCTGATCAGTCTGGTATTACCCAGTCTGAAAACAAAACCAAACCAAACAACAGCAAGGCAAAAAAAATCAGCACTAACATATAACTGCAAGGAGCAAAAGAATTAGTGACAAAACAAACTGGGGTGAGTATACATTTGCAATATAATCATTATGGATTGCTTAATTAATAGTCAGAACAGAATATGAATGGTATAATTCTGCTTCTGGTCATGAGAAACACTTCTTTTTAAACAAGTAACCCAAAATGTTAGGTTCAAATACTATGGTAGAGTTCCTTCACTCCACCTTCCTCTTCCTGACCACCAGCCTGATAACAATTGGACTCTAGAAAAAGGAACGTGGTCCTACTTTTTTTTTTTTTCAGACCAAGAATTTGAGGTACTTCCTTAAAAAAAATATCTCAGACTGAAGAAAGGTCTGGGGGATTTGCAGCATTTGAAAAGTATAGAGAAGAAATAGTTTGATTCAGGAAGTTCCCCCAAGTATGGGAAAGCACAGAGAAGCGGCAATGATTCACTTCCCACGACATGGTCCGTGATTTTCCACCTGGAAGTAATGGTTGATCAATGCAGTAACCCCATGGTAATCTAATGCCCAATGTCTTCCTCACAAGATTTCATGGGCGAAATAGAATTAACCCACATCATCATCCATCATTGTGCGTTCCTGAAAAGCATGGGTTAATAGTTCACAAAAATCAATATGTGCTTCCTATGATGGTGGAGCAGCCCTTGAATAACAGATTGCCTCTTTCTGCCAACAATACTCTTACATTTCCTGGTGAAGCAGAAGGCTGCAATCTCTAATTCTGACATACATCTTATATTCTAGAGCCCCCATGCTTAATATGAAGCATTTATTTACCTTTATACTGAGGTTGTACTGGTATCATTGCTGGTGAAGTACCCCGGGACGGTCTTTTTGTTCTGGGTTTGTACCACACCTAGCACAATGGGGTCCGAGTCCATGACTGGAGTTCCCCAATGCTACCAAAATACAAGTAATAAATAATACTTAAATCAGAAAACATTTTAGATGCAGTTATGGAACTGCAGGAAGTTCCTTTAGAAATTTCCTTTGAAATGATCTACCTCTTTTATTCCTGATCTTCTCTTTCTGCCATCTTTTCATGCCCAGCCTCCTGCTCTTCTGGAATGAGCTCACTAGGATTAACGTACGAACCACACCTCCTAAATTTGTCAAGATGTCCCCATGTACAAGGCTTTATTGCAGCCTCAGTCCTGCTTTGTGCTTTACCCTGCCATTGCCTGGCTAGATCATGCATAAATTTGTTGACCCCACTAAAGCAGTGTAGGACAGGGCTGCCCAGAGGATTCAGGGGGCCTGGGGCAAAGCAATTTTTGGGGCCCCTTCCATTAAAAAAAAGTTGCAATACTATAGAATACTATATTCTCGTGGGGGCCGCTGTCGGGCCCGGGGCCTGGGGCAAATTGCCCCACTTGCCCTCCCCCCCGCCTCAGGCGGCTCTGGTATAGGAAACAGTATGGCAGTGGTTCTCAAACTTCATTGCACCGTGACCCCCTTCTGACAACAAAATTACTGCATGACCCTGGGAATGGGCGGCGGAGCCCAAGCTCTGCCACCCTGGGTGTGGGTAGAAGGGGCTGGAGCCCCACTTCCACTGCCTCAGATCGGGGTGGAGCTCGGGCTTCAGCTTCAGCCCTGGATTCCAGCAAGTCTAATGCTGGCCCTAGCGACCCATTAAAATGGGGTCCCAACCCACTTTGGGGTCCCAACTCACAGTCTGAGAACCACTGCTAGAGAGCATATCCAGCATGTAATCTGGCAAGGAACAGAAACTGCCTAAGAAAATCTTTGAGCCTGTTACCAGAATTGGGCTGTATGTGTGTATATTACTGGTCAACTCTGATTAGGAGAGAGAAGGCAATTAGAATAATGCAGGAGAAGGAGAAAAATCTGGATGCCTTAACTTAAAGGCTGGCCCTACAGTCATTGATCCCATTGACTTCAGTGAACACAAAATCAGATCCTTTGTTTGTAATCAGTCTCTGGCTTCAGTAAGGAAAAAATAAGAGCAGATCTCTCTCTCTCTCTCGTGCTATACTGCATATGTATATTCTGACCTACAGTAGTGAATAGGTGTCTTGATTAACCAACGAGCCAAAGTGTTCACTGCAACAGTCTGATCTTTCTTAACTTTATTTTCCTTCATGAATATAATAGTGATTGTATCTACTGTTTATCATGATCATCATTTACCTGTCTTAAACAATCCCTCTTCTAGTAACTTTCAGTTCATCATGGTATAACACAAAGACTCTTCCTCTCTTAAAAACTTAAATGCTTCTAAGATTTAAACTGTGGATTGCTTGTGCAGCTATAATCTTAAAAAACATCTGCTACATTTGTGTGGTAAAGGAAGTCTTTTTAGAATGCAGCCTTTGATTTCTATAAAAGACAAATCAGGCCACATGTTTTTGTTTTGAATGCTTCTCATCACAAGAGGAAATTTTCTGCAGCTTGGAATTTTGAATGCACGAAAAATGTATTTATTTATTATTTTAAACAAAGTGCATACATAAGAACATCAACAAAACTCCTTGGAATGCTATTCCTCTCTTCCTTAAAGTGATATTAGCAAGTATTTTAGACCCACATTTTGATCTACCTTAAATCAATCTGGGTCAGGTTGTGCCCTTGATCCAGACATGCAACTCCCATTGACATCTCAGACCTTTTGAGGTTCACCCATCATTAGTTTTGAACCTAATAGCTCAAACTAACAGAAGATTAGAGAGGGTTTGTTGGTTTTTGTGGGGGGGGGTTATGTCTTTTGGAGGGACAAGTGTTTCAGAAGTACAGATTTGACAAAATAGGTTTGACACCAATGAGAGCTGAATGCATGAATCGATAGCACAATACAGCCCAGAGGATCCAGAGGAGAATTCCTTCCAGACTTTAAAATATCTATTTTTAAAAAATCCATTACAAATAAAAATCACCACTTCATCACCCAGAACTTTCTCAAGTAAACAGTATGCAGCATTTTCATGCTGCCTGCCCCATCCATCACATAGTTTGTAGACTCTCCCTTCTGGCAAGGCGCCCATGTTTTCAAAATCAAACACTGGGACACTTTTGTGGCATCATTTTTTAGCGTTGCACAATACTCAGTGCGCCACGCTCTAGCTTCTTTCTCTAACCTGATCCACCTAGAAGAGCAGACCACATCCCAAGTAGGACAGACTCTGTGTCTTCCTCCTGTATCTCTCTATCCTTTGCTTTCTTCCTCACTATAGGAGCAACCAAAGGGCGCAGTCCTGCAAAGGACCGAGCACTCTGACCTTGATCCAGCAAACTTCGAGTGAGTGGGACTACTTGCACGCTAGCAAATTAAGCACGTGGGTAATTGCTTCACTGGATCAGGGCCAGAGTGCTCAGCTCCATGCTAGATCGGAACTATAGATAGGAGGGGAGTGAAGGGTACAGAGACCTTCAGGTGTCTACCTTATCCCTACCCCCAAAAGGAGGCGTAGACTGAGTCATTGACTCATCACATTTATCCTGCAATGTTGTCTTCTGACAAGTTATAAATCCATTCTATTCTCCCCTTCACCCTTCTTACCTTGCTAACTGGTAAGTGTCAAATAAAGACAATGGATTTCAAGAAGGCAGACTTTAGCAAACTCAGGGAGTTGGTAGGTAAGATCCCGTGGCAAGCAAGTCTAAGGGGAAAAACAGTTGAAGATAGTTGGCAGTTTTTCAAAGAGACATGATTAAGGGCACAAGAGCAAACTATCCCACTGCATAGGAAAGATAGGAAGTATGGCAAGAGACCACCCTGGCTTAACCAGGAGATCTTCAATGATCTAAAAATCAAAAAAGAGTCCTACAAAAAGTGGAAACTAGGTCAAATTACAAAGGATGAATATAAACATATAACACAAGTATTTAGGGACAAAATTAGAAAGGCCAAGGCACAAAATGAGATCAAACTAGCTACAGACATAAAGGATAGCAAGAAAACATTCTACAAATACACATTAAAAGCAAGAGGAAGACCCGGGACAGTGTAGGCCATTACACAATTGGGGGGGGGTGTTAACAGAAAATGTGAAAATGGCAGAGGTGCTTAATGACTTCTTTGCTTCTTTTTTACCAAGAAGGTTGATGGTGATTGGACATCTAACATAGTGAATGCCAATGAAAATGAGGTAGGATCAGAGGCTAAAATAGGGAAGAACAAGTTAAAAATTACATAGACCAGTTAGATGTCTTCAGGTCACCAGGACCGGATTAAATGCATCCTAGAATACTCAAGGAGCTGACTGAGGAGATATCTGAGCCATTAGTGATTTCTTTAAAAAGTCGTAGAAGATGGGAGAAATTCCAAAAGACTGGAAAAGGGCAAATAAAGTGCCAATCTATAAAAAGGGAAATAAGGACAACCTGGAGAGTTACAGACCAGTCAGCTTAACTTCTGTATCTGGAAAGATAATGGAGCAAATAATTAAACAATCAATTTGCAAACATCAAGAAGATAATAAGGTGATAAGTAACAGTCAGCATGGATTTGTCAAGAACAATTTGTGTCAAACCAACCTGATAACTTTCTTTGACAGGGTAACAAGCCTTGTACATAGGGAGAAGTGGTAGAAATGGTATATCTTAACTTTAATAAAGCTTTTGATACTGTGTTGCATGACCTTCTCATAAACAAACTACACAAATGCAACCTAGATGTAGCTACTATAAGGTGGGTGCAAAACTGGTTGGAAAACCGTTCCTAGAGAGTAGTTATCAGTGGTTCACAGTCATGCTGGAAGGGCATAATGAGTGGGGTCCCACAGGGATCAGTTCTGGGTCCAGTTCTGTTCAATATCTACATCAGTGCTTTAGATAATGGCATAGAGAGTACACCTATAAAGTTTGCGGATGATACCAAGCTGGGAGGGGTTGCAAATGGTTTGGAGGATAAGATTATAATTCAAAATGATCTGGACTGAAGAAATGGTCTGAAGTAAATAGGATGAAATTCAATAAGGACAAATGCAAAGTACTCCACTTAGAAAGGAACAATCAGTTGCACACATACAAAGTGGGAAATGACTGCCAAGGAAGGAGTACTGCGGAAAGGGATCTGGGGGTCATCATGGACCACAAGCTAAATATGAGTATAAATAATAAATAAATATAAATAAAAAAGCAAACATCATTCTGGAATGTATTAGCAGGAGTGTTGTAAGCAAGACATGAGAAGTAATTCTTCCGCTCTACTCCACACTGATTAGGTCTCAACTGGAATATTGTATCCAGTCCACATTTCAGGAAAGATGTGGACAAATTGGAGAAAGTCCAGAGAAAAGCAACAAAAATGATAAAGGTCTAGAAAACATGACCTCTGAGGGAAGATTGAAAAAATTGGGTTTGTTTAGTCTGGAAAAGAGAAGAGGACATAACCATTCTCAAGTACATAAAAGGTTGTTACAAGGAGAAGAGAGAAAAATTGTTCTTCTTAACCACTGAGGATAGCACAAGAAGCAACGGGCTTAAATTGCAGCAAGGAAGGTGTAGGTTGGACATTAGGAAAAACTTCCTAACTGTCTGGGTGGTTAAGCACTGGAATAAATTGCCTATGGAGGTTGTGGAATCTCCATCATTGAAGATTTTTAAGAACAGGTTAGACAAACACCTTTCAGGGATGGTCTAGACAATACTTAGTCTTGCCATGAGTGCAGGGGACTGGAATAGATGACCTCTCAAGGTCCCTTCCAGTCCTATGATTCTATGAAACAGACATGGGTCTTGAGACTTAGAAACCCTTAGTGGGGAGGACTGCTCTGAGATTTTCCATTTATAAATCTCTTACAAAGGGTTAATAAATGGTCAACAGGTGTTTCCAGAAATGGTTGATCAATTGTTAAAGGTCCAGTAGGTCAACAAGTTGCTTCTAACCATCCACACCACTTTCTCCTGGTACGCATATAACATATGCTACCCACAACTGTAACATGCTTCTAATGTTTATTGATAATTTATGAAGTCTTTAGAAACCATTGATAAATGGAACCTTAAAATAAAGTGTGACCACTTGCCCATTCTTGACCCCAACATGTCACCTTCATTTGCAGCTGGGCTGAGGCATAACAACCTTGCACAATCTGCTTAGCACTGAGTTCTAGGCCTGTATGGAGTTCACTGTACTGGCCACAATGGCTCATTGTGGAGCCATTGAAAGGAGCTACATGAATTCACACCAGCTAGGGATCTGGCCCTGGGTCTATTATAAGGACTAGAAAATGATGCCTCTTTAAATCCTCACCCTTCCCCCAATGTGGACACAGTTATACGGGTATAAAAGTGCTTATACTGTGAGATGGGGTCCATCAGGCCTTTTCTACCCCCTGCTAGAAGTGTCAGCACCCTAACACTCCCCTGCTTATGGAAAACCCACTCAGGTTGGGCTACCAAGAAGCCTTAGCTCTTCAGGGTATATGTACATAGCCCATGGCAGCAAGTCTCGACAGATTTGGGTTTGTGAGGCTTGCACTGCCACACTAAAAATAAGAGTGTAGATGTTGTAGCTTGCGCTGGACCTCAAGCTCTGGAGCCTAGGGAGGGGGGTGGGCTTCAGAGCCCGAACTTTAGCCTAAGCCGCAACTTCAGAGAGCTGTCTGCACAACTATCTTTAACATGGTAGTATGAGCCCAAGTGTCAATCTGGGCTGGGAAGCTCGTTGCTGTAGAGATGTACCCCCAGGGGCCTTGAAGGGCCAGGAGGAGATACTGACCAATCAGGAGCAAGTGGGCAAGTTAAGAAGACTTGCTTTCCTGCCCTCCAGAGGAGTGCTGGTTGAGGCTGGGACAGGGGAGGAGCTCCTCTGTATTAACCCAGAACTCCAAAGCCAGGTCAGGGCTTTTGCTTAAAACACTGCAATCAAGCAGGGACCTGTTATGTTTATTTTCTAGTATAAAGGCTCATTCTGAGCTGTTTATTGTTTAGCCATTTAAAGACTGACACTGAGCTCATGGCATGGCCTGTTCTGCTCCAGGAGGACTGCTGCATAAAGCTATCGCTTACTCTGGTTCAGGAAGGAAAATGAGCTAATCAGGTCTAAGGTACCTTGTATGCTGGTATAACGGCGGCAACACCAGGGCTTATAACGGTATAACTGTAACGGTGAAAAATCTCACCCCTAACCAACAGAGTTATACCAGTATCACTTTTCTAGTCTAGGCCACACCTAAGACATTTTGAATCTTCTTTCCCTGGTAAACTGCGAGCCAACAGAACAACCAGTCCATCCCCTTTTAATAGCTTCTGATAATAAGGATGAATATTTCGTATGCCTGCTGCATGTTAGAAATTTTTTTATTGTGGTTTTAAACATAGCCGTTGTTCTGCTAAGGAGAGGCATTGACGCAAAAACAGTCTGCTAAAGAGACCAAATAGCAAATTCCTTTCATTTTACAAGTTCTTTCAAACAGGTGTGAAAGAATTTGGTTACGTAGAACTGAGAGGTGCCCTGCTGATGTAAGCCATGACCTGGAGTGCATCCTTTTATGGAATAACTACCGTCAGAGTGGGGGGGGGGGCAAAAGAGACAAGATGGGTGAGGTAACATCTTTTATTGGACCAACTTCTGTTGGTGAGAGAGACAAACTTTCAAGCTTACACACAGTTGTTCTTCAGGGCTGGGATAGGTACTCAGAGTGTCACAACTAAATACAAGATTGAACAGATAGTTTAGCATAAGTAGTTTGCTCATATTCTAAGGAAGAACTTAAGGTGAAGTGGCCCATTAACACCCCTGCAGCCATAGGACAAAAAGGGGGATTAGTGGGTTACAGATTATTGTAATAAGGCATAAATACAGTTCCTTTATTAAGACCACGATTTTTAGTGTCTGGCAAAGTTATAAATTTAAGCTCCCAGGCTCGTCTTTTGAAAGGATTGTACAGGTTTACTTTGAGAATGAGGACTGATAGGTCCAATATACAGTGATTGTGTTGTGAAAAGTGTTCACCCACAGGTGATAGGGTATTTTTGTCTTTTATCATTTTCCTTGTGAGCTCATTAAAGAGCATAGTAATTGTCTGGTTTCACCCACACAGTTGTTACTGTGGCATTCAGTGCACTGAATGAGGTACACCACATGTTGTGATATGCATGTGTAGGAGCCATGGATCTTGAAAGATGTGTTGTGCGGGGTGCTGATCATTGTAGAAGTGGAGATGTGTCTGCAAGTTTTGAATCTGTTGTTTTGGCAGGTCTAGTTCTGCGTTGAGTTGGTGTGTCCTGGTCTTTGGGGATATTGCTTCTGAAGATGAGCTTGGAGAGGTTGGGGGGTTGTTTGAAGGCCAAAAGAGGGGGTTCAGGAAAGCTTTCTTTCAAGATGGAGTCTGCATTGAGTATGGATTGTAGTTGTTTGATGACATCCCATATGGGTTTCAGTGTGGGGTAATACTAGGGGTGTGCAGTTGAAGGGGGTTTTATTTCTGTATTGAAGAAGATTCTCTTGGGGTAGTTAGGTGGCCTTTCCATCATGTGATCTACTTCTCTGGTGAAGTGTCCTGCTTTGGTGAAGTCAGTTTTGAGTGTATTATGGTGTATATCCTGGATTTTCTCCTCGCAGCATATTTTGTGGTATCTGAGTGCCTGGCTATCAATAACAGATTTCGTGATGTGCTTGGGGTGGTTACTGGATCTATTAAGGTGGGTATGGTGATTCATGGGCTTCTTGTATATAGTTGTCTGTAGGGTTCCATAATTTAAGATGATCATGGCATCCAGGAAGTTGATGCTAGTTTGGGAGTGTTCCAGAGAGAGTTTAATAGCTCGGAGATGGTTGTTGAAGTTATGGTGGAAATCTGAGGGAGTTTGTCATCTGTCCAGAGGATGAAAATATCACCAATGTATCTAGGTATGTCATTGGTTTTGTGGCACATTGGTCCAGAAACTCTTCTTCAATGTCGCCCATGAAGAGGTTGGCATATTGGGGAGACATCCTGGGATCCATGGCTGTTCCCATGGTTTGAACAAAGTGTTGCTGAATATAAAATTGTTATGGATGAGGATTAAATGGCTGACTTTGGTGATGTGTTCAGGGTTGATATCTGAAAGTTGTCCATTGTCTTGTAAATATTTGAGGCAGGCCGCTATACTGTCATTGCGAGGGATGTTGGTGTATAGGGAGGTGACATTCCTGGTAGCAGGGATGGTGTTTTGAGAGTAGTTGTTAATATTGCAGAGTTTGTGGAGGAAGCTGGCCCTTTGTGTGGTGAGTGGTTTAAGGATGGTTTCTATGAGTCCCAATATTCCTTCAGTAAGAGTGCCAGGGCCAGATATGATGGGTCTACCTCAATTCTCCTATTTCTGTATCTTGGGAAGCACGTAGAAGATCCATGGGATAGGTTCATGAGGGATGAGTTTGTAGAGTTTCTCTTGGAGTTGTTTGGGGAAGGATTTGATGATATCCTTACATTCCTGGGTAAATTGTGGTGTGGGGTCATTTCTGAGTTCTTTATAGTAGATGGTGCCAGAGAGTTGTTTGTTGGCCTCGTTAACATAGTCATCTCAGTTGAGGACTATGATGCTCCCCACACCGCTTTTGTCTGCTGATTTGATCACTCTCTAGTGGTTGTATTTCAAGGACTGTACAGAGTTGAAAAAAAGACATGCACTTCTGTTCTAGGAAAAGATGCAAAAGATCTAATGCCATTTACACACATTTGCAACACCACAGAACTATCTAATGATTCTTTGATATTCGTTTCTTTTTTATAATTCATTCACTTTTTCTTTTAGTATCTTCGTGATAAATAGCTTTTCATTCATCCCTTGCTTAAATCCCAAATGCAGTTTTAAAATTGTGTGTGTGTGCGCATGTGTGTACATAATATACACACACCTGTCAATCTTGGGCCTTTTCCAAAGCTCATTGATGTAAACAGGAAGACTCCAGTACCTTCAATGGGCTGGTAATCAGCCCATTTATGATCTGGGCAGATAGCACTTCATTTTCTTGCTGGGGCTCCCAACCTATGAGACGCAGGTTTAATATTCAGTGAAATCTGGTGTCCCTTCAAAATTATACTGGTTCTTCTGAAGATTTACTATGACAGGGGTTATTGTCCTTTGGGTTTAAAACAGAAAGAAAAAGTTCTATTAAGTAAATTTGCAAAGATGTATTGGTTATGCCATACAATTGGTCATACTTGGCATTGATAATGATACATGGTCATAAGCATAGTGCAATTGCATGTTTGATTCTTGTAAATAATGGCAGATATTTTCATTACAGCAAATTAAACTATTGCGCAGTAAGGAACAGGGATATGTTTGCACAGAATAATTGTTCACTTGATTGTGAAATTGCATGTGTGAAATTTCATCAGATTTATAAAATAATCACTGCAGTGTTTTTATGATCAGATTTGCACTCTGCTTCAAACCCTATATTCATTATCAACAGGTGTCTCGTCTTCTTAGTCCCCTCATCTGTGTGAAGTACGAAGTATATACACAACAGCTCTCGTGAAATTCCAATGGATTTTAATGGGTTTTGGACCAGGGCCTTAAAACTGTGTGAAATGTATCTTCTGAAATCATAAACAATATCAAACTCGCCTGACTTATTTTTTGGTTACAAATGTGCAATTCATCACAGACTCATCAAAAGGTTCACTACGTTTTGCAAACTTTTCAAATGGACCAGAGCCCAGTTTTGAGCAAACTTGGATTCGGTTTCATGCAAACCTGACCCAGTTTATTTTTTTCACGTGGAAAACAAGTTAAACTTGTTGGTTTCTGTTGAGTTTCACTTGGAGATTTTGTATTTGCATGAACTTGAAATTCCAAACAGAAATTCAGAGTGTGAACCCGTAGGAAGCAAAGACACACATCCCTGAACTGAAATTGAGTGTCATACAGGCCCCTTTTCCCCTGCAACCAGAAAAGGGCATCAATTCAGTAGCAAATACAAGTAAAAGTCTATTTTTCATTGATGCTGAAGCAGAAATGTTGGTTACTTTAAAATAGTAACAAGTAGGGATTTTGTTTTCATATTAATCCAAATCCCCTTTAAACACTCCCAAACCTTGGGAAAGTTAAGACTCAGCTCCACATGCAAACTTTTTGGCTCTGGTCTATCTGTTGTTTTCAACTCTTTTTTTAACTCCACATGTCATTATTTATGGCTCATTTCTCAAATCTGTACTCTATGAAGATTATGGAGTTGGACACCTTTCTGTGACTAAACAAACAGTCTTGGAACTCCCTCTGCTAAATCATCCAATATAGGGCCAAATTCTGACTGTTTTGCATGGGTGGAATGGGGGTCAGGAGAGGAAAAAGCACAGAGGACCACATTTTCAAAAGAAGTGAGGATCTGATTTTCAAAAGTGCTCAGCATCCAGCATCTTCCATCATGATGCTTACAGGTGTATTTTCATCCTGGCTCATCACCCGACATGCAAGTTTGTTGCCCATTGACACATCCATTAGGAGTAGGGAAAGAGATGAACCCTATGCACCTTTGAGCAATAGGCAAGAGGTATGACTAATTTACCCAGCCCTGTATATTAACTGATTAGTCAATTAATTAATCAATGTTGCCCACCGATGGAGAGCATTCATTTTGTAATGCCTGACTCAGATATGCATGTAATATTACCATTTTCCTCAATGGGAGGTTTATGAAAATATCCAGGGGCAGAATTTGGCCTGAGGTGTTTCATTCCACTATAGAAACCCATGGATGTTTTCATTCCTATCAATAAATTTTCCCTTTGAAGCTTGGGAAAGTAAAAAGTCAGGCATGTTGGGCTATTGCCCAACGAGAACAATGGGCAAGAAGAAGAATCAAGCCCGTTTCAATCTACACTTTGATTGACATGGAGGGCTGGTTCTATTAAACTGAGATCTGGTTAGGGTTCAGTGTATTTGGAAGTCTAGTTACAAAGCATTAAAAAGATTTTAACAGAGATTTTGTCAGCCCATCAAAGACAAATCAGGAGTGATTTCCCTGATGCCTCTGCTGAATTGGGTAAATTTCATTTATTGACTTCAAGAGCTGCGTGCTGGTAATTTTTCTCTCTGTCTTTTCCTCCAGAGGAATTTGACATGATCAGATCTACTCTGATGTTTCATAATCACATTTTCTTCTCCCTTCCCCTCTCCTCCTTTTTATGTGCAGAATGCTTTGAGTTTGTCACCAGACATTGAAAGTGTGTATGTGAGAGTCTATGAAAGACAGGATGGACCAAATTCAGAGATGAGTGTAAGCGAATCTAAGGAAGTCTAATTTGCTGTAATTTACACTTTCTTTCAGCCTCTTTGGCATGTAAGTGACACTAATTTAGATTCATTTAGGCTCTCTGAGGCTACATCTACACTAGGAGCTAGGTGTGTGATTCCCAGCTTGCATAGACATAGTCACACTAGCTTTTATTGAGTTAGCATGCTAAAAATAGTAGTATAGCCACAGTAACATGGGAAGTGGTGAGTGACAGCACAGGCTGACCACCCTAAGAACAAATCAGGTTGTACCCTCATGGGTAAGTACTCAGGGCAGCTAACCCATGCTGCTGCTCACCAACGCTCATGCTACCAGAGCTACGTGACTATTTTTAGTGCACTAGCTTGATGAGAGTTAATGCAAGTATGTCTACATAAGCTGGGAATCGCACCCCTACTTCCAAGTGTGGACATAGTCTTTCAGTGCCAGAATCTGCATCATTTAAGTGGAATGGGAGGTTTTGTATTGATTTCAATGAGAGTAGGATTGGACATAGACTCACCTCTCAATATGGCCCACAGTATGTTCATGTGCTAGAGAAAAAGAATGTGTGTGTGTGTGTGTGTGTGTGTGTGTGTGTGTATCCATGCTCGCATGTGCATGCATGGTATGCACAATTTAAAATCCTCTTGGTTTAAATTGTTTGCATCACCACAGGGCAGTATTCATTCACTGGAGGATGTTTTCCATCAGACAAAATGGATCTGTCACTCAATGGATATGAGACGCCTCTGGGATCTCCTTATTTCAGTACATTTGTAATAAGTCTGCTAATGAGAGCTCTGTGACATATTCCCAATGAAACCAAAGAACATGCAATACTCACCAGGCCTCATCTTTCATTCTCTGCACCTTTACACCAGTGCAAAGGAGTGTTCTGATTTATTGGCATTTTGTACCCATTTGTCATTCTGCACTGGAGTTAAATGATTGCACAAGGTGAAGAGCAATGGAGAATGAGACCCACCATTTTGGAGTAGGGGAATCAGTTCACTCAGGTTTGCTGTTTTTAACAAATACTAGGCCCAGCTCTGGGTAAACTTGGATCTGACTGATGGTGTTTGCATCAAAAGCATGAGGAACTTGCAGATTCACACGGATTTTGTGTGAAATCAGGTGAAACGTAGTGGTTTCTACTGAGTTGTGTGGTTCATTCGAATCTGAAATTCAAAGTGAAACTTAATGTTGAATTTCATGCAAAGGAAATATATTCTCATGAATCTCTGGGAACCAAAGCAACCATGTTTTAGGCATTTTTGTATTGTAATTATTAGTATTTAAAAAATATTTACTAACCATCATATGTTGAATATACTGAGATCCTTTCAGCTAAAGATCTTGAAGCACTTTATACAGGTGAGCATTATTATCTCCCTTTTATAGGGGAGAAAACTGAGGGCAAGCAAGATTAAGTGACATGCTCAATGTCAGGTTGAGAACCCAGGTCATCTGACTCTTACTCTCCTGTACTAACCACTATCTGCATTGTCTCTAGTTAATTTACATGGACTTGCTTTTAGCCATGCTTATTAGGGCTATGCAATACTGCAGAAAACGTGCGTAACTTTTGTTTTTTCCATTACATTTCCTCAGTTTCTTAACTTACAATTTTCATCTTTGTGAAATGTGATTTCAAAACCAAGCAAAATCCCAAAATGGTGCATGTTTTCACAGTGCCAACAATTCAGCAATGTTAGCTTGAAAATTTCATTGAAACAGGATCAAATCTGAATTTGCAAAATGGCAATGTCATGTTATCACACTGATATTCTGAGCATTTTAGATTTTACTGAGAATATTTCACATACAGTGCCTACAATGCTTATTTAATTTGCTGCATATTATTTCTTATGTCCCGAGTACTGAAATAGTGAAGAGGTGAGTGGACACCATTTCCAAATCTCAGATAATATGAACCAATGTGCTGGACTCCCCCACCCTTTCCCAGTACGTGCTAGTTAAGGATATTATCCCAGATTGAAGCTAGATAGGCAGAATACAGAGATCCCCATGATGTAAAATGTAGCTTGCTGGCCTGGAGCAACTCTTCAATTTTTCACATTTATATGACACTAGGAGAGTAAGTAAGAGCCATGATTTTATCTCATGCCCTAGCAGCTGGAATTTACATAAGCTTATAGGGGTCCTGAAATCACAAATGCAAAGTGAAGTATTGCATATCATTACAATAAATCACTGCATGTCACAGAAGCCTAAAACTTAAATAAAGAGGGGCAGCTTTTAGAATAAATCTGATTGGTCATACATCACAACTAGTGAATAGTTTTGTTTTTCAGGATTCTAGATCATATGAATTATGACAATCTCCCTTTTTATTCTATCACGTCACATGCAGTTTTGTAGAGTTACCTCCATGAACTATGTTTAAGTTGGCTTTATGTCTCTGTCTATCTATCCTTTCTCCTTTTAATAATTGTGCAAAGCACATGTATAAAAATACTTTAACAACATTAGCTACTTAACCCTCCTAACCCTCTTGAGATGTACAGCAGATAGGTAAATATTGTCACTAGTGTCATTTTCTGCTGGAGACCCTGGAGTAAAGAGAAGTTGCATGGTTTGCCCAAGGCTGTAGAGAGAGTCAGTGTTTGAGCCAAAATAAGACAGCTCAGGAGACTGGTTTTTATCTCTCCACCTCTTTTTCCTTCTGTGATTTGAAGGACTGGATTTTTACAAACAATTGTGGCTCACACATGCACAAATGACCTTCTGTTGTTTATGTTACAGTAGTGCCTAGAAGCCCCAAGCGAGATCAGAGACCCATTGTGCAAAGCAGTATGCAAACATCTTAGGAAGGGACTGTCCCTGCTACAGACAGCTTGCAAATGAGTGTATTGTCTGAGTCTTCTGGCTCAATACTGAACCTCCTGCAGATGATCTGAGAACCATGATTCTGCTTTGGTTTCGCAGAGAAACTGGCATGAGGCCAGAAAGCAATCTTTCCAATGAGCGGTTTGAAGGATCAACACTCTGGGAATCTTTAAGAAGACCACGCCAAAGGGATTTATCCCCTTGAGATGCTGCCTAGGTGCAGACAGAACCACAGGCACAAAACAAACACAGCCCTTTCTTTTGGATTTAAAGGTCATAAAGAAGAACTAGGGGCATAAGGAAGCACACAGCAGGACCTCCAGATAGCAAGGCCTATTATAGCTGAGAAGAGTGAAAAGTGGGAGCAACAGAACCAGGAGTTGCCTGTTAGCAGCTGCCATATGGTGCCAGAGACAGAAGTGGAGCAATGAGGAGGGCAGGTCAACATGGTTATAGGGATAAGGGCTGTAAAAGTACCCAAGTGACAGGTTTTGATGAAAAATGGACAATGAGTGACAACATTGCAGATCTGAGGCGAGACCAAGCTGTCCTCAGAGAAGGCCTGTGGGATGTAGTATTCACCAGAGCAATAGAGAGCAGGAGGAGCAGTGACTAGAGTGTACAAAGATGTGCACAAGAGGAGCACACGGAGTAAACAATCCTCTTGGACTTTTCATAGAATCATAGAATATCAGGGTTGGAACGGACCTCAGGAGGTCATCTAGTCCAACCCCCTGCTCAAAGCAGGACCAAACCCCAACTAAATCATCCCAGCCAGGGCTTTGTCAAGCCTGACCTTAAAAACCTCCCAGGAAGGAGATTCCATCACCTCCCTAGGTAACCCATTCCAGTACTTCACCACCCTCCTAGTGAAAACGTTTTTCCTAATATCCAACCTAAAGCTCCCTCACTGCAACTTGAGACCATTACTCCTTGTTCTGTCATATGGTACCACTGAGAACAGTCAGGATCCATCCTCTTTGGAACCCCCTTTCAGGTAGTTGAAAGCAGCTATCAAATCCCTCCTCATGCTTCTCTTCTGCAGACTAAACAATCCCAGTTCCCTCAGCCTCTCCTCATAAGTCATGTGCTCCAGCCCCCTAATCATTGTTGTTGCCCTCCACTGGAGTAGCACCAAAACAAGTGGTGTGGCAAGAAGCGTGGGGGAAGACCAGAGTGGGCAAAGAGTGGGGAAGATCTATGTGGCAAAACCCACCATAGAAACCTATGCTCAGAGTAAAGACTGCTTTGCCTTCAAAGAGAGGGAAGGAACTGGCTGGCTGGGGATCAGTACTTCAAAAGCCAGAGCCAAAGACAAAAGGGCCGTAGGATACCGAGTGAGGAGTCCTGATGGACAAAGCTCTCCATGCACCATGTCGAACTACTGGATAGTCCTTGAGGGCCTTGATTTAGGACTAAACTAAGCAAATAGTGAGCTTTAGTGCCTAGAACATTTGTAACCATTTCTCCTCTGCTAAACCCTAGCAAAGAGTGCTTTTCATATAGCTATAGATGCGTCTTTCATGAGAAACCACCATCTGCTAAGGCCTGATATGTGAAGCTTATTCTTCCATTATTCCTGAGCTCATGGTATCTTTAGCCAGTCTACCAGACCTGCAAAAATCTACTGTACTGCAGTCCTTAGGCAGCTCCCCAAGCAGGGGCAGTTGCAACAGAGGTTCTTAGGGGAGATACAGGAAAGCTTCAGTGCTCTTCTTCAGGCACCACAACCAAGGAGCTTTATTTAGGATAAGAGGTGTGCTTATTTGAATGCCAATGCTTGAAATAGCCCCATGTGTGTATCACATGAGAGCATGCAATTTTCATATGTGCATGACTTTAGTATTTTTAATTCCATGCAAGGTAATACAAAATGTACCTCGTTCCATACCAAAAAGTTTCTATTAGGTTTAACCCCAGTCAGGTCTCACCTCCTTAGATACGAGTTATTTCTCATTGCCTTGAATTGATGAATGATGTGTGAACCATATTGTATAGTTCATTATGGTGTCTCTGATTATCCTAAAACAGGGTATGGACTGTGGATTAAAGGAGTCAATAAGTGCTGATCTCAGTGGGTTTAAATATATAATTTCCAATATGTATATATAATAGAAACACACAGTTTAAAAACCTTTTAGGCCAGTGAATGGTTGAAATGTCAGAAGTTCTGTTCTACGCTGCTTTATAGGATAACAGAATGAGATTACATGTCTCTTTAATACTGTGGTGAATTCTCCCTTATTAGTCTGCTCTCATTACATTGCATGCTGTTTTCCAGCATTCAGTGGAATCCTCTTAAATGTAACCCTATGAAATGAATAGAGCCGTTAAAATAATTCTGTTTTGGTACAATGGGTTTTTTTCCATTAATAGCTGGGGTCTTCTACATGTTTGCAAGGGTATAGGAGGTGTATGCCTTCCATCTTGTGATCTGTTAATCATTTTAAAGGGCATTGCAGTATATACAGTAACATGGTATTGCACTGGTATTTCAGTAAAGAGAAAAACAACTCTGGATAATTAAAATCCATTAAAAGATGAAAGATAAGGGGTTCTCTTGTAGCTCTCTCACTCTTACAAACAGCAGATTCTGCTCAGATTTTCAAAAAAAGCTCAGGGCCAGATTTTCAAGTGCTCAGCACCTACAAATGGTGCTCCACACACAATAGCACCAAACAAGAGACACGCCGCCAGATTTCCAAAAGAGCTCAGCACCCAATGTGCAGAGCCCTTTGCAAAATCTGGCCCCATGAGGATCAGAGACTGCTGCTCTCTGATCCATGCACCCAGATTACACTGGGAGTTGTGCATGTATCGCTAATGGTACAGTTTGGCCTTCGGTGTTTTGAAGGGAGTAACAATGAAAAAACCATCCTCGTATCTGAAGAACACAAGAGTCAGCACAGGGAATCCAAGAAGTATCAAAAGGGAGCATATTAATATTGGTTTTGAATGTAAGAGCTGTTTTGATTAAGGTTCTGTGTGTATGAAGAAACTGGAGGACGGAGGTGGGGGGAAAGGGGTATAGTTTCTTGAATGGATAATGGCATGTACTAGTACTCGCTAGTCTTTCTCATCAAGATGATCTCCCAGGAAATGAACATGCTCCCACTGAAGTAACTGGATCATTCTGTTACAGACTGAAGGGAGACACGATAACAGATTTCAAGTATGTAAAAGGTTGTTACAAGGAGGCAGGAGAAAAATTGTTCTCCTTAACCTCTGAGGATAGAAGAAGAAGCAATGAACTTAAATTGCAGCAAGGGCGATTTAGGTTGGACATTAGGAAAAACTTCCTGTCAGGGTGGTTAAGCACTAGAATAAATTGCCTAGGGAGGTTGTGGAATCTCCATCATTGGAGATTTTTAAGAGCAGGTTAGACAAACACCTGTCAGGAATGGTCTAGATAATACTTAATCCTGCCATGAGTGCAGGGGACTGGACTAGATGACCTCTCAAGGTTCCTTCCAGTCCTCTGATTCTCTGATTCTGTGTTTGCTATCTTGTACAGAATAAAGTTAGGGTGTTTCAGTTTGAAGCACACTTTAATTACCTTCCATATTCCAAATGGATCATATTAGGGACTGTGTGGCATATGAACATTAATAGGAATGTCCTCACATGAAGAAATCCAGGCTGTAACTCAGTAGAACAAGCTCCACCACCTTTCAGAAAGGAAAAGGGTAGCATTTTTGCTCTGTGTGCTGACTATTCTGCTTCCACAGCTCCATCTTAATCCAAAATGATATTTTAACCCTCCGCCTGCTGATCTCTGCTCTTCCTGGTGATCTTGTGATGTAATGTCATGATTGCATTACCATGTGATCATGTGGCACCACCCAACCATGATGCAAAAAAGTCAAAGGCCTGAAGCGTTTTCCCCAGCTGCAGCTCCTGAACCCATGTCCACCATCATTCATAAGCTCCCCGTGCAGTTCAGACCCACTGTATCCCATGACAGTGTTAAGAGTTATATTTTCTCTGCTGATTTATTAAAAAAAAAAAATCTTATACTAGCATGAAATTCCTTTATCTGAAGAGAATGTTTTCTGGTTGATGCATGCACAACACTATAACTTGTTATAAACAAATACTTCAAGAACCGTTTGGGGTCTATATAGTTGTGGAATGTGGCCCTACTTCAACATACCAGTTTATTTCTGCCATGTTTCTGTAGAGTGCAAGCATCATTACATTAATGAGCATTGCACATCAGGATTGGTCTAATAGTGCGGATCTAGTGTGGTTTTTGAAAGACCAGTTCCTGTCTTGGCATTGTCCCTACTGAGGAGAATTACACTGTCAGTCAAAACACATTTCTCATTCCCCTGAAAGGTAGCACCATGTTTTGTCTGTTTTTGTCAGGAAGACAAACTGAAGGTGAAATTATTTCATCACTAAATTGCCGGTTTAAAAATGGGAAGTTTCTTCAAAGAAAATTCACACAAAAAAATAGATCCTATTTTTTGGTTGAAAACTTTCAATATTAGATTTTTTTTTGTTTGACCCGCTTAATAAATTGATTGGATTTTTCCACAGAAAATGTGCCTGTACTTTTCATTAAAAGAGGAAAAAATCTAATTTAGCAGCTCTGTAAAATATACCTACCAAAAACAAAGGAAGAATTTCTTTGAATACTGGGTCTGGAGTGACAGGGAGATGAATAAACACAGGAAGGCTGTTCCAGATGACATCATTACACCAGCCATAGTGAGATTATATGGAGGTTCATAGAGGCTGATTAGTATAGGAGGCCGGAAGGGGAGCAGAGAGTGTGAAAAGGTCTCTAAATTGGGCTGGGGCAAACCCATAGGGGATTCTAAATGAGTTTCTCCAGTTTTAGGTAAGAATTTGACAAAAATCAGACTTTCATGCCAGGCACAGAAAGCTATTTCAAAATTGGACAGGAGTCTGGAGGAGCTGTGTAAGTCGATGAAAAATATCAGTTGACAAACATTTTTAGCAAACAATAGGTGGCATGGATATTGTCTGCTTTCCTTTAATCACTGCTCTAGAAGACCTTTTCACATGTGTGCCACAATTTCCCCAGGAGCTATCATTCTCCTTTATTTAAAAAAAAAAAAAGATAAAATCACTCCTGGTATTTTTAGCTCAGCCACATTATGACACAGCTGACAGCGTTATGTTTCTACTCTGTAGGTTCCTGGATGTTGACAAAGTTGAGCAATTTTCTGTGGTTCAGATCATTTCTGCCATGGGACAAGCTCCAATATCTCATTAAGTGAACAACATGTGAATATAACCACCTACAGTGCTGGTTACATGCACATAGTGCATGGTGCCTTGCATGAAAACAGATGTTGGGGAATCTGCCCGAGTGAAATAAGCAAAGAAAGATTACCTCCATAATGAGCTAAAAATTAGTTATGTGCCCTCTTAAAGGGATTATGAAATTTTTTGTCCTCTCTCAAAAAAAATACAGAGCCTTAGTGATACAAAATCACTCATTGCAGTGATGTCAGATATCTGCTTACTCAGTATCCTATATATAAACCCTTTAAGAGACAAATTCAGAGGTGAGTCTAAATCAGTGATACTCAGACTGAGGCTTGGGAGACTCAAGTGGCTCTTTAATGTGTCTCCCCTGGCTTTTTGCAGCACATGATATTAAAGCAGTGTGTGATTTAATTATTAACTTATCTAAGTTCTTAACCAATCAGGATGCTTTTGCTATGTTATTAACCAATTGTAATTGATAAAATAATATTACTTGGTCAGAATAACCAAATATATATATATATATAAGGCAGGGGTGGGCAAACTTTTTGGCCTGAGGGCCACATCTGGGTATGGAAATTGTATGGCAGGCCATGAATGCTCACGAAATTAAGGGTTGGGGTGCGGGATGGGGTGAGGGCTCCAGCTGGGGGTGCAGGCTCTGGGGTGGGGCTGGGGATGAGGGGTTGGGGGTGCAGGAGGGTGCTGGGACATGAGGTTGGGGTGTGGAAGGGCGTCAGGGATGCAGGCTCAGGGCAGAGCTTACCTCAAGCAGCTCCTGGAAGCAGCAGCATGTCCCCCCTCCGGCTCCTACGCGGAGATGGGGCCAGGTGGCTCTGCACCCTGACCCATCTGCAGGCATTGCCCCTGCAGCTCCCATTGGCCCTGGTTCCTGGCTGGAGCACTAGAGTGGGGCAAGCCCCAGACCCCACTCCTCGGCAAGAGCTCGAGGGTTGGATTAAAACGTCTGAAGGTCCGGATATGGCCCCCGGGCCATAGTATGCCCACCCCTGATATAAAGGCTGTCAAGCGCTTAAAAAACTTAATCGCAATTAATCATGCAACAATAATAGAATACCATTTATTTAAATATTTTGGATGGTTTTATATATTTTCAAATATATTGATTTCAGTTACAACACAGAATACAAAATGTACAGTGCTTACTTTATATTTATTTGTGATTACAAGTATTTGCACTGTAAAAAAACAAAAGAAATAGTATTTTTCAATTCACCTAATACAAGTACTGTAGTGCAATCACTTTATCATGAAAGTTAAACTTACAAATGTAGAATTATGTACAAAAAAGACTGCATTCAAAAATAAAACAATGTAAAATTTTAGAGCCTGCAAGGCCGATCAGTCCTATTTCTTGTTCAGCCAACCGCTCAGACAAAACAAGTTTGTTTACATTTGCAGGAGAGAATGCTGCCCACTTCTTGTTTATAATGCCACCTGAAAGTGAAAACAGGCATTTGCATGGCACTGTTGTAGCCGGCGTCACAAGATATTTACATGCCAAATGCACTAAAGTTTCATATGTCCCTTCATGTTTCATCCACCATTCCAGAGGACATGTGTCCATGCTGATGACGGGTTCTGCTCAATAACAATCCAGAGCAGTGCGGACCAATGCATGTTCATTTTCATTATCTGAGTCAGATGGCACCAGCAGAAGGTTGATTTTCTTTTTTGGTGCTTTGGGTTTCCGCATCAGAATATTGCTCTTTTAAGACTTCTGAAAGCATGCTCTACACCTCGTCCCTCTCAGATTTTGGAAAGCTTTTCAGATTCTTAAACCTAGGGACGAGTGCTGTATCTAACCTTAGAAATCTCACATTGGTACCTTCTTTGTGTTTTGTGAAATCTGCAGTGAAAGTGTTCTTAAAATGAACAACATGGGCTGGGTCATCATCCGAGACTGCTATAACATGAAATATATGGCAGAATGCGGGTAAAACAGAGCAGGGGACATAAAATTCTCCCCCAAGGAGTTGAGGCACAAATTTAATTAACGCATTTTTTTTTTAATGAGCGTCATCAGCATGGAATCATGTCCTCTGGAATGGTGGCCGAAGCATGAAGTGGCATACGAATATTTAGCATATCTGACACGTAAATACCTTGCAATGCCAGCTACAGAAGTGCCATGCGAATGCCTGTTCTCACTTTCTGGTGACGTAAATAAGAAGAGGGCAGCATTATCTCCTGTAAATGTAAGCAAACTTGTTTGTCTTAGTGATTGGCTGAACAAGAAGTGGGACCGAGTGGACTTGTAGGCTCTGAAGTTTTACGTTGTTTTGTTTTTGAGTGCAGTTATGTAACAAAAAATAATCTACATTTGTAAATTGCACTTTCACGACAAAAAGATTGCACTACAGTACTTGTATGAGGTGAATTGAAAAATACTATTTCTTTTGTTTATCATTTTTACAGTGCAAATATTTGTAATCAAAAATAATATACACTTTGATTTCAATTACAACACAGAATACAATATATATGAAAATGTAGAAAAACATCCAAAAATATTTAATAAATTTCAGTTGGTATTCTATTGTTTAACAGTGTGATTAAAACTGTGATTAATAATTATTTTTTATCGCAATTAATTTTTTGAGTTAATTGCGTGAGTTAACTGCGATTAATCGACAGCCCTAGTCAAAACTAAAAGTAAATGAAACAATGAATTCACACTACTGTGGCTGTTTTGGGTAATATTTATTGCAAATTTGGCTCCTGAACCACTGAGGTCTGATTATCACTGGTTTAAATAAATCCAAATAAAATATTCAGAATCTCTTAGACTCATTCTTGAGTGTGGTTCTTACTATCTGACTACTAGGAAATGGTATCACCATTGGGATTTTTAAACAAATTAATACAAAATAATTATAGTCTATCCTAATGATTAAAGCCAAATAATAGTTATTTTATAGATTGGCTATTTTCAATATTTTTCATTCTGTTTTTAGAGATATAGGACAGAATAATTTTGCATAACTACATTTTATTCCTATTTGTCTTAAAGTATTTTGTTCTGTTGATGTTCACCGCTGTCAAAACAGCTGCTATGTTCTACCCCAGAATTAGCTACATGTCCATGGTAGTGGCTGAAGTTGTGTTCCTCATAAGGATGTTGTGAGGCTTTGGCCTGCATTCTGTAGAAGATCAGACTAGATGCCCATCATTGCAATTCTGACTTCACATGGTTGAAAATATTACATTTTTTTCCTGCAGAAGGGGTTTGTGGTAGGGAAGCAAGCAGAAAGGGGAGAAAAAATGGAGAAAACCAGTTTTAGGGGTTTTTACCACTGTCTTTTTTTTGTTCTACCTCTTTCCACCTTATTCAATTGAAGGAAGGGTGGATTAAAAAGGGGTAAAAAGTGGAGGGAAACCCACTTTCACGCACTTTTCTCTCACTTTATTATTCAGCCTCCTTTTTTTCCCCTGATGGAAAGGCCAGATGGAGGGTTTTTAATAGTTTAAAAAGTGAGAGAAAGTGTCACCTTTTAAACTTCCTCCCCCACTCACCTTCCCCATGTTAAAAAGTTTCTAAACAGGTGCAAAAATGGTTCCCACCCACCACCACCACTTAGTCTTACTTTTTTAAATCTTTCCCTCTCTTTTTCTGGGGGAGAAGGACAGAGAGTAAAATCTGAGAGACATTGGGCATTTCCACACAACTGCTAACTGCAAAGCTTCAAAACTACCAACATGTTTTAGAATTTTAAAAATGAAACATTTAATGACTAAAAGAAATGTTTCCATTTTTGATTAAACATTGTTTTTCAATTAAAAAAAAAAAAGTGTTGAAAAATTTTTCTTGAATTTTCCCCCCATCAAAATAAATAAATATGCTAATCTATTTCCTATTTCTACTGTTTGTATTAAATCAGTCATGTTTCATGGGCCAATTCTGCAACTTGCTGCTTAAAACAAACAAAACAAAACAAAACAAAAACCCCAAACAACTTTTGATTTGCTTCAATGGGAGTTAAAAACACTTCAGGGCTTTAGGAAAGAGGCCTGACCAGTTTTGAAAGCACTCAAAGATGAATGGCTTTAACTAATACCTATGAGTTTTCAGACGTTCCTTTTAGTTATAATGTGATCCTCAATGCACTTAGTAACTTTTTTAAAAAAAAGATTGTGTATTGTGACAATAATAGCAGAGCAAACTCTACCACTAAAAAGGCTAAATCAATTGTTCGTACTTCAGAAAGTCACATTCCATTGATCTGACATCAGAAAAATCAACTGGGATAACTTTAGAACATTCAGACATGTCAGATACATGAGCATTCTGGGAAGTGGAGCTCGAATGACTTTGGTTAAAAACCCTAGGACAAATTTCTGACATACATTGAAGTAATGGAATTACCCCAGGGATGAACTTGGTCCGTTGTCTCTACAAATGACTAAAAATCCCTTTATTTTGACCCATTTTTTTCAAATGGCTGTGCCTGAAAAAATTCTAACGCACCAGTTGCACCTGTGCATGTCTGCATTTGGGCACACAAACTAGGTCACTGTGAATACAAACAGGTAGCCAAGTCCTTAAATAACAAATCTGTGCTTGCAAAGGCAAAGATTTTAAAGTTGCCACTGCAGTGCCAGCTTATTAAAACCTAGCTTCTATGGTAACCGTTTAAATAGTTTTCAGCATTTCAAGCACATTTACACTGATACAGGTTTTAGATTATTGAAAAGTTTTGAAACTTAAAAATAGTCTTAGGTCTGGTCTATACTACCCGCCTGAATCGGCGGGTAGAAATCGACCTCTCGGGGATCGATTTATCGCGTCCCGTCGGGACGCGACAATCGATCCCCGAATCGGCGCTCTAACTCCACCAGCGGAGGTGGTAGTAAGCGCCGCCGACAAAAAGCGGCAGAAGTCGATTTTGCCGCCGTCCTCACAACGGAGTAAGTCGGCTGCAATATGTCGAATTCAGCTACGCTATTCACGTAGCTGAATTTGCGTATCTTAAATCGACTCCCCGCTGTAGTGTAGATGTACCCTGAGGTTATGTCGTGTAGGGGGAGAAAAAAAGCAAATAGGAGGAGCCACAAGGAAGAAATTCCAGCCCAAGATCAAGGTGTCTTGAGCGCTATTCTTGTAGTTTATTGAAAACCAGAAATCTTTGTTTTAAAACTAAGTCACAACGTTGTCACACCTATTGGCTGTCTGCTGACATGCTCAATTGATTCCATTGGACTAGACAGAGAAGTAAATGTCTGCTAATATGGATCCTACTGGAGGATCAGAGCCCACTTCATTTTAAATAACCCAAGTACTTGAAAGAAAAGATCTGAAGGCTCTAATTCAGCAAAGCATTTAAGCACAAGCTGAACTTCAAGTACATGGCTGATACCATCCCTATCGAAGAACACAGCTGAGTATGTGCTTAAATCCCATTAAAGTCAATGAGACTTCAGCACATGAGTAAAGTTCAGCATATGCTTAAGTACTTTGCTGAACTGGGGCCTAACCATTAAGGACGTGATAAATCTTATACTGTTTACATAATAAATATAAACAAATTATGCCAGATTTTTAGGTAGCATAAATTGTCATAGCTCCATTAAAGTAAATTGAGCTACACTGATTTACACCAGTTGAGGATCTGTCCCATTATTCTTATCAAGTGCAAAGAAATACGTCACTAGAACAAAACAACCTTAACTCTGACCCTTTTTGTATATTATTTTTATCTTGATTACAATATCAAACTAAATTTTTAAGGGATACAGTCCATTGAAAAATGTGTCTTGTGTATATATTTATCAAACTGACAGTGAATGTTTTGGTAAAGTATTTATAATTGCTGTTTCTTAAGAATATTATTATATGTCTAGTTCAAGAGGAAAAAGCATATAACTGTTGATTTATGGTAAATTTATGTATGTATGTGGGCTTGGATTGGAAGCTGATCAATAAGTGTCATTTAATGTGTACATATATAATTTTTATAGTTCTTCTTTTAAAGGGGTTTATGTTGTGTTATATTTTGAGATTGCTGAGAAAGAAAGCTATTTTGGGTCAGTGTTAAGCTTGTTATGTTGTGATGAAATATGCATTTCTTTTACTTTGTGCTCGATAAGAATAATACATGTATGTTTATTATGTAGGCACTGCAAGATTTATGACATCTTCCACAATTGATGTCTTTGCTTTTAAGTGCTTGGGTTTTGTAAATGATCTGATAAGTAAGTGTATTGTTGTTACTTAGCAGCCTTAATTGGGTTTGGAGACAACGTTTTGATTTTGGACTTCCCCAGGATTTTGGGAGGGGGGGTGACCTCTTATTTCCCCTTTTTATCTAGTTAAAAGAAGATAAAGCTTTATCTTTTACATTTTAAATACAGAGAATAGATGTATTAACAAGAAAACCACGTCCCAGACAGCAACCACCAGGTTTCCATGTTGTTTAGAAAAAAATTTCCTACATGTGTCAGCACAATGTATATAGGAAAATTGTCCCTGCCTCACACAACGATCTAACTTTAACCTTTCAATAACATAAATCTAATGCAAATTTTATTCAAACATTCTTTTTGAGATGCTCATGTTCGTGAAAGTGAAGGATTAGTGACCGTGGCTTGAGCCCGGCATAATGCACACAAGCACTGGCAACAATGTCGTAAGCCATGCATAGCCATGACTCACAACAGATCTCAGCCTCTCTTGAACTGAAACTGCCAAATAAAGTGATGAGCAAACACCAACTAAGGCGCATCAGGGACAAATCACCATAATCATGTGCATTTCTGAGCACAGAAGACAGGCACTGCCAAGTGAATAGGCCAAATACAGCAATGCACTAGGCCACTTCAACCTGTAAGGTGGGATTTTTCCAAAGCGTTCAGTAGCACTGGCCTAATGCTGCTCCCTTTGCAGAATGCACTCAGCAGTGGCCTGATGGCTCCCATTGAAATCAATGGCTAAGCTCCCACTGATTCCAAACTGTCATCAAATTTCTGCCCTTGTCTTAGCATTGAAATTGATTTTCTTTTATAATTTCCATAATTCTGCAACTCTTCGGGTGCAATGTATGAGGTCACATCCTGTAATCATGGCTATGATCCTTAAACAATTATTCATTCTGATCCTTCTCACGTTTGTTTGGTTTTTGCTATATTCACAAGGGTGACACACTTGTATCCTTTATTTTCATACGGTGGTTCATTCAATACTTCTGTCAGGTGTAATTATATCCAGCTAATGAGCAGATGAGTTCTGAGCCTAAGCTAAGTAGTGAAGAGATGGGTATGCATATCCCTCACACAGAGACAGAACTTTCTCATTCGCTGAGGAGTAAAATGTTCCCATTTCCTGTGTGATCCAAAACACGTCAGCAATAGCAATAGCTGTCAAAAAGAAAACAAAAATCTAGGACCTGATTCTACAAGTACTCCACAGACAGAGGGCTTAGAGGATCAGGCTCCTAATGTTACAAAAAGATAAGATAGGGGGAAAAACAGCCTTAGGATTTTGTCCGTTCGTTAAGTTTTTGCTTCTAGCAGAGGCCCCAGTTCAGCAAGGTACATAAGCTCACGGATGCCTTTACTGAGTGGTCCTGAAGACCATGAGGAGCAGAGTTACACTACTCTTGGTTACAATGGTAGAAATCCAGAACTATTTCACTTAAGCCTCACTTAATAGCACCATGCTAGATTTGCACAGGTAATTGACAGCAGAATCTGGCTCTCTTTCTTTTTCTTTCTTTCTTTCTTTCTTATAGACTACTGTCCCAGTGTACATCAGCATTTATGCAGGACAAGCCTTTTTTTTTTTCATCTCCTTGTTATATGTGAGTTATGCTAAAGGGAAAAGGGTGTGGGGTGGCTAAATGTTGGAGCTCCTAAAGGTGTAGCATCTAACAGCTGCTCAGGAAATCTCTCAGCCGAGTTGGGAAGGGCAGGAGAGGGAAGGGAAGTACAAAAGCTGCTACCTATTCACTGTGGCCAAAGGTGTTTCCTTTAGTTCTTCTTCACTAAATGGGGATGGGGGTGGGGGAGTGGAAAATCAGTCCAGAGTAGCTGCTTTAAAAAAACCAAATAATCCAAACATGTCAATGTGATGCTAATTACAAGACAAGCTGTTTCACAGGGTGGCAGGGAGAATTAACCCTTAATCCAACTAGCTACACTCCGAAATTGACAGGAGAAAGATCATTTTGTTGCTCTTTCAAGTAAATGATTTTGCTGAAATCTTGTGAGCACAAAGTATTTTAAGGTGTACGCGCAAAAAAGGCATGCACCCTGCTATGGGACCACAAAAGCTAATGTGAATTCTCTACACACACTTATTCATGAGCACATGCAAACTTTGTATGCTGTACAAAACAGGGGTCTGCCCATGCCTACATTGGGTAAATGGGAAAGTCCACATGCAGTCTGAAAATCATGGTCTCTATATTTTGGGAAATAGATTACAAACTAAAACCAATATTTTAAAAAGGATGGATGCAAACAGGCATGCACCTGGGGGCACACAGATCAGGAATTTATATCCTCGCAAACCTTTGTGTAACTGAGATTTCATAGGAAAGCAAATTAGGGGTTGGTAGTGTGTATAACCACTAGTCAGGCAGTTGGGTTATACTCCATAGGCTCCTTAGTTCCTTGAGCAAGTTCCTAAAACTCTGGATTTTACTGGTACTCAGTGGAATCACATCAGTCACTGTATCTAGTTCCACTGAGTTCTGGCAAAATATCTGCTTGTGGTGTGAAGAAAGATCTATGACAAAGGTGTTCCTTTTGTCCATCTGGCTCCATCAGGGGAGTAGCCTGGGTAAACCTCTTCCTTAATCAAGGTGCAGTTTGAACCCATACTGACTGGCCCTTTTCCTATACTACCCCCCACTACACACAAATACCATGCTGACAACGGACCTATAACGTTCAATGGGTAAGGTATATAGGCCTAATTCGCCTCTCACTTACATCAACATATCTGCATTAACTTTCACACTCCTGATTTTCACCAGTATAACTGAGGGAACAAGCAGACCCACGGTATAACCACCACAGCAGCAGGTGCAGCTAGAGAGACCTAGCAGGGCTGCTAAGAAAAGGCCCAATCTTCCCATTTAAAACCTGCAGCCAGCAACAGCACAAGGAACATCCCCAAGCAAATGAAATAGTGCAGGTCAGGTCCCACAGCCGAGCCATCCTCAGGCATGCATAATCCTCAGTGACACAAACGCACACACATATGGAAAGAAGAGACCCTCCCCCCTTAGAATATGTTCTGCTTATGCTCTGCCCTGTGGAGAGGAATACAAGCCCACGCCCAGTTTCCTTTTCTTGTGCAGCTGGTGTTTTTGGCTGCGGTGCTTGGTTTATACCAGGTTCTCTAGGAGGAAGGCTCCAGAGGAGTGTCTGGCTATTCGCAGAGTTACACAAGCTCTGGAAACATGTTTTTAAAAAAAAAAGAGAGACGCTTTTCTGGTGGGTCATTGGATTTTGTTTTGTTGGCGACGTGTTGCAGCCTGTGGAAGCATTAGAGGTAAGCAGGAGTCTATTGTCAGCACTGAACTGGGAAAGCAGCTTTTACTGTCAAACAGCCTTAGTGCTCTTTTTGAAGCAAGACATCAGAGAAGCCCCCTGCTCCCCACTCCCCTGTTTGAGTGTCTCTTCTGTGTGTACTTGTGACAACTTATAGAGTGACTAACAAATTATAGACTAAAGCCCACGAAAGCTTATGCCCAAATAAATGTGTTAGTCTCTAAGGTGCCACAAGGACTCCTCATTGTTTTTGCTGATATAGATTAACACAGCTACCACTCTGAAACCTTCTCTGTGTAGTGTATATAAGTCCCACAAGAATCATGCAGTCATGACCCTAGGGAGAACAGACCCCCTTAGAGTTTATTACAGAAATCTGGCCTTTTTGCTTCAGTGATGGCATAAAGTTCCTGTGCAAACCTTTGTTGGCTATCCTGCTGTAATGCTAAAGCTATAAAGCCCATACCCATGACATTTCACATGTGTGGGGAATTAGAACAACACAAGTCTTTTTTCAATATAGATTTTAATGAGTGTAGGTTTTACAGTCCATTTTAAACAGCAACATTACATTTTCTTTGTTAGGATGATTTCTTTTTTGTGCTGAGGAATAAAAAACAACAACGTTAGAGCCATGGGACAGCTAGAATTTGAAGGCCAATCTGCTGGTTTCTCACAGGCTTAATCTGGGAGTGAATATTTCCATGCTAATATCTGTTGTTTATACAGTGCCATTCATTCTAGAAGATCTCAAAGCACATTACAGACTTTGAACTAAATTCTACCCCAAAATCTAGAACAGAATTTGGCCCTTTTATACATAAGAATCAATTCACCCTCCAAATAAAATGTTAGTAGCCAGGCAGAGAACTGGTACACAGCTTAGTGCACAGCTGGGGGGGGGAGTGAGGATTTTGATCAAGGACACCTCTGCAGATCACTTATGAAAAGCACTATGGAATCTTTAATCTCCACAATGAGCAGACACAACAGTGGGTGTTAAGGTGTCACCTACAAGGCCACCACTGGCTGTATAGAAATCAATGTATCTACCGCGAAAGTATGAAGGGCTGAATCACCTTGTCAGGAATCGAACCTATGGTTCCAGGGAGTCTAGGTATTGCAAATCTAACAAGTAGATAGATCACTTTAAAGGCCTGATCCAGCAACTGTCAAAGTCAGTCAGGCTTTTCACTGTCATTTGGATCAAACCCTAAACTAGCCCCTCCACCATTGCGTCAGTAACTGGCCTGTTTGATTTCTTTCTATAGTGAGCTTTCAGCAGCGACACTGCACTGCGAACTGGACTCTGGAAATGCAAGTGCCTCCTTGTTATACTACTTTGCTGGAAACATTTATGAGAATGTTTGTGGAGAGGCAGGCTGCAGCCTTCCAATTACTGCAAACTGCTTTATGTCACACAAGCCCTGGGCCTGAAATCCCTTCCAAACTGAAGCAATCAGGAAGAAAAACAATCTTTTAAAAGCTTCAATAATCTTAAATTGTCCTGAGCTGCACACGCCCAAATAATGTGTACTGCCCCAGTTGTGCTAAAAGAGTCCCCAAAGTGCCCACAGATAGTGGATAGGCCTCCAAAAACTGGCACCCACTTTGGCCTATAGACAGAAATATACATTCCTCTCTCTCTATAGTAGCACACCACTGTTTGCCCCATGGCACACTATCTCATTACAACATCCCCTCTGCTGGCGGGGTGGGGTGTTGGAGAACATGCATGCCGCTTAATGAATATGCAAATGTGTCCATATTATTCCCTGAACTAAAACAGGTTACTTGTGTAATTCAATGATACTTTGAAACGTCCGAAGCAGGAAACGGATTTTCTGCCATATCCCCAGCAGCATCTTCACATTTAAAGGGCTTTTTGCTTTCAAAAGGGAATATCCCCCTTTTTGAAGTCCCGTGTATACATTCCTGGAGCCAAATTCCAACTTTAAGGTATGTGAGTGCCACTCCCATCAAATTTTGTCCATATGATCCATAAGCAGCAGACCAGAATGAGGCCTATTTGCTGTACTACAGCAAGCAGCAAGTGCTAGTAGGCGTTTCCCAGGAACACATGGTGTATGAAGAAAGTGGTGTAATGCAAGCTGATAGATAACAATTTGTGCTGGGCAAGTTTCCAGGTGAGAAGTTGGGAGTGTTAAGGGGTGCAATACCCAGCCCAACCATGGAGATCTATAGAGGATCAAAGGGTATATTCATGTAGGTACAAAAGATCAGAGAGGACTGATATAAAGCCCACTGGGGTCAACTGAAGGACCACCAGTGGCTTCTATGGACTTTGAATGAGCACCACCTAGGCTGCTCTCCCACCTGCCCACTAGCCGTTCTCATGCTGATCCATGAAGTGGCTTTGACATCAGAGCATTTTGCTCTTCCCAGTTCATGGAAAGGAGGATATGAAAAGGGGAAATGGCAAGTTCTGTAATAATGTGTGTTATTCTGTCTCTTGGCACCCTGTGTTGGGAAGGAAATAAGTCAGCTAAACTGACGTTCTCTGGCCTGAATGCCTGGGACCCACTATATCAGAAAGGAAGAATATAAATCTAAATTTTGATTTGAAAGCAATGGTAGAAAAAAACAAAATCTCACACCCTTGGAGCCTGAGTAACTGCAAGTCCCAAGGTGTATTCCCTTGTCCATATGTCTGGGTGAATACACACCCCTTTTATCTAGAGTACTGGGCAAAGCTAAGAGCTCAGGACAATGAAAATGCAGCAGGTTCAGGGACCATCCAGAAGCTGAGACACCTCTTCTTGAAGGAATGGCACACAGGATCCAGAGAGGATTTCACATGGTCCGAGTTGGGCAGACCAGTTTTGCTAAGTTTATTACTTTTAAATTGTTCATTTAAATTTACGTAAGGTTAGATTCTGACTTTAAGCACAGCCCTGAGCAAGGGGTAGCGTGCAAGCTGCACCATCCTGTGAATAGCCCCAGGAGGCGTGACATACCTCTGAGTCACCATTCCTCCCTTGCTTCCTCCTTGCTCAAGTGGCAAATTACTGCCAGCCTTTTCCAACAGTATATTAGGACATCCCCATGTTGGTTCAGCTGCACTAGCCAGTGAGTAAAGCAAGTGGAGCCAAAACTCTTCGCATTCCCCACCCATCCACGCCCATTCCCCACACACTTGCTTCAGCCATCTGCAAGTTTGGGAGTAAATGAATGTGCATCATCTTCTTACTCCTACATACACATACCCAAGGTCGGGGTAGCCCATGCAAAGGTATAAGAAGGATTCTTAATCCATGGACAATGTACAGGTCTGAACACATGGTTGGAAATGCAGCAAAGCCTCCTGTTGAGGATCAGACACTGGATAAATAAGGAGGCCAAACAATACTGTGTAAAAATAAAAAAAATCTTTTAAAGTAGTGTTTAATAAGCAAATTGTTAGTGTATTACAAATTCATAGGAGGTCTGTAATAATTATTGGATAGTAATGTATAAAGAAGTCTACTTTAAAGATATGCACCAAGTTAAAACATGGTAAACTATTATTTTAATCATGCTATTGCTTTCAAAGTGACATTTCAATGAAAAGCGAGAGGATGCAAGCTGTGACTCTGCTAGCATATGCATTTAATATTAGTAAAATATTAGGAAAAGAGTAAAAGAAATAACAAATGATAGTGCATAGCTGTGAGCTCAATATAAATCTTTTTACATAGCAACCATCATTGGCTAAAATTTTGCTTATCAAAATCCATTTGATAATTATTTCTTTTGAATTAAAAATATCAAACTGCTTCAGTCTCCACCATTCTGTGGCTACAGGTAGGTAGTGCAGGCAAAAGGTAGTGCAGGTGCATTGCCTCATCCCCACTGCTTGTGGTCACTGTTACCCTGGAAACTCCGGGTAACAGTCACTAGAAACTGAATTTTCATCTGCATTTGTTCAGAACAACTACATGGGATCACAGACCCAGATACTGAAAAATGCACACACAAATGTGTGCACATAATATTCTTAAATTGGGATTTGCACATGGCAACTCAGGACTCCCACTTCTCTTTTAAAGTCTTTTGGCCAAAATATTGGCATTTTATCCACCGATTGCATCATCTCATCTCTGTTCTGTGAATTCCTTAAATGCATGGGAATTAGATCCCCCAGGCCTCTCTAGAATTCTGTTTCCCAGAGATTGTTCAAGGTGGCTTGGTATTCATTAGTAAAGTGATTTCCAGGTGTGAGGGTGGATTGAAATTAGAAGGAATCAGGGTTCTCTGTTAACCATTTATGTGAGTGCATTGCAAAACTCAAGGTGTAGCACTTGGATGGGTTTTGTCATTGTGGTCTCTTTTAGCCATGATGGCATTGTCAGGAAACGTGTTATTTTGCAGATTTTGCACTTTGCTTTGGCAGGATCAATGTTGCATCCTGTAAAAAGCTTCCAGACAATGGTCCACCTTTTTGTTACTCATTTTCAGCAGTGACTTTCAAAATGAAGGCCTGGCACAAACTGCACACGATCGGCTGCAGTTGAATGCTGTCTAGTCGTTATATGTGACATGCGTAAGCATGCCACACATGGTGGCCTCACATCAATATTCTGTTAGCAGAAATGACCATGACACTATTCAATATTATTGTTGATTTTTGAAGCATTGTACGAGCAGATACAAATATCTCAAAATGGACTGGATTAATGTATGGAAAAATATGAATCCACGATTCATCACATCCATAGAACTATTTTTTCCGTTATTTATCTGTCCAGCACCAACAGGTTACATTGTACTGTATAATTGTGTCAAACACATAACAAGTCTCTGCCCTGGAGAGCTTACAGTCGGAAGGTAAGAGAGGATTCAGCATAATGAAGTAGTGATGCTCATGCTAGCACTCTAAAAATAGCTATATACATAGTGCTTTGAAGTTGTGGCTCGGGCTGGAGCTGGGCTCCGAAGCCTACGGTGGTGGGAGTCTCAAAGGCTGGCTTGTTGGGATTTCCTCTGTAAGATCTTTTTTCCCTCTTGACAACATTTTGGGATGGGGAGGCTGTTCAACAGCTCTCTCATATGTATCAAAGTTAATGCAACCTGTGCAAGAATCTGTAAAAGGACTTGCCCGTTTTCAATTGTTTGGTAGTTGTCCATTAACAAAAAATTTTAAAAATGATTCAACAAATGACACTGCATGGTTCCAACTTGAAAGCAGATGAAGCTCTTCCATGCACAATTCATCTCATTGCCCTAACGACCTAACTTGTCTGGGTCAATTTGAGGCTTGCATACAGTAATTAAACTTTACCAAGATGGTAGAGCCAGTCCAGCAAACACAGATCCAGACCAAGTGTTTTTTGTGACTGAGGCCACAGTTTAAAATAATTAACTGTGACTTACATGCTGGTTACTCTAGTGTGATGTCAGCTTCTCCACACTGTTTATTTTAATTAAAACAGAAATTGTAGGTCTTGAGTGCTGGTAATTACAGCCCGTGGACTCAATTTACTGAGGCCCTAATTAACCTGCTATGTGTCTACCTGACTTGAGGTGTTAGTTGAAACATGACTGGTGCAATGGCATTATATTGTCTGCAGTGATGGAAATACAGTAGTAAAGCATGACAGGCTCTGTGATGGGGTATCCATATTTTAAGCTATTCTGCATAACATCCCTTTCACTTTTATGTAGATTATCAGTTTCCTGCCCAGGACTTCTGAAATGACAGACTAGATGGGAAAAGTGATTTGATGAGAAATGCCCCTTTTCGCCTTATCTCTGATGTATGCACAGCAGCTTTGGAAACCTTATAACTTTGTGGTTCCAAATTGCACCCACACGAACGGACTGAACATTTTTCTGGAAGATGTTCAGCAGCAAGAAGAGACTGCCTTCTTCATGCACTGGTTATCTCTCCCCTTCATTACTGAAATCTGCTTCTGGCTGGCCTCTTAATTCTTCCTCCTAAAAACTGTCCAAAATCCACCTTGCTACCCTCCCACTTCAATCAGACCTCCCTACAATATGAATCACTCCTTTGGCTTCCAGTATCATATTCAATCTATATTTCTCACCCTAAGTAATCTTGCCCCCACACCTGTATTTCTACTCTCATTTCCCCCTATTCCTCTTCCCACTCCAGTGATTCTTCCCAGTCCTCTTGGGTCTACCGCTCCCTTTGTTTCTCTTTCCCACTTTCAGTTTGTGACTTAAAGGCCTGATCTTACACACTTAAGTCAAATCAGAGTTTCGCAATGGACTTCAATGGGAGCAGGATCATGGTTTAACATGTAGGTAACATGCTGGCATGTTCAATAGTCAAGAAGTCACAGACCTCTGTCAGTGTAGAGCTGAGCTGACTACAAAGAGCCTATTGTTAATCTGTAAAATGTATGTTTCCTAAACAGGGCTTGTCTACACAGATTAGGATCTGCAGAATTTGAATCTACACTTTTAAGGCAAAAAATATGTACAACAAGGTACAAATTAGACCCCTAACTGCTTAGTTTTGCCATTTTTTTCCTTTGACAATTTTTTTCCTGTGCTCCTTCTTGTTTTTTTGGCTACATTTATTGCATTGAATCAAAGGGTTTTTGTTTGTTTTTTTTAGTTTCAAATAGTTATTTTAATAACGAATACATACAGAGATGGACACAGCCAAAGGGACAGCTCATCAGCTGCTGTAAATTGGTGGACCTCATCGACTTCATTGGAGTGACGCTGATTCACACCAGCTGTGAGTCTGGGCTTTAAGCTGGACTGGGGTCCCGCTTCCCTTTTTTTGCTTGCACCTCCTAAATGGTGTGGGAGTGTAAATCCAGGTATTTGTGCTTCTGACTGCCTGATTTGTGCCTGCAGTCGGGTAGTTGGGGATATAAGTTCTGTGGATGCAAAAATGCCAGTGCATAGTTTATGGGTTCTATTTGTGCAGTCAAAACAGAGGATGCTCTTGTGCAAATTTACACCAGAGACAATATATGTGAAACTATTACCATGTTTTTATTGTTAATTGCTAATCACGATCAGATATTAATTGCTTGCACCCTATATCAAACACTTTGTTCCCCACAGATTCCCATTATTATTTTTTCTCTATAGTTTGTCATCTAGACCTGCTTCGGTCCAGGAAAATGGAGATGGGGGGGATACATTGTATATGTGTAATACATGATAGCTGATGTCTCCTGACACATTAATCTACACTCACAAGGAGAGATAGGCTAACTCCTCGGGGCTTTGCCACTATAACCCTCTCCTCCTCATTCATGAAGATAAATGCCCTAACGGAGATCAGCCGTCATGTATTCTTTATGCATGTGCCAGATGGCAGCCTTGTAAGATAGCTAGAGAGAAATCTTTGCTAAGAGGAACAAACAGGCTGGACTTTTATCAGCAGTCCTTTCTCAGGTGCTGAGCCCTTCTATCGCTGCTGTTCATAATGCTTTATGAAATAGATGGGTCACAGGAGTTAGTTCAACCAGCATGCAGTTCATCCTCAGAAATTTGCATGAGTGCCACAGATGGTAACTGGGCTGGCTTAATCTTCCTCTAGTTATTAACATCACTTTCATTTGTGCATTAAGTCCACACGTGCGAACGATTTCCCAAACATGTTGCAGAGGAGCATTTCACTGAGGATTATCATTAGCGAGGAAACAAATGTTGAGAGCAAAATGAGTTTTGGGGTTTTGAGGAACAAGTCTGTGACGTTATTTTGTCTTGTGCTTTTTATTTCCCCTTTTTCTAAAGGTTCAGGTTCTGGTACCTTACTCATGCTGAGTAGCACCTAACTCCACAAGTGGCCACGTTGACATCAGAGGGATAAGTCATGGAAAAGAGTTTGACACATGTTAGAGGATTAGAATATGGTGAAAAAAATGGCAAGCAAGGGTGATTTTCCAGGTTATAGAGACTTTGAAGTATGGGGGCTTGAAGCTGATTTTATTTACATCAACTTTACCCCAGTGCCACTCTACTAACTACAGTGGAATTGTCCCTGATTTACCCTGATGTGAGTGAAGAAACAAAGCATGATGTGGAATATTATACATGGAGTGCTAGACACAGCAGCAACAAGATTCCTGTAAATGTTGGACCAGACTGATATGCTTTCCCATATCAACCTGGCCCACTGCACTCCCATAGGACATTCACCTGGTAGGAAGGCAGCTTGTGGTACCAGTAAGAGTGAACTTGGGCCGGAGAGTTTTGTAAAGAGGTTTGAAGGTGCACTCTACTGTTATTAAAGAGAAATTCAGCTATCCCTGGACGGGCTTCACTGGTTTTGTTGGTTTGTTTTTAAATCATTCTTGTACAATGCCTAAACACTGTGGATGCTATCCTGTCTTCACTGAAGTCTAAGGCCAAATTCCCATTGACTTCAGTGGGGCCAGGATTTCACCGTAAACTGGTAGGTGGTCTAGAAATGCCTACAAATAGATTATATTAAGATAGAACAGGGGGGTCGATAGAGATTATAATGCTAGGTATCATTATTATTGACAATTGTGAAATGCCCGTTAGAATGGAAAGATTACAACTTCTTGGCTCATACACAGAAAAGGCACCATAACCCCCCGTCATTATTTCCTTTTTCAAAGGCAGGCCCAGCAAATTGAGACATCCAATTAGCAGGGTGCTCTGAGATAGTTTGTAATAGAGAGTCCCTTGAAATGACTTGTTCCAGCTGTTCACAATACATAGGGTTAATACCATGCTCTGAAGTGTAGCCTGACAGAATGGAGTGTTATCATAGCACATTATGCCTGGAAACTGTTGGGTTGCTCTTACTGACCCGGATCAATTGGAAAGCAGTATCTGAATTAGCCTCTTGAACTGGTCTTCTTAGGGGTATTTACATGCCAGTGAGGAATGGGGTTGTTCAAAGCTATATGTATCAAGGCACAGCACTTGTAGACATGTGCGAAATAGTGTGAATTAGAGAATGCTGGTAATGAACTAACCCAGAATTGGCCCATACAAAAGAACATAATTGTGGCCATACTGGGTCAGACCAAAGGTCCATCTAGCCCAGTATCCTGTCTTCTGACAGTGGCCAATGCCAGGTACCCCAGAGGGAATGAACAGAACAGGTAATCATCAAGTGATCCATCCTCTGTTTCCCATTCCCAGCTTCTGGCAAACATAAACCTGGATATCCTGGACGCCCCATCATCTCAGGCATTGGCACCCTAACATCAGGCTTGTCTGGTTATGTAGACTCTGTCCTAAGACCCTACGCTACCAGCACTCCCAGCTATCTTCGAGACACCACTGACTTCCTGAGGAAACTACAATCCATCGGTGATCTTCCAGAAAACACCATCCTGGCCACTATGGACGTAGAAGCCCTCTACACCAATATTCCACACAAAGATGGACTACAAGCTATCAGGAACAGTATCCCTGATAATGTCACAGCTAACCTGGTGGCTGAACTTTGTGATTTTGTCCTCACCCACAACTATTTCACATTTGGGGACAATATATACCTTCAAGTCAGCGGCACTGCTATGGGTACCCGCATGGCCCCACAATATGCCAACATTTTTATGGCTGACTTAGAACAACGCTTCCTTAGCTCTCGTCCCCTAACGCCCCTACTCTACTTGCGCTACATTGATGACATCTTCATCATCTGGACCCATGGAAAAGAAGCCCTTGAGGAATTTCACCATGATTTCAATAATTTCCATCCCACCATCAACCTCAGCCTAGATCAATCCACACAAGCGGTCCATTTCCTGGACACTACTGTGCTAATAAGCGATGGTCACATCAATACCACCCTATAGCGGAAACCTACTGACCGCTACACTTACCTACATGCCTCCAGCTTCCATCCAGGACACACCACACGATCCATTGTCTACAGCCAAGCTCTAAGATATAACCGCATTTGCTCCAATCCCTCGGATAGAGACAAGCACCTACAAGATCTCTATCAAGCATTCTTAAAACTACAATACCCACCTGCTGAAGTGAAAAAACAGATTGACAGAGCCAGACGAGTACCCAGAAGTCACCTCCTACAAGACAGGCCCAACAAAGAAAATAACAGAACACCACTAGCTGTCACCTTCAGCCCCCAACTAAAACCTCTCCAGCGCATCATCAGAGATCTACAACCTATCCTGAAAGATGATCCTTTACTCTCACAGATCTTGGGAGACAGACCTGTCCTCGCTTACAGACAACCCCCCAACCTAAAGCAAATACTCACCAGCAACCACACATCACTGAACAAAACCACTAACCCAGGAACCTATCCTTGTAACAAACCCCGATGCCAACTCTGTCCACATATCTATTCAAGTGACATCATCATAGGACCTAATCACATCAGCCATACCATCAGGGGCTCGTTCACCTGCACATCTACCAATGTGATATATGCCATCATGTGCCAGCAATGCCCCTCTGCCATGTACATTGGCCAAACCGGACAGTCTCTACGCAAAAGAATTAATGGACACAAATCTGACATCAGGAATCAAAATACTCAAAAACCAGTGGGAGAACACTTTAACCTGTCTGGTCATTCAGTGACAGACCTGCGGGTGGCTATATTACAACAGAAAAACTTCAAAAACAGACTCCAAAGAGAGACTGCAGAGCTAGAATTGATATGCAAACTAGACACAATCAACTCCGGTTTGAATAAGGACTGGGAATGGCTGAGCCATTACAAACGTTGACTCTATCTCCCCTTGTAAGTACTCTCACACTTCTTATCACACTGTTTGTACTCGGCTAGCTTGATTATCACTTCAAAAGTTTTTTTTTTTTTTTCTTTTTTTTTTTTTTTCTCTTAATTAATTGGCCTCTCAGAGTTGGTAAGACAACTCCCACCTGTTTATGCTCTCTGTATGTGTGTATATATATCTCCTCATTATATGTTCCATTCTATATGCATCCGAAGAAGTGGGCTGTAGTCCACGAAAGCTTATGCTCTAATAAATTTGTTAGTCTCTAAGGTGGCACAAGTACTCCTGTTCTTCTTTTTGCGGATACAGACTAACACGGCTGTTACTCTGAAACTTGTCAGAGGCAAGGGACACCATCCCTGCCCATCCTGGCTAATATCCATTAATGGACCTATCCTCCATGCACTTATCTAGTTCTTTTTTGAACCCTGTTATAGTCTTGGCTTTCACAACTTCCTCTGGCAAAGAGTTCCACAGACTGACTGTGTTGTGTGAAAAAATATTTCCTTTTGTTTGTTTTAAATCTGCTGCTATTAATTTCATTTAGTGAGCCCTAGTTCTTGTGTTATGAGAAGGAGTAAATAACACTTCCTTATTTACTTTCTCCACACCAGTCATGATTTTATAGACTTCAATCATATTCCCCCTTATCCGTCTCTTTTACAAACTGAAAAGTCCCAGTCTTATTAATCTCTCCTCATACGGAAGCCGATCCATACCCCTCATCATTTTTGTTGCCCTTTTCCGAACTTTTTCCAATTCCAATATATCTTTTTTGAGATGGAGCAACCACATCTGCACACAGTGTTCAAGATGTAGGCATACCATGGATTTATATAGGGGCAATATGATATTTTCTGTCTTATTATGTATCCCTTTCTTAATGATTCCCAATGTTCTGTTCACTTGTTTGACTGACGCTGCACATTGAGTGGATGTTTTCAGAGAACTATCCACAATGACTCTAAGATCTCTTTCTTGAGTGGTAACAGCTAATTTAGACCCCATCAGTTTATATGTATAGTTGTGATTGTGTTTCTTAGGGTTCTTATTTTCTGGTTTGAAACAAACCATTTTGTAAAAGCTGTGCTCAGATTTGAGCCTCAGACGCTTACTCAAGAACCGGAAACTTTGTTCTGGGAATTTTTGTTTGTTCGTTTTGTTTTCTCACAGTCTCATCTATCCATACGAATTATTCTTTCCCTACTGAAGGGCCTATGTTTTGCCACAGTCATCTTCCCTATCACGTTGAAGGGTTTGGCTAGTACCCCATCCCATTTGGCTAGCATGGATTAGTATGATCAGTGCTTACTCCAGCTTTCTGCTCCACTCTGACCCAAACCACTGCAAGGGATATTCTCCCTATAATCATTGCTCAGAAAGCCCCTGTGTATCACCCATCGGTCTGTTGTATCCACATTGTGTCTCTTGGCTTATACTTAGATTGTAAGTTCTTTGGGGCAGCCATCTTTTTGTTAGGTATTTGTGCAATACGTAGCATTACGGGGCTGTTAGGTGCTATGGCAACACAGATAATCTAAATAGTAATCATAATAATTATAACACTTGCTTTGTCTTGCTGCCGCTGACCCACCAACTACAAAGCATTAGCCGTTTTTGTAATTCTGACTTCCAAATTACAAACCCCTGTAAAGGAATCTGCTGCCTCTTCTGCTGACAAGGTTAATGGTTAAAGCAAAAAAAAAAAAAAAAAATCATCTGCATCAGATCCCATTTCCCCCGTCTCGCCTGCCTTGCCTGTAGGTGTTCTCTTAAGGTACATCTACCCAGCAAGTGGTGGCCCGTAGCAGCAAATCTCAGACTCCAGGCCAACAGACTTGGGCTCATTGGGGCTCAGGCTATTGCACTAAAAATAGGTGTGTGGACGATACAGCTGGAGCTCAGGCACTAAAGCCCACCCCCTTCCCTAGGCTTCAGAGCCCAAGCTCCAACCTGAGCCACAGTATCTATTTTTAATGTGAGACCCTGAACCCCATGAGCCCAAGTCTGTTGACCAGGGCTCTGAGACTCATTGCTGCTTGCTGTGTAGATCTACTCTTTGGGCTAGTCTACACTGTGGGGGGGGATCGATCCAAGATACGCAACTTCAGCTACATGAATAGCGTAGCTGAAGTCGAAGTATCTTGAATCGAATTACCTGGGGTCCAGATGGCGCGGGATCGATGGCCGTGGCTCCCCCATCAACTGCACTACCGCCGCTCACTCTGGTGGAGTTCCGGAGTCGACGGTGAGCGCTTTCGGGGATCGATATATCGCGTCTTAACGAGACGCGATATATCGATCCCGGATAAATCGATTGCTACCTGCCGTTACGGCGGGTAGTGAAGACGTACCCTTTAACTAGTAAATGAAACCTTCCCCTCCCTCCTGCCACGTATAGATTCTTGCATGCCTCTGAGTCAGTTCAAGTTGGAATGGTCCTCCATTGCATCTCCAGTGGGGAAGTGAAGAGGGAATGATACTCAGCTGGATTTCTTCCATCTGTCACTGAGTATCAGCAGCGGCATGAGTTAAAATAGGGGCATAATAGGATAAATGAAAGGGAATGATTGAGAAGATGTGGGCGATGTGACAGACAAGCAAGCTCCTTGCATGTTGATGAGAACAGCATTATCCTGAAGATGGTTGATTTCTTTTTGTGTCTTGTTTAAAGGGACAATATCGCAAACAGCAAGCGGCTTGTACATTTCACAGATAGCAGACATATTACTGACCAGTCCCACATCTTCCAAATCAATGGATTATATATATTTTTAACCATACGCATTACAGAGGCAAAACAAAACCAACAAGGAACAAGAACGAGGAGTACTTGTGGCACCTTAGAGACTAACAAATTTATTTGGGCTAAGCTTTTGTGAGCTAAAACCCACTTCATCAGATGCATGGAGTGGTCTCAAGTTGCAGTGGGGGGAGGTTTAGGTTGGATATTAGGAAAAACTTTTTCCCTAGGAGGGTGGTGAAGCACTGGACTGGATTACCTAGGGAAGTGGTGGAATCTCCTTCCTTAGAGGTTTTTAAAGTCAGGCTTGACAAAGCCCTGGCTGGGATGATTTAGTTGGGGTTTGGTCCTGCTTTGAGCAGGGGGTTGGACTAGATGACTTTCTGAGGTCTCTTCCAACCCTGATATTCTATGATTCTATGGAGTGGAAAATAGTACTGTATTTTCCACCCCATGCATCTGATGAAGTGGGTTTTAGCCCACAAAAGCTTATGCCCAAATAAATGTGTTAGTCTCTAAGGTGCCACAAATTCTTCTCGTTCTTTTTGCTGATACAGACTAACACGGCTACCACTTTGGAAATCTTCATGGCCAATTGTAACCTTGCCACCTGGTCCTAAGACATGTAAGCAACAGATCATCAAATGAGAATAGCCTATTGTAACACTAGGTGATATTTCACTGAATATTGGATGGCCCAATGAAGATCAAAGATTCTTCACACCAGCAGATATTCTGTGTATTTATCACTTCCACTTCAAACTATGTCTATGATAACCTCTTACAACCACCCTGTGTTCACCATTCATTAGAGATGGGTTTGTTCACACAAGGAATCATGCACTTATATTTCATATTTGTCAATGAGTGGCCACTTTCCAGCCACCCCCTCATGGCCTCCGGGCTGCCCCACAAGTTACCCCTCACCTCAGTTTCCCCTCTTGGTTCCTCAAATGAACTCCATATGGCATTTTTGTCTAATAACATCCTTTCTATCAGAGTCTAATGTATAAAACAGAAAACAAATCTCAGTCCTGAGGTTTCTCTTCTCCCCCAAGTCTGCTCTCTCCAGCACTTCCCTACCTTGGCAGGCTCCTCTCAGCCCTACATGGCTGGAGTCTTTTCTTATTCCAGTGGGGCCTGCTTTCTTTCTAGCCAAAACAGTTCAAAATAAAGTCTCCTCAAGTCCATGCTTTAATCCTCCTTTCAGGGCTCTTCCCAGCCCTTTCCTGCCTGTAGCCTCAGTCCCAGGTCTCTTTGCTGGAGCTACTCACTATCAGCAGCCTATGATCTCTCTGAGCATCTCCCCTCACTTCCAATCACTTCCTGTTGCTCTTTATATGGGAACTAGGTGACCCCATTCAGGTGTGCCTCCTTAGTCATCAGGGTTGGCTGGCACCAGAACTCTAGTTCTTAAAGGGAAATCCACCCTTTTACAATATGGTACACTTTACGTAATGCATATGTTATTTTTAAGGCATCTCCTGGGGTCCAGTTACACTGTGCAATATGGCACAGAGCTTACGGCTGAAGGAACGTATGTAGATAGAGCTGAAATCAATCCGTGCTATAGAAGCCTTCAGGCCAAGGTGTGTTTGTGTCATTGACAAGGTTACAAATAGATGAAAGTAAAGGAGCAAAAAACATATAATTAAAATTGCATGCAGCTACCGTGCCCTCATAAGCACAGAATAAACACTGCTCGCTTTTATGCTATGGATGCTGCTGCTTTTTGGTATCACCTGTTCTGCGTTCACCAAGTTCCAGACAAAGAAATGGTTTAGAAGCCAGTGTGCCCATGTCAGTATTTCTACAGCATCCAGTCCCTACTGGAAACACAGCCGTTCTATTCATTTCAGTGAAGAAGCTGGAGATAGTCTCTGACAAATTTATTATGAAACAAATTCCTCTTAAGGAAATCAGAGTAAGAAGGGTCAAGTCAATGTTCATAGACTATCATGAACTTATCATATCATGACTTATCATAGAATATCAGGGTTGGAAGGGACCTCAGGAGGTCATCTAGTCCAACCCCCTGCTCAAAGCAGGACCAATCCCCAGACAGATTTTTGCCCCCGATCCCTAAATGGCCCCCTCAAGGATTGAACTCACAACCCTGGGTTTAGCTGGCCAATGCTCTAAGAAGATATAGAGGCCTCTTAAAATACACAAAAGGTAAGGATACCAAAAGCAGTATCCAATCAAGTACCTGTTCCAAGTGGAGTTAAGCCTGAATTTGGATTCAGAACTGGGTATAGAGACATATAACTAGATTCTGCAGTTCATAGGAACACAGCATTGCCAGACTGGATCAGACCAGTGATCCAACTAGTCCAATATCTTGTCACCAATAGTGGCCAGCTCCAGACACTTCTGAGGAAGGTGGAAGAAACCTTGTGGTAGGCAGTGGTGGGATCATTAATTGGGGTGCTGATCTGGTGTTATGGTCTGGACCCAGTTTTAATATAAATCAGTGAAATAAGAAAGTATTAATCAGTAGGATGATGTTCAGAATGACATCGCATTGAATACTAATGCTAGAACTATTACTGTCTCCATTACTATTGCTTCGACTAGTGACTGTATTTTACATGTGTACTTTGTAGTGCCTTCCTTCCCAACGGATCTTGAAGTGCACCACAAGCTATACTTTTTACAGATAGTATCACTCTGACAAGAGCAGGACAAACCCTGACTCTTACAAGATGCAGAATTGTCGCTATCCAGGCAGAGCAGACAGAGCCTGAGGTTTCTGTTTGGTTTTAGTTTAAAGAGATTTTACTAACTGATCAATGGTACCAAATGCTGCAGAAGGGTCCAGCAGGGGGAATGCAGACGTACTGCACTTTTCTATGAACAGGGGGAGGTCATCCATCAAAGCAACCAGGGCAGTCGCTGTGCTCTGGCCTGAAGCCTGCCAAGACACTTGCAGCAAGCAGATGGTGTGGGAGACTATTTTTTGATTAGCTTGCTTAGAGGTTAGGCACTGCACAGTAATTTGTATGGTCTCTAGCACTTAGTTTAAAGCTCTCCCTGCTAGGTTGGTGAGTTGGTGTGTGAAGATTCTCTTACCCTTCTTGGTGAGGTGGACCCCCTCTCTTGCCAGCGGTCCTCTTTTCTGGAATAGCATCCCATGGTTAAGGAAGCTAAAGCCCTCCCATCACTATCTGTGCTGCCATGCATTCATCTTTATGATGTACAGGTCCCTGCCTGGGCCTTCACCCTCAACCTGGAGGATGGATGAGTTCACAAGCTGTGTCTCAACTCCTTCACCCTCATCCGCAGAGGCCTGTAAAAACTGCTGATCTACTCAGGGTTATATCTGAGCAGCGATCCAGTCTAGAGGTAACCAAGGCAAGGTCCACATGTGAAAAGGAGGATCGAAACATGTGAAGACAAAAAAATAGAAGCCTAACAAGGGCTGATGCCCAGGCTGAGATAATCAAGTGGTGACTAAAAGAATCAGAGGCCTGCAAATAACTCCACACAAGAACTATTTCTTGCAGACAAACTTCAAGCTAACCTGGGTGCAGGGAGATATAGAGTAAGCCACTTTCAGAAGGACAGCCCATCGACGGGAGGGGGCAAAGGGGGCAATTGCCCAGGAGCCTGGGTGATTTAAAAGGGTCTGGGGGGAGTTCCCTGTAAGCTGCGCAGCCACACAGCACCTCAGGGAACCGCCCAGGGACTTGCCAGAGGAGGGGCCCCCGGACCTGCTGCAGCCGGGGCACCTGAACTCAGCTGCAGCCGGGGCGCCCTTCCCTGGCCTGAACCCAGCTCTGGCCTGGACCTGCTGTGGTCAGGCAAGGGGTGCCTATCTTGCAGCCCCAACCCTAGAGCTGCCGTGGCGCGGAGAGGCGCCGCTCCCCCCACACCCAGGTGCTGCTGTGGGGAGAGAGAGCGGGGGGGAGTCCTCTCTCGCTGCCATAGCCCTGGGGCAACCTGTACCCCAAACCCCTCATCCCCAGCCCCACCCCAGCCCAGAGCCCACACCCCCAGCCAAAGCCCTCACCCCCTGCACCCAGCCCTGAGCCTCTCATCCCTGCCCCCCCAGAGCCTGCATCCCCAGCCAGAGCCCTCACACCCCTGCACCCCAACACTCTGCCCCAGCCCTGAACCCCCTCCCACACTCCAAACCCCTCAGCCCCACTCTGCCACATGTGACACATCACCTCCATATTGGTGCACATAACAAAATTCATTCCGCACATGGGTGGGAAAAATTAGATGGAACACTGGGACCCCAGCCACTGCCGTGAGCCCCAGGCCCTTTTAAATCACACAGGCAGGCTGCAGGGCTCCTAGGCACGTGTGGGGTGGTACTGGTGGCGAAGGCAGTGGGTGGGCATGTGGAAACCCTGGCCGTGCCGGAAGAGCACGCCCAGCAGTGCAGCCGGCAGCTCACTGGGCACCAGCCAGCGCAGGTGCAGCACCGCCCAAATGTCAGGCAGACCTTTCTAGGGGGCCCATTGACTGTTCTGCCGTTGGGCCTGGAATTGCTGTCGGCGGGCCTGCAAAGGGACCTGAACAGCAGCGCTGATTTTTTCAATATAAAAAGCTACCTATGCTTGGAACATGGAACATGTGCCATGTTCATTAGTAGCATGACCCTGTGCATTTGGAAGCAAAGATGGGCTTTGGGAGACTGGGGGACATTTGAAATCTGAACCCAGCTCTGAATTTTGCAAGGGATCCATAACGTAGAATCTCCCCCAAATTTAGCAGGGAGTCAAATTCCAAACTAGGGTAAGTTCTGTATCATGTTCTTCAGGTGGTCCCTATTTCAAACCAACAGACCAATCAGAACCCCACCCCTGAGACCCAGACTTTGGGATGTTTAAAATCTGAATCCAGATCCAAATGTTGCAGCTTGACCCTGTCTCTATTATAAAGAATTAAGAAGGGATCTGAAAAATCAGGAGGCCCCTAATAGATTTCTCAGGTCAGTTTTCCGGTTCTTTTGCCAACACACAGACTACTGCAAATTCTCACATGCACATACATGGTTCAGACTTGCCCTGTGATGTGACACCCAGCTGCATGTAATTCCAGAGTATACCATTTTTCTTTGCCAGCCTTCCTTTTCACTATTTTTTTCTTAACAAATGCTATTCTAAATTCAGTGCTTGAGTTCCTATTAAGCATGAGCAAAGCAGAGCTTTAGACTATCATCCCACTTAACCATTCACTGCTGAATGAAAGTGCTTCCCAATTAACTCCACAGCCCAGGGAAATCTCCATGACCTACCAATTCAAACAAAAAGGAAAGATGAGTTTTATTTGGGTCGGGGGGTGGAGGAATAGCATAAAGCAATTCCTTTCCTTCTAGAGAACTGGGTAAGGGTAAGTAGTCAAATGTGATTTTCTGGCCTGATCAGAGTCTTCAGTGACAATTTCCTCCACATCACACGATTTCATGAGACTAGTGTGTTCTAGGTTGTTCAGCGTAGTATTAAGGAATGCTGACTGTACCTATCAGAAGCTTACAACACCTGCTTCACAGTGGTACCAGCCAAAGCCATCCGTTCCTTATTTTCATCAGTAATAAATTCACGTGGAAATCTTTTTTAAAAAATGCTTCCAGCCTAGCATTTGACTTCAATGAGACCCTGTAGTCAATAGAAATGGAGGCAGATTCACCAGAAGCACAGGCCAGGTACATCACTCAGCAGAGAATGAGTTAATCACTGTCCCTTTTAGTATGGTCATCCCCTAGTAGAGATTCAGATGCATTGTCCATGGTCAGGGCTCTATGGTAAAGTGTTGTCCTTCCTGTAGCGGTAAAGTGAAATAGTCGGGACCCTTTTAACAAAGCCCTTATACTCCATTTTATGTGTGAAAACTTGGAACTTTTCCATTAAGAATTCCTGGCGCCACATGTCATCATGATGAATTCTGGGCTTTTACAACACTTGACGCTGCTTCAGCATTTCCACTGTAAACTCTTATTTTCTGGGATTTAAAATCTGTCTGCTCTGAAACTTGGCATTCTATGTCTCCAGGTAAAATCTGGCCTTTGATTTTGATTCAGTCATTCTTAAAACCATGACGACCAAACAGATATGGGTGTGTGTGGATGTGTAAGAAACACCCTTTAATTTAAATGCTGAAAATGAGAAACTGATAAATCCACCACGTGGTGTGATTAATTCTATTATAATTAAAAGACAATGAATAATAAATAACCATCCATGAACATAAGTTGAAATCAAATACCATGGCATGGTAAATGTTTTTGCAATGGTTCCCACCCCAGGTAAGCAGTATTAAATTGAAGTTCATAAATATTTTAGTTACCACATATTGAGCAAAATTCTTCTCTGTGCTGTACACTGTGAATCTCTGTTGCCTGTTGTCTAGCAAGGTACTGGAGATCCCTGAGGTGGGTTAGGGAGGAGACTTTTTCCTTTACGCTTTGTATAGTGGAACTTCCACAGTTCACTCCCCTCTCATCCATCCCAGTGAACCTCTGCATCTTCCTGGTCTGCTATTGCTGATCGTCCCTAGTCCATTGTTTCCTCTGAATCCATCTTTCCTTGCCCTGTCCATTTTCAAAGGAGCAAATCTACTGCACTTTATTTGTACACATTTAGGAATGTCATTGGATGGCAAATGGCAGGTTTTATGTCATCTGATCTTACATTTCTCCTCTTGATAAAAAACTACCCACCAAGTCAAACAATGCATTGATGTTATATTGATTATGGGTTTTATTTGACAACAATTTCTATTGGGCCTTGTCTATACTGGGGATTTTTGCATCAAGCCAATTATACCAATGTTGTGAAAACTCCTAATGTAGATGTGCTGAACTGGAGTAAAAAGGGTCTTACCTGGGCACAACTTACCTCTGTTTCAAACCAGTGTAAGCAGCACCAATGCCAAACCAGTGCAGTATGCCTACACTAGGGGGTTTCTTGCACACGTATAGCTCCATTGGTGTAATTACATTAGTGTAAAAAAAAAAAAAAGCAGTGTGACAAAGCCTTGAACTGACAAGGAAAATAAAAGCAAATCTTGTGATTGTGAGAACTGATCTGTGATTAACAATATTTATGAAAAATTATATGCAAGTGAGTTGGAAGTGCCAAAACATCACATGAAAGGCTGTTCCAGTCAGGACCACAGGGAGAAGTGCTGGAAAAATTGCAAGAAGCCTGACTTCAAGAACTTTACAGAATAAAGTTCTGAGCCTGCTCCCATTGAAATCAATGGCAAAGTTCCCATTGATTCAGATGGGCTCAGGATCAAGTCCCAGCTTTGCAAACTAAGGAATCAGATAAACTTCAGATTAGCATCCAAGCTTCTGGTCACTTACCAGATTTTACCTATGCTTCTGAGGTTCACCCACTGGAGTATATTTTCATGGACCCAACCTTTTTCATGCCTTTTCATGGGTGTAACTTGTGGATACAATTTGTACCTACATTTTACTCCTGCAAAAACAAATACAGATTTAATAGCTAGAGGCATACATAATCAGATTTGAGCACATGGTTCATTTTTGTAGGTGCAAAATGTGGATGCAAATTTTGCAAGCACAAATTGTGGCCACAAAAGGGAGGCTGCTCTTTGGAAAAACTGGTCCAGTGTTAGAAGAGACCTACTGTAAACAAAAGATTGAAGAAAACCTGCTTACTCGTCAAAGAAACATTTCTTCTGTCACCATGAGTAAAATTGAATCTGTAACAAAATCTACGCACATGGGTTCTGCAGAAACCAGAATAAATCCAAAATAGCCACATGTGAGTAAACCCCAATACAGCCAAATATCTTGATATTTGTGGGTTTGTGATCATATTTTCCACTGTGTTTTCTAATGCCTTAGGTAGCCATTGAGGGGGCCAAAATAATGAGACCTAGTCTTCTTGTGGTATTTCCATTATCAAACTAAGATACAGTGAGATGTCCAGCTTTTATATTATTTGGGACCTGTAAATAGCTACCTACGTCATTTAAAAAGCCTGTGGGGTTCCCTGGTACATTTAAAAAGTGTACAAAAGACATAAAGACAAAAAAGTACAAGTCCTTGAAATATAAATGGTAGACAGCATGTACAGTCTGGGTGTTCAGAGTCTGATTCCATGGTCCTAATTCAGCAAGGCACACAAGTACATATCTAATAGAACTGCTTGAAAGTTTTCAAACAAAACAATTTTTCTCTAAAAACAGCCTGTTTTCAACAATGAAAAATTTTCATGAAAAAATCTTATCTTTGTGTAATGTTTTTAATCAAAATTTTACTGAAAATGATACTAAAACCAGAGTTGAAGAGGTTATCCAAATTTTGCCTTCAAACCCCAGTTGTCCAAAAGTGAAAATTTTCCCTAATGGTTTTGATAACATTTTCAATAAAAAATTGATTCAAAATGTCATGAAAAATGTTGAAATACTGGAAAATGGATCCATTTTGACTCCTGTGAAATGGAAGCAGTATAGAAATTTCAAAATTAAAAAGAAAATGTTTGACCAGCCCTAAGCCAATATTTTCAAAGGTGATTAGTGACTTTGGGGGCCCAACTTCTGATTTCCCAAAGGGCCCTGGTTTTCAAAAAGTGTTGAGCATCATCCCTCTGAAAACCAGGCCTTTTTAAGATGTCTCCAGTTGGGTACCCAAAAATTGAAGACCCCAAAACCAGTTGTCACTTCTGAAAATCTCGGAGTATGTGGGTGGTTCTAATACCACAGCTATATGAGAGTACATGCCAGCAAGGATAGCCAGAATCATGCTTGTGGAAGGCAGGAGCAGATACTAACCCCTCAAGGTTGTTTCAGGGAGCATGTTCTCCCTGCAATGATGCCTTTCACCCAGTAGCTGATGCAGAATCTGCCCCCTCCCTAGTCAAATCCACCCTCTTTGGGCTGTAGAGGACTTCAGGCAGTGGTGGCTGGCTTCCTATCCTTGCATGTTGTGAGCCATCCAAATGACGACTGCCTTCTGCATGCATGTGCAATGGACCCCACACCAGAGATTGAACCAGGGACCTCCATATCTAAACGTACAAGCTGCTACAGCTTGAGCTAAAAAGCTGAGCTTCCTTAGCCAGCACTCAAATGCTCTCTGCACCAGGCACAGAGAGGGACGTGTAACATGCTTTCAATGGGTCACACATACATTGATATGGAGAATCCTTCACACTTATTCAAGGAGATACATATATTGATGGAGATAGGTGTCCAGATAGCTCAATGATGGGCATGACATAAAAAAAAAGTATTAGATTAAATTCATCCCAGTTTTAACTTGAATTACACTTATGCCAAAACCTAACCACTAACTAGTCTGTTTATGTGATCATTTATACCCGTTTCTTTTTTATTATTATTATTTGATGGTTCTCAATTGCATGACAATCAGAAGTAACTGCTGTGATTGAGAGAGAGTTTTTTATGAGCAAATATTAGGCTATCACATTGCTGCTTCTCAGCAAAACTGTGCTGTTGTTAATAACCCAAGACTGAGTTAAAACTGAAATACTTAACCTTTAATATATATTTCCTGCTCCCATATATTTCAGCGAAAAGTATTGAATTTACTGGCAAGGAGGACCCAAAAAACAACAACCCTTCTCTAGAGATGTTTAGCACATAAAAAAAACCAGATGTTTCCAGCATCAGGAGGTGGAGTGGTTTTTTTGTGTTTTTTTTTTTCTTTTCTTTTCTTTTCTTTTTCTTTTGGGGTGTCTCTTTCCTGCCAGGCCTACAGGAAAAGACACACACACACACACACACACACACACACACACAAATGAAATCCTTCTCAAACTGTGTCTTCAAGGAGGGAACTTGACAAACAAGAAAAAACAAACATGGACAAAATCAAGTGTTTTCCTTTTCTGCCATTTGTAACATTACGGTTGCCAAAATCCAGATTCATACCAGGGTACGTGTATTTCCTGCTTCTGCCTAGGCCTTGCTTATGTGACCTTTGAACTCATGAAGGGGGTTTCTGTGTAAGCCACTCACAGCTCCTTCCTGTGAGATGTCTAAGTGATGAGTGCTTATTGATTCTGGGCCTACATATGGTGATGGGAGATAAAGTTGTGTTTGTTGTACATCTTGCTGTGGTCAAGGCATCAACATTATCTTCACTTAGGGTCAGGGGCTCTACTGCTTCTGTGAATTCTTGAAGAGGCAGGGTGGGGGTGTGGGTGGGGGAAGGCCTTGTGCTAAGAACTAAGGAATTTCCCTTATTATCTGATTAATCTTTAGGACTTCCCTGCCTTCCTTCCCTTTGTCTTACAGTTGCATTGTGTATAGGCCTGGAGGACTCCAGGGACTTTGCAGGACACACTGATTTATTCATTGTTAGATTATTGCATTAATTAGGGGCCCTGGTCTTTCCAACTCAGTGGATTCTGTAGGCTTGATAGCATATACAGAGGAAAACTGGAAAACCTACTGTACTGATACAGCATTTTCTGCTCATCAGATTATCCTGGCTTTATGCATTAGGCAAGCTGAACAATAATGCCTGATTCTGGATGCATAGCTATGTAAATGTGACACTGAATTGCAAGTATGGCAGGATGCTCTCTTGCAAGTGCTAGCATTATTCTAGGAGCATTGTGTACCAACACACTGTTCCAGCCTGATCCTGCACCACTGAAGTCAGTGAAAGATTTACCATTGACTTCATGGAGCTGTCACACTGGCAAAACTTCCATTGAAATTACCCCTGAATATGTGAGTCCAGGTCATTGTTGGTACAGAGAAATAGTTTGTTATTCCCTCATGGCTGTAACAATTAGGATATACAGCAAAATCCTGGCAGAACAGCTTAAAAGAGAAACAAATATATAAATATAAAGTCAGCAAATAATATTTTTAAGTTTAAAGTATTAGGTAGGTACCATATTTTTAATGGTTTATATTACAGGTCAGCAAGCAAACTATTTTGGGGGGGATTATCAAGTTGATCTAATCAAAATTCTATTTTACTCTGCTTGTTAAAAAAAGATAGAAACCAAGAATTTCTGATAATTGCATACATGGACAAATTGAGCACACAATGCACAATTACATGCCTAAAATTATTTTTTTTTAATCCAGACCATAATACCTAATCAAGCTGGTTGAAAAATTGAAGGTGAAATCTCCACAATTTTGTAATTTTTTTCTTTTTTAATAATCAAAAACTGATGTGAAATATCCGAATTTTGAACAATTTCAGTTAGTTCTAAAGGATACATCGGTGAGCTTCCACTGATCTGAATGTGTCCCAGAATTGCAAACTCTTGACATGACATCCCTTGGTAGTGGAAGAATTTTGTCATTAACCTACTTTCAAAATTTTTTCTACCCACTGCTTCATCCACAAAGTTACATTTATGGAAATATTCAACAATGGATACCTAAAACTCAGGTAGTGTCAATAATGTGGATTGCATCCAGTATATTAACACACCAAGCAATGGCCAATGGCCATCTGTCATTTATCTTCTCACTCATTTTGTTTTTCAAGGAGTGAAAGCAAGATTTTTCAAAAGCTGGTATGGTGCTGTAGTGTCAGGGTCCTGCCAAGCTTACTACAATTGTGGGAAGACAGTGCTCATACTCAGGGCCGGCTCTAGGATTTTTGTCGCCCAAAGCAAAAACAATTTTGGCCGCCCCCCCCCCCCACCTTCTTTAATTACCTCACCGCCGGCCCCGCCTCAACTCCGCCCCTTCCCCAAATCCCCAGCCCTGCCTCCTCCCCCCAGGCTCTCAAGCCTAGGAGGGAGGGAGGGGGAGAAGCGGCGCCCACTCCGCGGCCACTCGGAGTCTCCCCCCCTCCCAGGTTTGAGAGCCTGGGAGGGAGGGGGAGACTCTGAGTGGCCACGGTGCGGGCGCCGCTTCTCCCCCTCCCTCCCAGGCTCTCAAGCCTGGGACGGAGGGGGAGCAGCGGTGCGCGAAATGGCCGCTCGGGATCTCCCCCTCCCTCCCAGGTTTGAGAGCCTGGGAGGGAGGGGGAGACCCCGAGCCCCCGCGGCATGCGAAACAGCTGATTCGCGTGCTGCTGCTCCCCCTCCCTCCCAGGCTCTCAAGCCTGGGAGGGAGGGCAAGTAGCGGCGCGTGAATCAGCTGTTTCGCGCGCCATGGCGGCAGCAGCGGAGGTGAGCTAGGGCGGCCGGGGCACATTTTTAGGGGCGGCATTCTGGCGCCGGCCATGCCGCCCCTAAAAATGTGCCGCCCCAAGCACCAGCTTGTTTTGCTGGTGCCTAGAGCCGGCCCTGCTCATACTGCAAGGGAAGATTTACATGTTGCATCCAACCAATTTGACCATCTTAAAGGGACATCAATAATGACCAAAGTCTCTATTTTGTTTTCTAAACAAGGTACCAGACTCAGGGACAGTCATCAGTAGATTTCTGTTGCTTCTATGTGCCTCAAGCAGGCTGCCTACCCCACAAAAACATCAAGGCCAAGATTTTCAAAATTGGTTGCCTGAAGTTATGCTCCCAAATCCATATCTAGGCAGCTAAATAAGAGGCCTGATTTTCAAAACAACTGAGCTGCCCTCGGCTCCCTGGACATCAGTGGGAGCTGCTGGGAGCTCAACCCCTCTGAGAATCAATCCACTAATTTAGCTGCATGAATCTAAATACAGGAGTCTAGCCTTAGTCACCCCATTGTGAAAATCTCAGCCTAATCATTCCTGTAACAAAAGTACTTCTCATCACTTCCAGGCAAGCTGCCGCAGAACAGAACTGTGACCCATCCTCCATATTAGCTTTCCTCCAGGCACAGAAAGATCTTTAAAAGGCACTGTCCTATTTCTGGTTATATGCCAAAAACAGCCAATCTGATTGCAATCCTCACTGTTTTCATTATCTCCATCCCCTAAAAGAAGAGGAAATCTCAGTTTTCCGGGCCTGGGATGCACTGAGATCAGCATCTCCCTTCTCCCCAGGAATTCTTTTAAAAACAATATTGTTTCTGTAATTCCAGCTGCTACGCCAAGCTTTGGTCACTGTAAAATTTGGTTTTCCCACTGTTGTTGCAAGATAGTTGGCTCTCTGGAGTGGCCGTGGACCAGTCAGCTGCAAAGAAGGAGCACGTGCCTGTTGCAGCCGGCATGTAGCACCTGCTCTACAGCTGGCTATTTGGCTTTTCCACTTGCAATTGGGTTTCAGATATGTCAGCCAATCACTCGACATTTTCCATTTGTTCTGGGGGTTTGTGAGCATGCAGACCCAGGGGTATTGAAATGCTTTGCCAGATTTCTTTGGCTTGCTTTAGGCATCATTTTCTCAATAGGTAGACCTGTGGTTCCCCAGGACTGTTGGCTCTAATTATTATGTTCCTACTTGAGCCAACGTACATACAACATACAACACAAACAGTTTGGTTTGGTTCACTGAAACTGATCACTGTGAACATTCATCACTAAAACCAAACTGGACAGCATTGAGAGAGAGCAGGGTAGAATCAGGCAGATTAATTCACAATCTCTGCATTGCGACCTGAATGTGTTTTCAGTTAGTGATACAAACATTTACAGACAGACAGTCCTTTTTTTCTTTCACCTTAATTTTATTTTCATTTTTGCATTCATCAAAGCTAGAACCAGACTTCTTGCAAGCAGGTGCTGTGTAGATGTTCTCTCCACTCATTTCTCTCTCCATATATCTAAGCCATATTACTTCTGTTGTTCTAGTCCTGCACTCCCACAGAGCTCTGTAAATGCAACCCAGGCCTGCTCCTTGACCCTTACCTGAGATGGACCACCAAGTCATGTGCATTAGCATGATGGTCTTGTGATGTGGCCAATCAACCTTCAGGAACTAGAATGAAAACATCAAAGTCTTGTTGGGCCAGATTGTCATCTGAACCAGAGCTCTGTTTTGCATTCCATGAGAGGGTGTTAGATAGCTGCTTCTGGCTCCCTGGTTTCTCAGGGGCAGTCCCAGCCTTCGCCCCAATGCAACTTAGAGCTGCTGCTGGACAATCCTAAATTTGCCTTACTGATGTAGAGACCTTGATGCACCGCACAACAGTAGAGAACTGGCAGAATACAGTGGAGTAGAACACCTACTCCCCACAACCTCCTCGGACCCTCCTTCCCTGATAGACCCTCTATGCCAAGAAGGGGGGGGGCAGCTGATGCACTGTCCAAAGCTGGCACACTTGCACCACCAGGGAGTTCTGCTCTGACAGGGGAATTCTCTGCTGGGCATTTGCAGCCAGTTTCCATAATCACCAGTTTATCATTAACACTGAGTGGAAAAAATATCCAACAGTGTACAAAGGTGCCCCAAAGAGCTTATAGTCTAAATAAGTCTTGATCTGTTGCATGTAACATATAGGACCAGATTCTCAACTGGTGTAAATTGGTGTCACTCCATGGAAGTCTATGGAACTACATTGGTTTTATTGTCAGCTGAGGATATGGTCCATGGGCTTTGTGGGTGTGTATGTGTATTTATCCATGTGTGATGTCACTCTCCACTGGCTAGCTTACAAATAACATACAACTAGCTAAAGGAGCTTGTCTTTTGCTCAGATGATAGAGACCGGTTTTTATGGAACTGAATGAAGAGGATTTTTGGCCCCGCTCCCAGGGCTGGGTGTGTGAATTATATTTTAGACAGTAAATGCTATGGGGCATGGACTTTGTCCCCCTATATGTCTATGAAAAAATTTAGTATAATGGGGACCCTAATTGAGGCCTCTGGATAATGCTGTTGCAATCTGATTCAGAATAAAAAATAGTAATAGTGGCCAATATGTTCAAATGCTATTGTCTAACGATAGGCACACAATTCTGAAAATATCCCCTTGTATCTGTTGTCTGCAGCACATGGATGCCTTATAACAATGCACTAAAAACAGAGCAAGCAGAGAGTGACATTTCGTTGTTATAGCCACAACGTTGCATGGAACTGACGTGTTTATAGAAGCTGTTTGGCGGTATCGAGGGAAGGAGGCTGGCACACTTTAATTGCAGTACTGTCCCATGGATAGTCGGAGGCATGAAAGAGGGCAGGAAATGAGGAGTGAACAAAGAAAGCAAAGGGAGTGGTCAGCTGAGAAGTTTGGGTGGAGTGCAGAGAGTGGGGTGGGACTGCAGGAGGAGACGAGCACAAAGGTGTAGGTGACACATTGTCCCAAGGGCTTTGAAAGTCAGGAGGAGAAGCTGGAACATTCATACAGGAAAATATAGGGAAGCCAGTGTAGACTCACAAGGGGTTAGAGAGAACAGATGTGGCAGGAATGGTAGGAAAGAACCAGAATATCCAAGGTGACACATGGATGCCCTCTGTGAAAATGGGATGTCATGAGCCAAACTCATCCCTAGTGGAACTCCATTGACCGCAGCAGGATTACATCAGGGATGAGTTTTCCCTTCTAGTTTAAAAGAATTTCCCCACAGGCAATGACTCTTGAATGAAAAACAAGTTTTGCTTACTTCTTTGGCTGACAGGGATTGGGAGTGTTGGTGGAAGTATCGGCTTCTGCCCCTAGTGGAGAAGAGAGGAAGAAACACCTCTTGCTGCCTCCAAACAATGCATTCTGGCCTACTAAGTGAAAGGCAAAGATGGACTCTAGAGGGCTTTATGTTCAGACCATCTTAGCCAGAGGACAAATCACTGCAACATGGAGTCTTTGTGGATGGGAGCAGGAAGTAAAGAAGAATAGGAGAAGGGGAAAAGCAGGGGGAGAATGAGAGGCATTCAGGGGATCTTCCCTCCTGATAAAATATTTTAACAAAGTCCTTTTATTTCTTCTGTGTCAGAGACTCACACTTAGGTATAAACAAGCCTTTTTGGCTCTGCCTTCATTATATACACAACATGGAATTGCACAGAGCGTTTCCAAATTCTGCAGCATCCCCCACCCACAAAACCTCTCAGGGGCTGCTTACTGGGTTTATTTCTGTTTGGAATTCCATCAGTTCTCTGATGTCATCCCCCGCTGGGGTTTGAATTCATTTCAAGTTGATTGGCCCAGCCCGAAAGAGCTTTGCTGGGTTAAAAATCTATCTACGGTACATAAAACAACACGCAGGACTGAGCGGCGAGAGAATAAGTGATAAACCCATGCCAAATATTTATATCATTCATCTGAAAAAAGGAATTTTTATTGATTGCATGCATCATTTTTTCCCATTACACATTTGGGGCCATTTAAATGAACTCTGTTCAGTCCGATTCAGGCTCTGTCTATTACACAGAACACAACTCGGTGATTGGAAAGAAGCTTATGAGCCAAGTTTAGTGTACTAATTAGTAGATACAGTCTCGTGTTTATTAGATTCCTTTTAAAACTGGTGCTTGTTACCTTTAAAAAGGAACTCAGGGCTTAGCTGTGCAAATGCTCCATCTGTATAGCCACTCACACACACAGACTGTGAGTGAATTATTAGCTTTACTACCATGAAAACGCCGCAGAAGCATTTGCTTCGGTGCTATTGATGAAATGTTTCAGCGTGTTCATTTTAACATCAAATGGGAAGAATTTGTGAACAATTTATGGCTCCTCAGAGCCTTCATCAGTGAGAAGTGAATGTTTTGTCCCAGCAATGATAAAGACCTCCTATATAGCCCTCGCCTAGGGTTGGGCTTTAAACTTTAAAGTAACAAACATAGGCAAATGTCAAAAGATTACAGTTTCTGTTTTACAGTGCTTTTTCTCACAGCTTTTCAAGCCTCAGCCAGGGACAAATATAATGTTTGATCAACATTTAGCTCACAATTTATTTACTGGGGATATTTTTCACTTCTGTTGCAAGCTTCTGCATCTGAAGGAAACATTGCTTGGCAAGATAGAGGAGAAGGAGTGAGCAATATAATGGGTGAAATGTTACCAAATAATTAAAATGCAGTGGTACTGTAAATCCTAATGGAAACAACAATGCGTCTTTGTGTACAATTAACTCTGGGCTCTGGTTCACGATAAAAATTCTAGCTTGTAAAAAGCCCTGACCTCAATACCAAAAGCTCAATGGAGGTTTACAGATCTGGTAACAAAAAAAAAAAAAATCCTTCACAGAAGGGGAACAAATAATGGCTGGACTGGATCCCCTAAATATCCTTTAATTATTCAGAATGGTTGAGGATAAGAAGATACAGCAGAAGTAACAAAAGGGGGAAAAAATCCCACAGCCCAGTGAAACTTACAAAATGCTGTTTGATTTCTGTAGGGAGAATTTACTTCTCCCCCGCTTTTTTTCCAAATCATACATTCTATGGGGTGCCATGTGTGTTACCACTGGAGTCCTATAAGATCTTTTTTATTATTAGTTAAATAATTTTTTATTGTTAACAAAGCAGACAAAATGAGTTGCTCATTACAGCGAGCAACTGACAAGGAAACATGGAGGGCTATTCATTTAGTAATTACTACTTTTAGGCAGAAAAAGTTACAATTCTTAAAGGAGAAAAAAAACAAACCCAGAACAAAACCAAATTGTCTATTCTTTTTTCTGTGTGGGGGGGTAATGTTTCATGGGAAAGACAGTTCTACAAATGTCAATCAGTTTGACAAGCAATTATCAGCTTAGTTTAAGATGAGGACATAGGCTGCAAGTAGAACACCCCAGAACAGACTAACTTGGTTGCTCTATAATATAATGGTAAGTAAAGTAGTACCTCTCCAGTACAATACATCTGTGGCTTGTCAGAGTTCACGCAGAAAGGGGGGACAAATCTGTTGATATTTTCCAACTAAGAACAATTCAATCGGCATAGGATTTTTTTTCAGCATCTCAAAATTACTAACGATAATATTGTTTCTTACAAAAAAGCAATGTATTCAGTGACTTTTATTTGGGAAATAATTTTGTTAAAGCTTGGCCAGCCTGCATTCCCACTTAAACAATCTGAGCTTGACTGGCCACTGCACTGAATTCAATAGTCTTACACTGGCATAAAGCTGAAGCCTCCACCAAAAAAGGCATGAGGTAGAATTTTCAAAAGCACTTAGGTAACGTAGGACCACAAATCCCCATTGAATCGGTGGGACTTTCGTTCCTAGCATGGCTAAAAACAGCAGTGTAGAGGTGGCAGGGCTGGCTTCAGCAACACAAGTACATACCCAGCCTCCGCTGCCGCATCTACGCTGCTATTTTTAGCAATGCGGGTGTGGGCGAAGCTAGTGCAGGTATGGCTATCCAAGCTGCAGTCGCAACTCAGAGTGCAGGAAAGACATATCACAGATGACCTCGGTGCGCTCAAAAATGTTATCTTATACTCCCAAGTCACTTACACATGTTTGAAAATTTTAGCTATAAATCCATATTTAGGCACCCAAATAATAGGGGCTGCTTGGTTGCTGAGCATTTACAGCTCCTTCTGGTCTCAACAGGAGTTCTGGACCTTAGCACCATTGAGAATCAGGGTATTTATTTATGTGCCTAAATATAGATTTGGATGCCTCTCTTGCTCTCTCTCTATATATATCAACAGAGAGAGAAAAATAGATATACACACACACATGTATATCGAGAGAGAGATACAATATGTATATAGTGAGTTTGTGCAAGGTCACAAGGTTATGGAACATAGTTTTTAATTCTGGATACCATCTGTTGATTGAGGTTATATGAGTCACTCGATACATATCATGACAATTGTGGTGCTCCAGATGAATTGTAGTCATCCTGGTTTATGAAAATATTTCTCATATTACAAGCCCCACCATTATGTGTTCTTCTCCATGTGAACCTACAGTGTGTGGAGCATATTTGCAAGCCCAGTTAGAAAGGACCATACACCTCTTCTCACCAGACTGCAGGATCTGAACAATATTCCTTTCATTCCTTGACAGCAAACATTTATTTACTAATCAATCACAAGACATGAGCATTTATAATTCTGTGTTTGGTTTCTTGTTTTAATTCATCTTCTCTGAAGAGTGGAGAAAGTCCATTAGTAAAGGCTGCACATTTTAGCTGATGCTCAGGGTTGAACGATCTGATTTTACTCTGCAGATTCAAGAAGAACTAAAAAGATTTCAGTCTGTTTCTAACCATAGGTAACATTAGAGGGGAAGCTCCTTGTATATGTTACAATTTGTTAGCTTCTGGCATCTGAATTTTATTCAGAAGGAATATAGTAGCCTCAGCAAGAGGTGGTTGCATGTTGCAAAAAGGGATTCATGACTGTTTCCACAAATAAATGTAACAGTCTCAGTTCACTATGCTTCATGGGATCATATTATTCATTGTTCATGATTATTTGAGAGACAACTGGGTATCTGTGAGAATGAGCGTAGAACCTGAAAGCTTCATGAATTTTGGCACAAATGGTTATTTCTTCAATAACTCATACAGGAAAGTACCTTATTCATTATTCATTCATCATTATTCTCATGTTTAAAAGGTTTCAGTCATCCTGTCATGTGTGGTGTACTGAAAACTGTGTTAAAATTACAAGCTATCACTTTAAGTTTGTGAGGGGCCTCCTAGTCCTGCTTTCAGGCTAGGGGGCGGTCTAGGGAAGCATGTAATCTGATTCTTTTGCAAAGAGCTAGCCTAGAGAAAGGTGGGGTGAATGGTGCCTCTATGCCTTCAGGAGCAGTCTGCTTTCTCTCTCTGTTTTGGGTTCTTTTATAATAGGGTTCTGGATTCTAAGAAATAAAGTTGTGTTATATTTCAACCTTTCAGAAAGAGTATTTCATGTTTGTAACTAACTTCTCTCTGTGTGTGCCAGGAACGTAACATCAGGAAGCAAAAACAATGCCATGTGACTATGTGACTGTAGCAGGGCAGTTACCCCGCTCCCGGGGGAAAAGGTAGACTGAAAAGGTAGAGGAAGAGGCCACAGCTGTGGCCACACCCAATAAGGCCACAGCTGGCCCTGATATAAGGGCTAAGGGAGGAACTCAGTCAGGTTCACTCCAGCCTTGGAGTGGGAAGGACCTCGCTGCCTGGGAGTACAGGGTATCTGAAGCAGAGCAGTGCTGGGGAAGGGCAAGAGGAGCTGGGGAGCTCCTGCCTGGCAACTCCCCAGGCTGAGGCCTTGTTAAAGGCCTAAACACATACTGGGGCTGCAGAGGTGCAGCCCGGGGATAGGCAAAGGCAGCAAGTCCAACCCCCTTGCCAGTGATGAGTGGCCATTACAGATTGCAGTCTGCCCTAGAGAAAGGGAGCTAGATGATGACTGGCAGTAGCTACCGAGGCAAGGTGGGCATCGAGGGGGGGGGGGGTTTCCCCTCTGAGGGGAGACCCAGAGTGTGGGGGTACTGCTGGGGGCAGAACCCCAAGGAAAGGGGCATCGGGGTCCGGGAGGGACACGGGGGCCTGAGGAAGGAGAGACACCAGCCAGCAGGAGACGCTCTGAGGCTAGAATTGAGCTAATGCCCAGAATGACCAGCAGGAGGCACCATGGTGGTGAGTGCTTGATCTGCTACAGTGACAAATCGCACACCACAAACAGTGGATAGCAAACAAGGAATGGCATGACTGCACAGTTTTGCAACAATCTGTAGTCTGAAATTTGTCTGAGCAAAGGATTTGGCAAATATTTAGGTATACCAAATGAATTCAAGATAAGTTTGCAGATAATATGCACACAGTAAAATAAGCTACATTCTCAATAAATATCCACTAGCTCTAGTCTCAAGCTGTGTCCAAGGGCTTGGCTGCACTCAGGGGCAGCTCCAGGCACCAGCGCACCAAGTGCGTACCTGGGGCGGCAAGCCGCGGGGGGTGGCCTGCTGGTCGCCGTGAGGGCTGCCTTCGGCGGCATGCCTGCGGGAGGTCCGCCAGTCCCGTGGCTTCGGCGGCAATTCGGTGGTGGGTACACCAAAGGCGTGGCACCGGTGGACCTCCTGCAGGCATGCCGCCGAATCCACATTACCAGCGGACCTCCCGCAGGCATGCCGCCAAAGGCTGCCTGACTGCCATGCTTGGGGCAGCAAAATACTTAGAGCTGCCCCTGGCTGCACTTAAAACACTGCTGCAGCTGCACGGCTGTAGTGCTTCAGTGAAGACACTACCTATACCAACAGGAGGGGTTTTCCCATCAGGGTAGGTAATCCCCTTCCCCAAGAGGCAGTAGCTAGGTCAACAGGAGAATTCTCCCATCAACCTAGCACTATCTGCACCAGGAGTTAGGTCGGTTTAACTGTGTCGCTCAGGGGTGTGGATTTTTCACACCCCTGAGTGACGTAGTTATACCGACCTTATTTCCTGGTGTTGACTATGGGTACATCTACACTACAGCGGGGAGTCGATTTAAGATACGCAAATTCAGCTACGTGAATAGCGTAGCTGAATTCGACGTATTACAGCCGACTTACCCCGTTGTGAGGACGGCGGCAAAATCGACTTCTGCCGCTTTTTGTCGGCGGCGCTTACTACCACCTCCGCTGGTGGAGTTAGAGCGCCGATTCGGGGATCGATTGTCGCGTCCCAACGGGACGCGATAAATCGATCCCCGAGAGGTCGATTTCTACCCGCCGATTCAGGCAGGTAGTATAGACCAGGCCCAGGCCTATGTCAAGCTATGTCTACTGTAGCTACACCAGTGCAAATCCCTAATGTAGATGTTCTGAGCTGGTTTAAGATGCGGGTTGTACCAATGTGAATTCACTGTCAGTCAGACCCATACAAGCCTCATTTTATAATAGTGCAGTGTGCCTACATTAGGGTTTTGTACTGGCATAAATTTCCCTAATTATACAAGCCCTCAGCTTTATTCCAATATTGGGCCAACTTCTATGCTCTGTTATACCAGTAAAAATCTATGTCAATGTCAAGTCAATGGCATTATTCTGCATTTACACTGGTGTAATTGTGATCAGAATTGTACCCATTTTATAGAGGATAGAAATATGAGTGTGTATGCATGCACAGGGCTTTTTATGTCTTTTAGGGCCAGATCCTGTGCCAGTTAAAATCATTGGCAAAAATTTCTACTGAGTTCAATATTGCAAGATCAAATCCTTAGTCCCCGCACTATTTCCAAGCTTCCTGTTTTGAAATTAAAATAATTAAACTCTCAAGAATGAAAAAGTGCCAAATAATTTGCCAAGTTTCTGTCAGGCTTTATCAGGTGATCTTATAGTAATCCTGTAAGTAACATATCATGGACACCAAGTCTAAGACTTAAATCCTATTGAGATATGGGTTAAAAAACAGACATAAACAAGAATCAAACATTGAAACCTGCTATCCTACAGCCAGAGTTAATCCCTTTGGGGAAGTGAATTTCCTCGAGAGCTATAGGAATCCATTCCTATACTGCTCATCTCCCGTGGCTCATGCTTCATATTTACACAGAGACAAGCATTTTCTTTGGCATGCACAATCAGAAGGAAACTGTAGTTGTTGCTCTTTAGTCTTCTGCATAGCGCATATTAAATACACCCCAAAATTTTCTCCAAGTATTGCATGCACTAGAGAATACATCAACAATATCGAGCTGACCTGAATGAGACGGAATTATTATTTAATTAGTTATTTCCAATAGTGTTTGCAATGTGTTATGTGCTGTAGAAACATAAAGAAATGCACCATCTCTAGCTGCGAGAAGCTTACAGTCTAACAATATCTAACGTGAGGTCAGTGGGGCAAGCAGTGGGTTTGTTGTTCTCAAATCATTCTTTTGACTGCCCTAATGAATCTGCATAATTTGGCATGAGACCAACAAGGCACCATTCAGAACTGGCCCAGGCAGTGGATGACGTGGCAAGTACTTCACGGGAGGGCACTAACCTACATCCAAGCCACATCAGCATGTGGAAGTGCAGTCCAGGATTTTTACCTGTCACTGTAAATTATAAATTATAAAGTAATGGAGATATCCTATCTCCTAGAACTGGAAGGGACCTTGAAAGGTCATCGATTCCAGCCCCCTGCCTTCACTAGCAGGACCAAGTACTGATTTTGCCCCAGATCCCTAAGTGGCCCCCTCAAGGACTGAACTCACAACCCTGGGTTTAGCAGGCCAATGCTCAAACCACTGAGCAGGTAAAAAGATGTAGTTAACAAAGTCTATGGCTAGGACCAAATTCAGTTTGGACATGATCTGCACTAACTCCATTGCTTTCCATGAAAGCTTACCTTAGAGCTAAATGTGGCTCCTAGTAGCAGCTCTCTTTCTCTGAAAGGGATTTCTGTGCTTCCTCCGCCTCCTCCACACCCCGACATGAACCCTTGCTATATCCCTGGTCCTTTTGCAAAACACCCAGAGAGACTGGTACTATACACTGCAGTGCTTTAATCAGGCACCCCAACGGAGAGGCCAAGCCTGCAGCCTTACTCAGGCAGCCTCGCTGACAAAGGGATAAATCCAACCTTCTCCTCTACAGCTACTATGGCCCCTGGGCAGTAGAGTGGTGAAGTTCTGTGCAATAATGAGCTGGATGCAAGAGATGAGCACCCTGTGCCAAGTATCGAGCCTGGCTTTGTGGGTTTAGCCACACTTGGACATTTAACAAAATAGCTGTTCCAGCTATTATTCCGGAATACTTCGTTTGGCATAAGCGCCTGTGTGGATACTCTTTATTCTGGCATAGGAATGTCCACTCAGGGTGTTAATCTGGAATAGCTATTCTGGTAAATTTCCAAGTGTAGACAAGCCCTCAGTGAGTTCCCTCCATGGAAAGTACTAGGGGAAAGGCATGAGCGGTCTAGCGGGAGGGGCACAAGAGATCCTCCAATCTCTCCCCTCCTGCACATGCAGCTGGTCCAAAGCGGCTCCACCAGGCATCCCTCTTGGCCAGCACTTGGCCCTGCTACTTTAGTCGGGTGCTGGGAGGTGATTTGCCTGTAGGTGAGTAAGGGCTGCTGGTGGGGTCCTGTGTCTCCAAATTGTGCTTTGCACAAGCAGCTTCAGTGAGGAGAATAGCAGTGTAACTTGCCCCTTGTATATATTAGAAACGTCCATCTTTACTCTCCCATTCCTTGCCTATAAAATGTCTTCAGGATAAGGAGAAAACAAAAGTCACCTCATTTTAGACCTGGTGTGGTGCACTATACATGAACCTCGATGACACCTTTCTGCCTCAATCCATCCAAGTGAAGCCACATCACCAATAGAATGGTACAGAAGGTGGGCACATTTTGGCCAATTGTGCCCAGGAAGCAGAGTTACAATCAGGCCTTAAATTCAGCTGGAGCCGTCCAGAGTGCAGCTCCAGTAAATATTTTCAAACCTGTGGAAGCCCCAGCATGCCCTATGGGGCTGAGCTCAGCACCTCCTGCAAGGCTAAAACCCCGAGCCCCGGCACGCTCCGCAGGGATGAAGCCCCGAGCCCTGGGGCTCCAGGAAATACTTGGTGAGAATTTAAGCCCTGGTTACAATTATATGCACTGTTGCAATAATCTCCAAAGAGCGCTCCTTTTTCTATGAAGAAGGTGGTCAGTGTGAATTCTGGGAGGAGAGAAAGACTCTTGGTTTTTACAGCTCTAGATAGCAGATGACAATGCAATTTTCTAGGAACAACAGTCTAGCTAGAAGCTTGAATCTATCCTATGCTAACCACAGCCAAGTAAACTAGTGTATCCAAAACCAGCTAGAAACATTAATACCCACATGGGAAAATATATATTTCAACATATAATACAGTGTGTGTCATACGTTTTCAACTGATTTTAACCATATGTCACGATATGAAGTTTATTTGGCATTATGTGGCATGACAAAATACATTTAAAATGTATCTCCATATAAACAGATTAAATCTGTTTGAATTAGATGTAAAATATATACACATGTATCTATAGATATAGATGACATAGATCAAAATTAAGACTAAGATTTAGTCATGGGTATTTTTAGTAAAACTCATGGAAAGATCACGGGCAGTAAACAAAAATTCACAGCCCGTGACCTGTCCATGACTTGTACTATATACCCCTGACTAAATCTTGGTTGCTTTTGAGCAGGGGCTTCAGGGGCACCGTGGGTGCTCTGGGGCAGGGGGCAGCCCGGGACCACCACTGGTGCTTGGGGGGGGGGCAGCCCGAGACTGCCTCTGGTGCTCGAGGGGGAGGGGGGCACAGCAGCGCACAGCCTGGGACCACTGCTGGTGCTCGGGGGGGCACATGGCCCGAGACTGCCACTGCTGCCGGGGAGGGGGGCGTCACAGTGACCCGATACTACCCCAGCAGTGGCTCCAACTGCTCGGGTGACTCTGGGGTCAGTCACACCAGCCACTGCAGAAGTCACAGAGGTCCTGGAAAGTCACAGAATCCATGACTTCCATGACCTCCATGACAGACTCGCAGCCTTAATCAAAATCCAAAGTGACTCCTTGCTCTGGGTATCCCGGTGCCTTTTGTCTTTGTGTGTCTGACTTCTCAGTTGTAAGCTCTCCAGTGCAGGGACTGCCTTGGTATTTGTCCAGCATTGACTGCCTTATCTGCACTTTAATAACAGTAATAATAAGGAGAAGACGGACTCATGGGACAGAAGCAGCATTTAGACACCAACCTGCACTGCAGATGGTGTGCAGCTGCCCCATCCAGGGAGAGCCTGGGGACACAATATTGGGCCCCAGGGCTGGTATGAGACGTAGGGTTCAGCAGGACATAAGGAAGCACAAGCCTTGACCTCTTTGCCCAGCCACACTCTCTACACTGGCAGCAGAGAGGGTGCCTGGTGCTGGTGCCCGCATTGTGTTGGTCCTAAGGCCAAACCCCAGCAGAGGTTGGCTCTAGGCTACTTTAGCTTACCTTCCCATAAGGTCACTTATAGAGCTGTGTGAGCCAAATTTCTAAGAGGCTAAGTTTTCAAAGCAGTCCATATAGGGCCAAATTCTCACAGGTCCCTGAATGCACATCCTTTACATTTGCACTGGCAGTCTTGCGTGCTCAGGTGGCATTTGCTCACACAGTTAGCCATCTATATACCTGCAAGTTAGGAGGTATTTCTCATGCTAACAGTAGGCATCACATCAGAGTCTGTGTTGGAGAATGTGCCCTGTATCATTTATCCTTGCCCCCTAAAATGTTGTCTTGAAATATAGTGGATTGTTGCTATTTTCCCTCACCATATCACTGGACAGACATAGATCATGATGCATTACACACCATGTCCTAGAAGGGCCACTCCTTCTCATTGTAATACCTGGGCTACTCAAGTTCAAGGCTGATCTTGTTTTAAACACATTCCCAGGTCCCGTAGGTCAGTTTCCAGTTCAGACGCAGCAAGTGTCTTGTGGCTGCACTGTATATGGCTAATGCATTTTGGGGAGGAAATGCAACGTTAATTTTTCCAGATACCAAGATTTGTAACATTGAATAAATTCAACTACAAATGAATTCAGAGTTCTAACAAATGGGTTGTGAATTCTCATTGGCTGTCAGTGATGTCACAGCCATGCACTTAATGCCCAATAAATGGCTGAGTTTTATGGACAAACACCATTTCAAAATGGTAATAAGTAGAGCAAGCAGAACATAGCAAGAAGATTAGTGCACTTCTCAGCTACTTAAAGTCACTGGGGCCTCAGCCTTGTGTTTCATAACTGTGCTCCTGGTAACCTATAATTACGTAAAAGTGAACTACTTGTTGAGTTTTATTGCTTGAGAAAAAAGAAGTATTGGGAATCTGAGTTGTGAACATGCCTGCAAATCTCATCTCTAGTGCACAGATCTCTCCCCTGCCTTCACTGGTAGAGCACAGAATACATTCCTCATAGGCTTGGAATTAGATGTGGGGAAGGTTTTAGCCTGGATGAGCAAAGGATTGAGACCCAACCCCCAGGGGAGCTCCCATCCATCTTGAGGCCAAGGGTGACAACTGCAAATCAGGAGTCTTCAGTGCCCTCTTACCTATTTTAATGTAAAATGCAGGCCCCAGATGTCCTGATGCCCCTGTCCACCTTTACCGTTCAACTGGGCTGCAAGCTAGAATCCTCCAAATCCGAGTCCACCAGAGGTCATTTATCCAGAGCACCACGAATTCTTAGCAACCAATATAATTCAAACATGCAGAGGAAAGAGAATGGGGAGCAGTCATCCACTGGAGTCCACTGAGACAGGAGGCTAAGCTAGAAACTAGCACTCTGAATGTTGTACCTTTCCCAGACACACAGAACAGGTATTCTGCCTCCCACCCATAACGCTGGCTCTGCTGGTCCATCTTCCTGCAGTCTGCAAGAGCATGTCAAGGTCCAGCGGTGTCTTTCTGGATGCTCTTCCATGACACATTGGTATCAATACTCCTAGCTACCCACTGGCAGCAGGGTGTGGTCATCTGGTGTTCATGTAGTTGCCTGAAGATGATTATCAGAATTTGAGTCCCATCCCTATTCAGAGCCTCGCTTCTGCTCAGCCTTAATTTCAAATAACTTGGTTGCAAAATTTCAAAGCTCCTGAATGGCCAATAACAGAACCATTTCTACAGTGAACACTTCCCCTCACATCGCTATCAGCAGCTGGCTAGCACCTCTACTTTTTTTGATCCCACCACTGCTACTTTGCTTAAAGAAATGTTGACCAGCTGACTTTTCAGAATTCATTGTAATGCTCTTACACACTCTTAGCTACATATGAATTTCTCAGGTGTCACTAGTCTAGGCATACCAGGGTCACTCAGAACTTCACAGCCACAGTGCAGGTAGAACTCAGACCCTCCTTCTCCAAAAGCACAGGAATCACCATTTAGACTAACGGACCATCTCCATTAGCTATTAGCAATAAGGGGCCTGTGACCTGCAGATGACCAGCTCTGATTCCATCCAGTAGAGGGGAGTGGTATATGCATAACACTCTATGGAGCTCAATTGCAATATTATAGTTCAAGAATTATATGCTCCTGTTGAGAGCAACATATCTTAATATCTTTTGTCTGAAACTCACTAGTGGTTTTTGTATGTGGGAGGCAGGGAAATATTTTTATACCCTGTTGAGAAAATGCAAGAGTTTCTAATTGTGCAGTTTGAAAGATACTGCTTAACTTTTATGGCTAATAAACCAAACCAATTCATTTAAAACAGAATCTTCTTCCCTGTGCTTTTACTCCTCTGTATTAAACTGTATGTCCATGAAAGCTTATGCTCTAATAAATTTGTTAGTCTCTAAGGTGCCACAAGTACTCCTGTTCTTTTTGTATTTACTCTGTCTTTTCCCCACAGGAATGTTTCTGCACAAGAGACTATTAATAAGCAGCACCTACTGTGCATTTCCCCCTCCTCTCCTTGCACTCCCTGACTATCTCCTCCACACAACTTATTCTGCTTCTTATCCCTTCCACACAGTCGATTTGCAGACTTTGTCCCACCGAATAACCCCAACTTCTCAATACACCCACCCTGATCCTTTAACATGCTTTATACATGAAGGCTGGAGTTGAGCGTGCAAAAGCAGTTTCAAAATGACACAATGCCAGGCTTATTTGCGGAGAGTTAATGACAGAGAGTAAGTGCCAAGTTTTAAAAAAATAAATTAACCAGATCATTTGGTGAGAAGAAGAAAGAAAGAGACTAATTCCTCCTTTTCAGTGTTTGCCACAGTTCCAGAGGGAAAGCCCTGTTGCATTCAATATGCTGAGTGTCAGAAGATTCAGAAAAGCCAGTGTAGTATGATTTATTCCATCTTCGGGCAAGGGAAAATATGATAGATTTAAAGATGATAGATCAAAATCATTTAAAATAATAGATTAAAACCTTTGAAATCTGGCCATTGTCAAGTTATTTGTAATGAATCACCATCATCCTCTTTATAGATAATCTGTTGAAGTTTTAAAACTGAAACTGATTGGTTCTTCAATGCAATTGACTGCGTTTTTGTTTTTGAGATGTTGTTTTTTTGGTTTCTGGGCTGAGCCCATGGGTTTGTTATTGTAGGGTTGCCCAGGAGCTGGGCTGGTATTGTAGAAAGTGATAGGCTGGGCCTGCTGTGGCTCAGACTTTCAAAACAGTTTGGTGCTTGACTGTGCTTTCAAAAAAATGGTGTCCATCCCACAAACACGCACTCACATGTCTAATGGCCAGCATGTGAGTGGTCCCATAGAATTCAATAGGACTAAAATTGAACACAGGTAGAATGCTTGCAGGGTCAGGGCCCATGTAAACAACTCTGCACCTACTTTGTACATAAAATTACCATGATTGCATGGGTGACTCGGGCAGCTGTGTGTGGGCAATGCTAACGAAGAGCATCTGCACATGTGCAATCATAGTTATTAGCCCAGCCTGGACTAATACATTTTTTCCACTGTGTTATAATGGTTTGGTCTGACATAGGTGGTTCTAACCTGTTTGGCCATAACCAACATTAGCAACCTTTATTACACTTGGGTATTGTGGATAGGGCCTTATGTGTCCATCTGTCCAACTCATACTAATAAGCATTATGTATATAACGGAGGGAAGAAATATTCCTGTACTATATTATATAATGGGGAGGGAAATAAAAACACACCAAAGCCTTCAGTCATCTCCTTTATTATCATGGTGCCTGATCCTGCAGAAGCTGAGTCCTTACTGAGCAATTTAACTCCCCTTGAAGTCAGCTACTACTGCAAGGAGCAGTAGTCCCTTCCACTTGGCTAGCTGTTCAGATAGCCTCCGGCTCTGGAGAGGAACAAGCCATGGGATGCAGCTATTCACCTGCCCAGGCAGCAGAGCCTGCTCCATCCCCATATCCCCAAACCCGAACTTTCTGTGGTTCCTATGAAGAGCTTCTCACATGGAGGGGCTTCCACTGGAATCTAAGGAGGGCAGTAGGCACTGCTTAGAAACAGCACTGTTCCTCTTCCAAGCCCAGTCTCCTCAGGCTTAGCTCCCTCCTCTCCTTCCATTAGCAGAAATGGAAGGGAGCGTATGGGCTTTGGTCTCCCTTCTGCAACACAAAGCCCCCACACAACTTGGCATGGGGGCCAATTTCTGATCAAGAGAGGCTTAGGCTATGGCTACACTACAGCTTAAGTCGACATAAGTTATGTCGCACGTAAGTTAGCCACATAATTGATGCTGGCTTATGCGCCGGCATGGACAGCATTACGGCAGTGGGAAAGCTTCTCCCACCGACTAGCTAGCACCACCGGCAGGGGCTGGAGTAATTAAGCCGACGGGACAGCTCTCTCCCATTGGCTTAGACCAGTGACACTAGAGAGTTTACAGAGTTTACTGTAAGCTCTCTAATATAGTCATACCCTCAGTTAGGACTGGAATAACAGGGAGGAAAGCAGCCTCCCTCAAGGGAGTGTAGAGTGAGTATCAAAGTTCAAGGCTGTAAAGGCCCTGTACTTTACCCTCAGAATGTGAAAGCACTAGCATTTCAGCACTCTAAGAACATCTTTGAACTCTCCCCGTTCATTGGTATGTCTCCCATGTGTTCCTCCAGCTCTCTCATAGAGACTGCTGTCTTTTACCTCTGGGTCGTGCTACTTACTCAAGATATGATTCTATCCCCCTTTGTTACCAGCCCCCCTCTCTCTGTTTATACTTTGGTTTCATCTTTCTAGTCTCCGTTCCCTGTCTGACTTGAGTATATGTCATAACTGGGGTCCGCTTCTCTTTTTTCCAGAAATTAGAAATGATTCTTGTTTTCGAGCAAATAAAGCCTAAGACACTTAAATGTTACAGGCTGCTTTACCTATTGGTGCAGCTCTCCAAAGGTTTAGGCTGCAAAAAGTGACATTTCTCAGGCAATGATTCTATTATCATCATTATTAGTTGTATTACATTAGCTCCTAGCAGACTCTGCTGAGATCAGGATCCCATTGTGCTAGCTGCTTTGCCTACCTATAATAAGAAACAGTGCTTGCCCTGAGCAGCCTTTGATCTAAATTAACAAGACAGGCAAAGGATGGGTGAAAGGAAGCACTATTATTCCCACTTTTGAGGCACAGAGAGGCTAAGTGACATGCCTGAGTTCACATAGAAAGTATGTGGCAGAGCCAGGAATTAAACCCAGGTCTCCAGTGTCCCACTTTAATGCCCTAGCCACAAGAGCACGCTTCCTTCTAATGCAGTGTAATCTCTTTGAGTATTTTGAAAAATAAAATGGGTGAGCTACTGTTGACTGAAAATCATCTGACATGCCTGGGCACAATGCTTTCTGATGACAGATATTCATAACAGTTTTATTACATGTCTCTATGTACACAGTTACATGATACGGTACCCCAGAGAGTTCAAAGGAACTTGTCCTGCCCAGTGGTCTATGGCATAAAAAAAACCCACCTTTTTTAAAACGAAGAATCTGATTTGGGGTGGGGAGGTTAGTGGCTTGCTTTAAGGAAGATCAGTCCTCACTACACATTACATATTACTGCTTGTTAATTCTTAGCAGATTTCTGGCTCATGAAAGGTTTCAAACTGATAGCACAGCTATAGTACAGTCAATTGTATTAATAGTTTCCCTACATTGCCCATCAATGGGCTTCAGCCCTGGTCTGGAGGGATCACCTCTAGGAATGGCAGGGTAGATCAGTCCTTGGCCCCACTGCTGAGGCTGCCAACAAGGGAACCAGCTGTCACGGAGTTTTGGGTGATGTGAAGACAAATCTACTAGGGATGCTTGGGGGCCAGCTCATTTCAAACAGCCCTTAGGTGGTAACAATCTTGCATCACTATTGGCCAGGGTCAGACTGGAACTAATAGCTTAGAAGTAACATGCACATTGTTATCACCAGCTCACAATAAAGGGCAGGGCCAATCAGAGGGGGGCCAGGACGGCCATTTGGCCTGGGCCTCAAGCTCAAAGGGGGCCTCAAATTTAGACGCTTGTTAATTTTTTGGCATTTGATAAGTTTCGCAACTTGTTTTTATGCACATCCTTATCGGACCAAAAAGTGACACACCAGGGCCGCCCAGAGGATTCAGAGGGCCTGGGGCAAAGCAATTTCGGGGGCCCCTTCCATTAAAAAAAGTTGGAATACTATATTCTCATGGGGGCCACTGCAGGGCCTGGGGCAAATTGCCCCACTTGCTCCCCCGTCTGGGCGGCCCTGTGACACACTCTCTCAGCATAGAGTTGCAAATTTAAGCAAATAAGAGATGTGATTTGGTAAAAGACATAATTTTTTTGTTAATGGATATAGATTTTGTCATATTAAAGAGTTAAAAATGTTCATAAATATTAATAAAAATATATTGGGTCTGATGGCACAAGATTAGACCTTGATGAACGTGTCCTCTCAGATCATCTGATTATATAAACAAACCACTACTCATGGCTGGTGCTGGATCAAGTGTGTGTTGAAAGATAGAGAATTGTCTTCATTTTTTATTTTTATTATGGCTTGGGGCCTCAAAAGCTGGAAGTGGCCCTGGCCTCTCTGGACCTCTGAGAGGGCCTGATAAAGGGCATGTTATCACCAGGTAACTCAGATACAAAAAGCTCTTATTCCAACACCACCAGCTAAATCCTTGAATGTCCCCAGGCTTCTCATTCTTGGAGAGCTGTGCGTGGTACGGTATCTTTGTATACTCATTGCAAGAGAATGCTCATTATTGACATGGAAATGCATGCTTTTAAAAACAATTACTATTTAGGGTACGTCTACGCTGCAGTAAAAGCCCACGACACCGAGTCTCAGAGCCCAGATCAATTGACTCGGGCATGCAGGGCTTGGGCTCGGGGGCTAAAAATTGCAGTGTGGATTTATGGGCTCAGGATAAAGCCTAGGCTCTGAGACCCTTCCCCCTCTTGGGGTCTCTGAGTCCAGGGCTTCAGTCCGAACCCAAATGTCTACACTGCAATCTCGAGTCTCACAGCCAAAGCCCCATGAGCCTATAAGTCAGCTGATCCAGGCCAACAATGCAGTCTAGATGTACCCTTAGTAATGTGGATATATACAGAAAGATACTCTAACAAATCCACCTCTACCTAGTTTTTCATGGTTGTCACCCTCATGAATACCCATGGCCACTCAGAATTTCACAACAGCAGTGAGGACAGACCTCAGATCCACATGCTTCCAAAGTATTTGAACTAAAGGAGAATCACCATTAACTGTTAGTTGTATAGGCCCTATGGCATACAGTTGTGTAGTTCGAATTCCAACCAGCAGAGGGAAGTGATGCACATCCACTCTAGACAGCTAATGACAATGTAGCTGTTGTATTAGACTGAAATGGTATCATCTTGTGGGACACAAAATAACAAACATTATCCACAATAATTTTAGCCCAGTTAGATGCCTAAAAACATTTGGTCAATTTACATGCCTTTTTTTTTTTTTTTTTTTTTTTTTTTTACCCAAGAGAATGTTTTGCAAGTAAATAACTGGCATTTCATGAAACTACCTCATTTATGTATGTGGGGCCACATTGTCCAATAGCCAGATTGCCAAAAGTACTTAGGACCCAGACACTCCCATTGTAACCCTTTCTGCCTCTGTGCTCCAACAGAGCTCAAAGCACCCAACATTCCTTCAACATGCTGAGCACTTTTGAAAATCAGACCACTTATTCTGGTGCCTAAAGAAAGAGGTGAGCTCTTTTGAAAAGCTGGCATCTAGTGTCTAAGCCCTGATCTACACACAATAAATCAATACCCACTGGATCGATCACTGCCCGCCGATCCGACGGGTAATGTAGACATACCCTTATAGTATAAGGCAACAGCCATGAAGGAAAATAAAGGTACAACAAGTTTAAATACCATTACAGCTTCAACCCCTTATCAACAAAGGGCAGAACATTGAAAGGTAAAACTGACAATGCTTAACAGCAGCCATTATACTTTATTTTTCCACACCAGGATGATTTAAAGACAGTGTTAGTCTTGAATTTCCTGACTTCTGTTAGTTTAAGTCAGCCCTTTAATGTTATATCTATGTAGGATGGTGTGGGCTTTTCTCTTGTTATTTAATTTTTAAAAGCCCTGTGTCTTTAACCTTCAGGATAACCTTGTCTCAGTCTGGCTCTCCTCATTGGGCCGTTCCTTGATGAGCTTTTTGTGCCTGATTAATTAGTAAGCTGGAGTGGGGGCTGCTCTCTTTAGCAACTCATGCCTCCCTCTGACTAACTCCAGATCCAGTATTAAATCTCAGTAAGGTTTGCACTTACCTGCCTTGTAGCACAGTTTTTGGGTATCGATACGTCTTTAAAACTTTTGATTTTATTTCTTTGTATTTATTTAGCCATTCACTGCGAGGGAAGGAGGCAGACTATAGGCCTTATTCTGTCATTATCCCAAAACTTTTCAAAGAGACAACAATAATTTTCCAGCACAATTGCATGTTTTCAAATGTTAATAATTTTGTTTTCTGGAGCATTAAGCTTACAAATGCAGCTTTGGTCATTCCCAGAGTGTTAACAGGGAACCAGATATTTTAGGAAGACACTGTATTTGTTTTTATGCATGTACAATTATTGCATATGCAGGTGCAATTGTGATAATAGGTCATGCACCTTTGTGGTCATGCATTTTTGACAAGGTAGGCCCAAAAGAATAATACAAGTGTGATCATAGTAATAATGAAGCTAGACAAATTCAAACAAGAAATAATATTCAAATTAACAGTGAGGGTAATTAACTATTGAAACAACTTACCTAGAGACATGATAGATTCTCCATCACTTGCAGTCTTTAATTCAGGAGTGGACATCTTTCAAAAAGAGATGCTATCGCTCCAACTGAAGCTATGGACTTGATGCAGAAATTATTGGGTGTGGTTTTCTGCCCTAGACTAGGTCATGATAATGTCCTTAAAATCTATTAATCTATTAACTTAAATTTGACAATGTTAGGCATGAATGCAGTATTTGTGTCCCCATAGTGGACAGGAAAGGAGTAGAAGTTATTTTGTCAATAAGATGAGGAAAAATTTCTGCTTGGGACAAGTGCAAAGTTTTTAGCTCCTTACCTGAGTTGAGTTTGTGGCTGCTCTGTCCAAGTCTGTTATTTCATTGATCTTTTAAAAGACCAGTTTTTAAAGGTATTTCTTTCTCTACTAGAAAGTGATCTCCAGATGTAAAGGGCTCAGAGCTTAAGGATTCCTACTTCCAAAGGAGATGCAAGGAACCTTTCATAGATTCATAAGAGACCATTAGATTAAATAGTGCAGCATTTAAATAGCTTAAGAACTGAGTGGGTCCTATTCCTGCTGCTGTCTTTGGTGCTAGTAATTCAATTACAAGTCCAGTGTGTCAATGGACTGAAAATGGACTTACATGAGCCACTTTGAAAACCAGAGCCCGACACAACATTTTAATAATTAGCCAATATCTGATAGTGTTTTTCAAAGAAGCAGGAAGTGTGGGTGAACTTTAGTGCACTTCAGTGTTCAAGCTACTATGTCTGACTTAAATAAACGTAGGTATGAATTAAAATGGAAACTAACCAGCTCACAGAGATTTTACTCAAGTCACAAAACACAAAGAACCAAATCCATTCCTGGTATGAGGCCACTGAAACCAATGGGAGTCACATAAGGGATGAATTTGTCTGGATTGACTCACAGTTGTGGTAGGAGAAGATAGCTCTCAAAGTTAAAATATTCCTTACAGTGCCGGGATGGTAAGAAGCTCTGGAGATAATAAATGCATGTATCCCACCTATCAGTCTGGTAGCCTGCTATCCAGTTGAAATCATGCGTCAAGGCAGGTAGAAAGCTATACCAGTGATCAGATATGAAATCAAGACAGGGAGGCTGATTTTCCACTGCCTTGTGCAGGCAGCTACCCAATCCAAATGGTAGCTTGTTACAACCCCTTTTGCACTAGATAAATGACTGTAGTAACGTTCTAGTATTAAAAGAGTGAGACTGTAGTGAGTTAGGGCAATGGTCTTTCGCCTTTCAAGACAGAGTCAAATCTTGACTTCAATTCATAACGAAAAAATAAATGAGTAGATACCAATGATTGCTTAATGCTTTCCATCTTCATAGGAAGTGAAACGACTTTAGTGGTCTCAACCTAGTTCTGACTAGTGCAGCGGGAACCCTCTCAATTCCGGTTCGCACAGAACTCGAAGAACTTTCTTGTTAACCTGCTTCATGCATGAGCTGCGAGCTGTGACAATTAAATCATTCATGCACATGCAAATGGTGAGTACCAGGGACCAGATCTTTAGGCCAGACTATACTGTGCTTTGTAAAGGACTTAGAGAGGAAAGTAAATCTAAGCAACTTTTCTGCCATAGTCTTGTGGGCAGCCAGTGCCAACTTTGGCCCCTGGCAAAACTTAGAGCACCTTCAGGGCTGCCTGTGTTTGCATTTTTTAGGTCTCAATTCAGTTGACAGCAGAAATCAGGGTAGAGGTGCACATATGTTGATTCACACCATTTATTTTGTGGGTGAAAAATGCAGGTGCAAGCCTCTGTTCAGTGTGTGTTACAAGTTCCCCTCTACCTGATGCACAGAGGATATAACCCCACGACAGCTAAGGGACTTAGTCCTTTAGCTCTGGAATTTGTGGGTTCAGTCCCTGGTCCATTAAACAAACACAAGATTTGCTGTCTCAAAAAACTGCCTATATGAAATGAGATTAGGCTAAATAAATATCATAAAACAATTCCCAGACAATGCTTAAGGAATTCCCAGAGACAGTGCTACAAGCCTGGGAACACAGACCTCTGCCCAGGTTTAATGCAGAAGGGACCTCAGTCTGATGGCACACACCAACTCACTGATATCACGAGAAAAAATACCTTTCTTCTTCTGAAACTGGGAGACATTTACATTACCCAAGTATGAAATAAAAATAAGGTTGTCCCCAAAGAAATTACAGAAGGTAAAAAATATCTTAGACCATTGCCTGCCAAGGGTCTGAAAGAATCAAGGGCTGAGATTAGGAGAATTTTTGCAAGGAAAATTCCCCTCCCCCATCCTTTTCATTGGAAAAAAGGGAGAAAATGGATAGGAGGGAAAAACATCAAAACCAAGAAAGAAAAAATTAAATGATTTTTTTTCCAATTCAAAAATAAAAAAATAACTATAATTTGTTCATGAAATTCAGTTTCAGTTTTTTGACCACCTTAATTAGTTCAGTGACCATTATACAAGTCAGCTGTATTGTCCTCCTTTACTGAGGCTAGGTCTACACTACCTGCCCGAATCGGCGGGTAGAAATCGACCTCTCGGGGATCGATTTATCGCGTCCCAACGGGACGCGACAATCGATCCCCAAATCGACGCTCTTACTCCACCAGCGGAGGTGGGAGTAAGCGCCGTCGACGGGAAGCCGCAGAGGTCGATTTTGCTGCCGTCCTCACAGCGGGGTAAGTCGGCTGCGATATGTCGAATTCAGCTACGCTATTCACGTAGCTGAATTTGCGTATCTTAAATCGACCCCCCCTCCCCCCGTAGTGTAGATGTAGCCTTAGGAATGGCTCAGACCCAGAATAGCAAATAGTAAAGATTAACAAGCATTGGAAGATCTGTGCAGAACTAGTCCACATTATTCTTTGTTCCAATCAGTGTCATCAGTTCCTCGTTTCCATAACCACCAATCCTGCCCCCATTAAAGTCAATGGGAACTTTACCTTCAGTGGGATCAGGAAGAGGTCCTAGCACTTTTATATCATCATCTGTTAATTGAAGATTTTTCATAGCTGTAAAAGCTGAAAGAAAAAGCATATGGAAGAAAGTACATGCTACTACATATATATAACATGAAAATATGCAAAACCTGACTATTGTTTATATTGCAGTAGAATCTATACACCCCAGACAAGATCGGGGCACCTTTTTCCTAGGTGCTGTACAAACACATAATGAGAAATGGTCTCTGCCCTATAGAACTTACAATCTAGACAGACAACACAATCACAGGGACAAAGGCAAAGGCCACACAGCAGGTCAGTGGCAATGCTGGGAACCGAACTCAGGTCTCTGATCCCCAGGACAGTGCAGTGCAGTGGCCTAGGTACCGGATCAAGCTGATGTGCTTTCTCACAGGCATAGGCTTGGCCTGCACAATGTACAAACGTATCAGATTTCTTGGGCCTTTATATTCAAATCAGGTCTCTGTTTTTGTGGGAATAATGTTGTGTTCATTATTGATTTGTGCTTCTGCTTGCAATTCACTGCAGGGGTAAAATTTCAAGCATAATTCAGGACGAATGAAAAATTGCACCCAACAAAAAAGGATGTCTGTTGTTTGTTTGTTTGTTTGTTTGTTTTTAACCCCTCCTTGAGAAGACACGTGAATTTACTTCACAAAGAAAAAGCACTAATATCACTGGAGCTGAAAACTGACCTGAACACAAACCAACAAAAATCCTCTCTTTTGAGCATTTATGCTTTAAACCACACAGGTACTTTTCAAAATGTGTCAATCTAATGAATTTAAATAAACAAAACAAAATTGTAGGCCAAATTCCCTGGAGCCTGTGGCAGTGCTCAGAAAATAACCTGAGCAAAAGGTTCAGGCGGACGAAAAAGAGAGTCAGACTTTACAACTATTAGACATTGCTGGCTGCCAAAGGAGTGGAACAAAGTGAAAACCAGACAGTGAATCATCTGCATTGCTGTATACAAAGCCCAACTGGGAATTCAGACAGAGCCTTTCATTTTGTTGCGCCCAGCCCTTGGTTAAAAAAAAAATGTATTAATGTTCTCATTAAATAGCCAGGAGAAGCAAACCAAGAGTCAGGTTCCTTTCACTTAAAACTTCTCTTCACTCTGCAGCCTCCCCCTGGTTCTCTTCTGCTTGTACAGTTCACCACCTTGGACTGCTACACTAGCATGTTTTAGGCATTCAGGAGCTGACCCGAAGTCCACTGAAGTCAATAAGAGCCTTTCCAGTGACTTCACTGGGTTTTGGATCAGGCCCCTCGCGCCTGTCATGCTTTAGCTCTGCTTTTGGGAGAGGTTTTGAAAGACGAAATTAGATGCGTGAGGCACAGATAAAAAAAAAAAAAGTGGGGGCGGGGGAGGGAGTTGGAAGGAAAGGGACATGTTCTCTCCTGACAGACGTGTCACATCGCTAGCTAGTTAGAAGGTTAAAGTCTGGGTGCCAAAAGGGAGACCATTTACAGAATATGTTGATTGACAGGCAGGCAGGCAGCTGCGGGGAGTAGAAGGACAAACTCCTTTGGTGGAGCCCAGTTGCTAGGGGAGGCAAGACCTTTTAAATGCTTTTTATTTGGGGGGTGGGGAGGAGGCTGGAATATGCGTTGCAACGCCAGTTTATTATTTTATTTTATTTGCATGGGACTTGTGCAGTAAGAAAACATCAGCTGGAACTTAAAATATGACACCTTCTGATCTCTCTCGCCTTGATGACTCCTGATTTATGCTGGTGTAAACCAGACCAGAATCAGCCCCTCTGAGGCTACATACAAACGCACTGAAATGCTTAATCTTGAGCTGTCTCTGCAACCTTTGAACAAGCCTCAGCTTACCATCCAGGTATATAATCACCAGCCTCAGCTCAGTTACAGAACCTGTCTGACAGGCTTAGGGTGACCCAGTCCTGCAAAGTAGAGCATCAGCCTCAGACCCCGTAGACAAGGTAAGGAGGCGTCGCAACAGCACCAGAGATCCTGGAGCAATAGAAAACACCAATTATCTCTCTGTCTGCCTTTCAGCACAGCCTGTTTAAACACCTGTAATTTACTGAAGACTCAGACAGGTTACTGGACTCATCAAGAGTAGTGCTTTGTGGCAAAAAAAATATATATATATATATATATATACAACTTACCTTAATTTTAACCCCCTCTGTCAATGTGTAATGTATTTTAAGAGTGTTGAGTCCAATTTTAGAATATTTCCAGAGTGCTGAAATACCTTCTGAAATTGTACTAGGCCTAATTGGTGAAAATTAAGAACCATGATCCTTTTGGGGGGAATCCTCAAGAATTAGAGATTAAATTAACACTTGTGTGATGTATCCATATGTGAAGATATGAATTTTAGTTCTCCAGTTTTCACATCTACCAGGTCCCTGGGTCCAGCTGAACTGTGTTTAGTGCAGGGGAAGGAAAGGTGGCTCTAAGCTCCTCTGAACTTGGAGATGACTGAGGTCCAATACAGCCCCCAGCATAAGGGCTACCTAGAAGCCCAGAGTAATTTAAAGGTTGCTAAATTACACCAGATGGAACAGTCCTAACTAATGGCTGGGGACCACCGGAGTACACTACGCTCCAGTCAGGCCCCTTCTCCCTTGCTGCACCCAGCCTGCCCAGGAATGCTTCCTCTGCCTGGGAACAAGTGGCAAAGAGCTTGCTACGCTACTTTTATGCTCTCTGTGCCTCTGGTGGTACTGGAGCCATAGCCCAGGATGTCTTCCTGGATTTTAAGAGAGGTTTAATAGGTTAATGTGCTCACTTTTCCCTTCACTGTATTCTGTTGAGGTCACAAATGAAATGAGTCTGTTAGTCACAACCTTACCTCTGCTGTACGTTTCATAAAGGCCGTTTAGCATGACTGGAAGCATTTGCCCGTGTGAGGCTCATGACCGCAATGAAGCATTGGCAGAGCTTGCAGGGGACCGCAGAACTGGAAATGCTGGGAGTGGTGCACGTTTGGACTGAGAAGCATTGTATTGGGGGAAGCTCGGACTGGTCCATTGCGATCCAACTCTTACTCTCATAAACACTGATGTTCATTCACAAATTTTAAATAAAACAAATAGGGAATAAACTCATTGGTACTTCCTATTTCTGGCCTAATTGGAAGAGAGAAAAGAGGTTGCAATAGCAGGAGAAAGGCTGTTCTTGCCATATTCCATCCTGATTAGTACCAAGGAACCATGCAAATACTGGAAATCAGGTAAGATGGTCTGTTCTCATGATATATTCAATCATGTTTGCAGACCAAAGTGGTTCAGAGAATTTAAAAGTATCTAGAAACAAACAGCTGAGTCTTTGAGATTTACTATAGTTAGTAACTAACAAGGCCCTGATCTTGCAAACACCTAGGTGGGTGAATATCTTTAGGTACATGAGTAGCCCCATTGAGGTAAATGGGAGTACTCATAGGTGTGAAAATACTCAGAGGTATACATTTTTGCTGAACTGAGGCCTAAAGAATTCCACTATGTAAAGAAATTAGTCATCTTGCTAGAAAATAGATGATTTGTGAATATAATGCAATTCATTTGAACTTGTTCTGCCTTTCAAATCATTCTGCTTAGTTGCACAGATATTCTAAGTAATCAATCAATTAGAGTAAAATTCTAGGCCAAGATTTTTAAATAATAGGAGCCTAAAGGTTTGGATTTCTGACGCTATATTGCGGCATCTGCCTGATTTTGAAAAGTGTTGAGCGCCCAACACCTCCCGTTGACTTCATTCAAAGAGGTGCCTAAATATGAGACTCCATTTAGGCTTCTGTTTTTTAAAATGTTGGACCTAGTCTCTTTCAGTTACTATTTTTCCTTTGAGACTTCTGTACAATGATTATGAAAAACAGCAGGAAACATCCATTTATTTTTTTCACTTAATAATTAAATTTAAACATTTGTTTTTAAGGAAGGAAATTTCCAAGTCCTAAGTCTTACAAGATTTAAGAAAGTGGGATTGTCTGGATAACTTAGGTGGGTGGGTGTTTTCCCCATGATCCTCTATGAACTGACTGACTTCTAGCATGTGCTTGCTGTATGGAATGTGGAGGGAGGTTTAACTGATTGCTGTTCTACAATATGTCTCATTGTTCTTTATTCTCTTACAGCTGTTTTTGTGAGTGTGGGTTTTGAGGGACTGTGTGTGGTTTTTGGATGTGGGTAGCTTGAATAAAGACTCAAAGGGCCACATATTCAAGGAAATTGAAACTTAGCCTCCACATTTGCATGCCTCGAACTACATTCCTATATATTTGCACACTTACTTTTTGGTGGCTACAAGCTTTTCTCATGCAAAAACTCAGATGGGATTCACAAACTATAACTGCATGTGCAATCTGGACCAATAGATGCCTAATAATTGGCCCGAAAAGGAGAGAACTGTAATATAGAAGCACAGCCAAGATGGGGTAAATCTGCATAGCTCTGTTGAAGTCAATGGAGCTTTGCAGATTTATATCAGCTGAAGATCCAGCCCTGGATGTTTCCTGAGTGAACACATTCAGAGAGAGAACTGTGCCATTCAGTTCATTTTTATGTGGCACAGTTTACAGAAAGCAAACGCTTTGCCAAATTAGCAGTTCTCACCTGATGAGTATTTGTATTCTTAAAGACAGTCACACATTTGAATTCCCCAACGTTTATGGTGTGGTTCGGTCCCATCTCTGATTATGAGACTTTGCTGCTCTGATTGGCACCTAGATGACCCCTCAATACACTAAGTTGCTTTCTTATAAAAACACAAGAACCATGACAACCCAGATAAGGGAACTAGCAGTGTCTGCATACGGAGGGGATTTCAACATCGTGACTTCAACCAAAACATGGGCGAATGAAAACTGATAGGAGCTGAAAATTGCAGACTGGTTCACAAGAGATCTGAGAGAAGGGAAAAGGTAGACGTGTGTCCTTAAGTAAAGGAATGTTCTAATCAGTTGAGATGGGAGACTATGGGAGAAATAAAGATGGGGGCAAGGGAGGGAGAAAGTTAGGATTATTGTGGCTCAAAATCCCAGATAAAAAGCAGAGATGAGGCCAAACCAAAACACTGGATACAAACACTACCAAACTGTGGATAACACCAGATCTAGATTTGTTTTGTGTATGTAATTAGTATCTCTATAATAGATCTATTCTAAACCCCAATACCCCAAAATACCCCTAAACTTTGGAAAAGTTTGAATATGGATCCAGTTCTCACTTTTGCATCTTTGGCCTCCTCTCTGCTGAGAAAAATAAAGTGCAATCTGATATCATGCTATATATCATCTGAGCAAAACAAGCAGCAGGGTGATAATATAATAAAGAATCATCAGGGTTATAGGGAATTTCAAGTACTCAGGCCAAAAACTAGGACACTTCAAGGGCCTTCAGTAGGAATTACATGCACGAAAACAAGGGCTGCAGGATTGGGCCCTAAGTGGAATCAATAATAAATCAAGCAATAACATATCAAGATGAGAGAACATTTAAGCAACAGTGACCATAATTTAGTGAGGTTTGTTGGTAAGATCTAAGTGAGACCACAAAAAGGGAAACGTATGGAGGCTGCATTTCCTAAGTGCAAATATTTAATGAATGTGTGGCGTGTTCGGAGGAGCTGAATGGAGAAAAATTATAACAGGAAAAGCCCAGAGCAAGGCAATGGAAAGAATCGAAAGAGAAGTTTTATGTCTGTGCAGGATGATGCCTGTCACCTGGGAATAGGGGAGCACAAGGAACAGGTCCATATCAACAAATAGGAAAATGGAAAAAGCAGAGTGGGAGTGGGGAAGGGTTGAGAGACAGAGAGAGTTTGTCAATGCAGGCGTGACTGAGGGGAGCCTTATGAACGATTTGGAAAGAAAAGAAGCTCTCTCCAATATGCAATATAACAATATTATAAAAGGAGAGTGTTTGTACACTGGAGCACCTGCCGGAATTCTGAGGTTTTTCAAACAAATGTAGCTGACCCACTAGTTAGAACAGGAGACTGAGAGTTCCTGGTGGTGCCACTGGCTGACTTGTGATCCTAGATAGGTCACTTACGCTAAGTTTATTTATGGGAAGTTTCAGGCAACCTTAACTACTAACTTCACCTGTAATAAAATGATGCTAATAATAATTGCCTACCTCCCTGGGGTGCTGTGGGGCTTAATTCATTAGCCCAGTTTTAAAAAGCTTTGAGATTCTTTACTGGATGTACTGGTAAGAGTTTTGCTATTATTATTTTTGTTTTCGCGCACTTCTCTAATTCTTAGTTTTATCAGGAGCCAGAAGGAGAAGTGCCAGAATATTGCAACAAAAGCTATTCTCACAATAACACTGACCCACGCTGGAATCAGGAAGTCCTGTCAGGAACCCTGTTCTCATGAGGTTTCAAACCCCATTTCTAGGCCAGAGAGGTTTGGCTAAACTTTGGTTAAGCCTCCCTTTAGCTGGAGATGTCCAAATGGAACCTCTGCAATCTCACAGCGCAAGGGCTTTTATGTTCAGTTTCCACAGGCTAAAGAACCAGATGCTTGTGCATTCTTATGTCTTGAAGACTCGCCCAGAAGAAGGTCTTACTACATAAACATGGGGCTAAAATATACAGGGCCTTCAGCTGAACACTATGGAAAAGTTCTGTGGAATTTGATTGGAAATTATACATTTGCTGTAGGTTTTTGAGCCAGTCTATAAAACTGAAAGGGAAACCATATGTAAACTAGATGCTAAAATGTACAGGGCTGAATTTTCTAAACCTTCTTACTATTTGTTATTTACATTACAGTAACAAAAACTCATGCAGGGTGTTGCATAAACATAGAGAAAGACACAGCCCCTGCCCTGAAGAAAGGAAGAGCTGAAGGTGAGGGAAAGGGATGCTACATAAAAGCAAAATGATCAGTGTGAGGACCAGCAGATAGCCCGTTAGTCCTGTTTGTTAATTACATTTCTTTTATTCATATTGAAGCTGTTTGAAATTTTTCAGTTGAAATAATTTAAATGAAAAATTGCCTTTGTGTTCAAACAAAAATTCAAAATGTTCTGGTCTTTCAACGAGCCCCCATAAAAAAAAAACCCACTGGAAACAAAATTGATTCTCAAATAGTGAAACCAACCAAAAACCAAACATTTTCCACATTTTGATTTGTCATCAAATAACTGGAAAATGCCATTATAAAAGGCAAAGAAAATGTGAACATGTTTTGTTTCTTTCCAAATTTTTCATGGGAAATACTTCTCATTTTCCAACCATCATACCTTTTTGACTGATCGTGCTTTTTATGGATCAGTCTTACTAATTAGTTTGTAGGAATGGGTGACTCGGGAGAAGATAGGGTTCATATTATACATATTCCGTTTTAAGAGGTCCTCCTCTGAGGTGATTTTTGACACCCTGATGTACTGTTGACACACCAATGGATTCCCTCCTTCCTTTCTGAGAGATCTGTGGTGCTGAGCGGTTACCCAGACAGTTACTCAGGTATGACCCCACAGGAGTCCCCTTTCACCCTTTAGTTTCATCTGTGTGTAAAGCGGCTAGAAGGAACTGAGCCATTTGCTGCTGATACACAGCTCTGCATCTCCTCATCAACAAACACAGAGTTCGTAGCCTCATTACTGTACCTGCAACTGGCATTTTCCAGAGCAACCAGCTGCATCTCAGCCCAGAAAAGCTGGCAGTGATGCTCTTTGTTGGGGTATATATTTAGAAGAACAGGTGGATGGATTGTCTGTGCCATCTATTGATAGTATATGCCACCTTTCACCAACATGGTTTGCAGCCTTGCGCTGCATTGGGTTCATCTCTTCTCCATTCCCAGGTCATAACAGCCCATAGTATCTATGATTGTGTCTAATCCTCTGTAATGCAGGCCTTGCAGTGTTCACGATTACCCTTTTCAGCACCAGGCTAGAATAGCATATTGTGCTCTACTTAGGCCTATTGCCCTTGAAGTTCAGCTAGAAGCTTCAGATGAAGTTGCCAAATATAGCTGAGCAGAACAGGGCCTTTGGAATTTACAACATACTGAGCACCGCTTTGTGCTTGCTTTCTTCTGGGTGCAATTCAAGGTGTGAGTGATGACAATCTTCAAAGCTTTGTCTGGCAATGAGGCCTGAACTGACCCTGATCTCAGACGCTGTTTGCACCTACACATTGGCTCACACAACCCAATTGTATCAACCAACCCTGCACGCCTCCCAAGACAGCCTCAGCTGCCTGGAACATGCTCACCCGGCTCCCCATTGCAGCTAAGTTACAATTGTCTGCTAGGCTGTTGCTTTGTGTTTGAACGTTCCATATGCAGCAGCAAGGCTCTCTTTAGCAGAGAGCTCCTGCTTTGGAAATTCACTGCCCTTGACAATTTGCCAGAGCTGAATTTGGCCATCTTGAGGGCATGATGCAAAGGCATATCTATTTTATTTGGCTTTTTGGTTGATCTGTTTTTATTGTTATTGGCCCGCTTTGTTTTTATACATTTGATTTGCTTATCAGTGTTACTGCTGGCAATCCACACTGTGGTTTTATGTAATATGGCCCATTGTGGAGAGCTAACATCATTGGTGCTTAAAATTTTGGTATGAAGCACCTTCCAGAGTTGCCACAGTGATAAGCACTATCTACGTTTCCAAAATAAATAAATGCATGGTATTCGTGCGTGCTCTGGGGGCAGGACATGTACATTTTTCACGTTCATGCGTGTGAAAACTTGGCCCTAGGCCTTTGGGAATACTGCGCCTTCTTTCCAGACAGGAGGGCAAGCAAGGACAGGCATATACCAGGCAGAGCCACAGACATGTAGATGCACAAGGTAGCAGAGCTGAGGCATTTATCATTAGCTTGTGGTTAGTAACACAGCAGAGAAACTCAAGCACCACCCAGTTTTCTGACTATTATTCATTTTTTTATCTTGTCAGGCACCTGGAAAGGATTTTTTCATAGGTAACCAAAAAATAATCATCCGATAGGAATTAGTGATTTATTTAGTTTTAACTTTCAATGTGAAAATGTCTATAAAATGCAGATAGATATAGTTTGGGGAGGAATTAAGGCAGTGATCCTGTAAGCACTTATGCTCAGGAAAGCCATAGCTTGCAGGATCGGCCCATTAGTCAACAGAGGAAAGTTGTTTGTTTTATTCTGGCTTTAGATTCTGTGGTCTCTGGGTCTACTGCTGTAAAATGCTGAACCCCACTCTTTGCCCAGTCACTGGGAGCTGTGGGCGTTCAGACTCTCTGCTCAGGATCGGGACCTCAGTGCTCCCTCCTGAAAACATAACATAGGGCAAGTGAGACAACAAGCATTGTCATGTTTGGCAAGTGTGGTTTGGTTTTAATTTATGGTGATACCCCAAAGTGCAATGATAAATATTATAAGCGGAGATGGTAGCCCCTCCTTTTACTGAGGTAGGCTGATGCTTTCCATTATTAGCCCCTAAAGTTTTTCCTAACATTGCCAGACTTTAACCATTAGGGCTGAACTTTTCTATGCCTGGGGTCCACTGGCATTGAAAGTTCAACCAAACAGCTGCTTAGAAGAAGCTGGGCACTCATATACTACACTCATGAGTGCGGTGTGAGATCCTTATAAAGAAGAGGAGAGAACTGAACTTATTGATGAGAGCGGGCTGATTGTTTGCAAAAGTTTCCAGGACTGGGGAGCTACTTGGACGGTTTGGGACTGGAAAGCTGGTTTGATGGGTTAAACAGCTTCTCTTCTAGAGAAGACACTGGGCACTCGTGTATAACTCAATTTAAGTTGTCTATATGACGTATCCAACTCACTTGAGTCTGTAGAATGGGGTTGTAGATCTCATGAGAACAGACTCTGTCAACATATTTCCAAGTGGTGCTGGTTCTGGTGCATAACTGGAAATGAAGAAAAGGTATCCAAATGCTTCAAGAACTTTACTAAAGGTCTGATTCTGCTCTAGAATAGGATGAAGACAGGGGGGAAGGAAGAAAGGTTCTTATTTTTTTCCAAACTGGCTCACCAATCCCTACTGGGGTGTATTTGCCTCTCAGTTATTTTCAGAAGAATTAAATTCCATTTTCTCACTACAAACAGTGTCTCTAAAAAATGTCTCATGCCGTGAAATAACAACTGTGAAATGCTTAATTAGGCAGGGTGTCATCTACTCATTTTCCATAGTCTTTTAGTAAAATTCACAGGGAAAATTACTTGAGCAGTTGCCTTTCAAGAACCTCCAGTATGGTTGCATGTTACAGTTGTTATATCAGCAGAAGATGGTTTTAAAAAGATATTGATTAAGGCTCTGATCCTGCTCAGATTTATGTGCTGTGAAGTTCTTGCACAAATGTCTGTAGAATCTAGGCCTTATTTTGTTCTCTTGATTCCAAATACCCACCTGAACACAGGGGAAGTTCTTATCCAGACCTTCACAGCTGATCCTCTCTCTAGAATGGCATGTCTATAACAGTGGATCCCAAATCTGAGTGCCCCAACCTCAAACTTTGGGAGACAGAGTATCTGAGTTCAAACATTTCTGCTCAGGCCCGTCTTTAGTTTTGGGTTATTATGATTTTTAAGTGAACATTTTTGCCTGTGAAATATCAGAGGCTGGAAACTTGTTTTGTATATTCCTTAGGGCAGTGGGACATCTGCAGTGTTTTACCATGCTGTCCCTATTCTGTACGAGTGACTTCAGCCCTGATCTGGACTTTACTGTATCACCAACCTTATTTGGAGACAGAAGTAGCTATTATTATTTGTTCAGTGGCAACAGTGTACTACTCTCTGCTTCAGTCCCCCTACCAAATCAGAACTATCATTCAGAGACCATTGGATGAGTATAGGACACTAAGGAAAAAAGATGGACATTTATTTGGGGTCTTTGTCAGGTCTATGTTCTTCAGTCACAGAATGAAGTGTAAGGGCCTGATTTTGAATTTGCTTATCCTAGCGATAGGAGAACCAGACCCTAAGTGACCTGAGTTCCTTGCCCTACCTCTGGATCTTAAGGCGCACTGCAGAAACTGCTAACTGTGCAGGCTTCAGGGAGGAGTGTGTGAGGGATACTTCAGCATGGATCTTCTTGCTCAGCTCCGGGAGTTGTGAAAGAAATCCAGCAAAGGCTTGAAAAGAGGGACTGTTTACCTGCAGTCCTATAAAAGATGTGGGTCATACCAGTATTTGCACAGAGCCCAGTCCTGCACAAGCAAAATTCCCTCTGAAGTCTCTGCTTCCACGGTAGTCAATGGGTGTTTTGCCCAAATGAAGAGTTTGCAATTAAGTGTGAGATGGATCGGAAAGACTCTAGTGGGCAGAGCAAGCTACCAAGGCCATGCAATAAATGCTTTGCTTTAGTATAAGGAAGAGAGGCGCAACTCGCACAAGTTCCAGCTGGCACAAGAAAGACTGGGTGGGACTAGCTCAGAATAAAGTTGGGTGGTAAAATAAGCATATACCATAACTGGGCAGGGGAGTCCAATAAAACATTAATTAAAAGAATAGCGAGCATCATAGCAAGGGTGAAGGCAATGCTAATTTGCTTTGCAACCTGATCAAATGGAACTACTGGCCCTGAGGGATGCAGGCACTTTGGGGGTTGATTGCCAGAGTTAATTCACAGCTTTAAGTTTGCAGCTTTGCTGCAGGCAGAACTCGTCCCAAGTGAGCTAAAACTTTCAATGTACTTATTCTATCAGAAGACTTTCTTTTGTGACTGCCTAATTAATGAGGTTCGTATCATATTAATAAGGGGAGAAGTTAGCTGCCTTAAAGGTGTGTCAATATATACATTTTTCTGGGTAAAGCGGTTTGCCTTTGGCTACTCTAAAATATAAAAGCTATTAATTAAAGCATAGAATACTTTGAAAAAAAAAATTGGATTCCTAAAGTCTAGGGAGGGAAATTGCTAGAGAAAATATGCCAAATGTTTCAATAAATTGATATGCTAAAATGCTTAACTCGAAGTATTTTAAAGATTTTTCATAAAGGCGTCACCTACTTTTCCCCCTTCAAATGATAGTCAAGTGATCCCAACCAAACTGTTATTTAGTCAAATAAAACTAAACAAACAAACCCCTCTAAGACTTGCTCTTGCAAGTTGTTCCACAGTTGTATGTATTACTGTTGGGCCCGTAGAAGCATAGTAAGAGATTGTCTTTGTTCTGGGGACCTTGCAATCTAAATCAACCAGCCAAAGAAAGAGTGGGGGAAAGGAAGTATTATTACACCCATTTTACAAATGGGAAAGTGAGGCAGAGAGAGATTAAGGGTCAGATTTTTAAAGGTATTTAGACATCACAAGATGCACATAGAGCTGTATTTTCAAAGGTGTTTTGGCACCCAATGATGCCTAAGACCCAAATCCACAGAGGTATTTAATCTCCTAGTGTCCATTGATTTCAATAGATGTTAAGAAACTAAATACCTTTGTGGATCTGGGTGTGAGTGACTTGCCTATGCTCACACAGGAATCCTATAACAGAGCCTGGAAATGCACCAGAGGTTCAGAGTCTCAGCCCAGTGTTTTAACATATGACTATTCTTCCTCTCTAGGGGATGCCTAGGTAGAACAACTAGCAGTATTGGGGCCTAAATTACTCCTTCTCCTGGATTTCCCAGTGTATCCCATGTTTTCAGCTCCCACTTGACAAATTCTGATCTTGGTCTCCTGCCTCCTTGTTTCTAAAGGAGCAGAGAACAGCTGCTGTTTATTTACTTCCTTTGCAGTTCACCTGCATCAGCGATCAAGTGACATGCTGGGGCTTTACAATTGTCACTGAATTTCTGCATGAAACTGATGGAGCACCTCATGGTGTCCTTCTTGGAGTAGCCTGAGCAAAAATGCTCCTCTGCTCTGACAGTCAGTGTCCTGGGGCACACAATGAGTTCAATATTCAGGGGAAGGGGGAGAGAAATCCCTCAGTTTAATTGTCTTGCCTGGCTGGTGAGTAAGGCCAGCTGATGTTCATCAGAAAGCTGGCTGGAGCAAGCTTGGGTCCTGAGTAAAATGCAGACACACCTGTGGTTGCTAAGGGAGGGGTCTGAGTCTATATATATAGCTATTACTCCTCTGCTTGAGGAGTAGTAGAGGGAGGAATGTGTCACAGTAATGGTGTTGTGGGGGTTGAGAGAGGCTAGAGCATAACTGATGTTGATGTAGCTACTAGCTCAGGGACAAATGAAGGGTCCTATTTCCCCAAGTAGGTAGTAGCTAAATCTCATGTGGGGGTGGGGAGCATTTAGCATGTAATAGCTGACTTGTCCCTATAAGATGATAAAGCTGCTTTGGAGAATGGGGTATCGATTGGCTTGAGGCCCCCTGCATTTGCAGCCTAGTAGGGGGGGTGGAGGGCCTCTGGAGTCATAATGGGGGGAAGGAGGAAGCATCTTGTAGTATAGAGGCTGAGCTGCTACTCTGAGTTAGGTTGAAAGTTAGAAAAATGGCTGCTTCTAGATCTCTAACAAATACAGCACATGGGATTTTCATATAACACTTTGCTGAGATCAAGTTACATTATAAGTGGGTTACCACTGCCCCTCTAACAAAGTGTTCCACAGGAGCTTTCCCCCCTTCTAGGAAGGGGGACTACAAAAGCACATTTTTTGTTTAAGCCCTACATAAACAATGGCTACTTAAGAGGGGAAGAAGAATGCTAACTCAGATCATTGCTGTTTTAAAGTAGGCTAAACTTTTCCAGGGGCCTAAGCAGCTTAAACCTCTTCACACTATAGAGTTTATTCCAACTATAATGACAGAATCTAGCTAGTGCCTTAACCTTTCACCTCTGGAGAGGGTGAGTCGACTCCTACTTTGGGTACCAAATGAAAGAGTCTGGAGAACTCCTCTTAGTTCCCACTTGTCCACGACACAGAACCACAAGGTTGGTTTAATAGTCTCCGCTAAGGAGTAAGGGCTATTTTGGGTCAGGACGGACAAACTGGCAGGAGTCTGGGAAGCTTCCATAGCAGATGTCTTATATCTTTTACAAACCTGTGCGATTACTCTGTATTAAATACACTTGCAAACTACTTGGGGAGATGGAAGACGACCTACTTTCAGGCACAGTACACTGAGCATTCTAGAAATGATGTGAGTGTTGTGACTCTGCATATGATGCTGTTGTATCCAGTCTGCAGCCTTACACCCATTCAGGGGTAATTCAGTGCATAATGGTTTTGTAACACAAGAGAGTGGTGAAACACACACATGCCTATAGTAAGGAAAACAAATATGCATTGGGACAGTAACTAGCTTTGAATAGGCCCAACATGTTTGGGGAGCTAAGTGGCTTAATTTACATAAGCTACTTAAATTGTAAACTTTTGGGGGGACAGGAGCCATCTTTCTGTGTGTGTATATGGTGCAATGTATAGTGAGGGTCCTGATTCATGACTGGGGCTCCAAGGTGCTCCCACAATACAACTAATAATCTAGCTAGAAGTGGGATGGATACCTTCCTATGCTGCCCACAATTAGCACTGTCCAGTGTGTGTTGACCAGAAAACGATGGCCCTTGGAGAGTGGTACAATTTCCCCTTTGCACAGTGAGGCTTCTCCAGGGCAGTTATTTCTACCTCTCCCGAGCTTTGCATGCAGAAGTTATTTGCAAGGTGGCCTATTGTCTGAGGCTCACAAACTTGTTTTACTTATTACATGACCTAGATTCTTGCAAGGACTGCCAGAGGGGAAGCCCAACATTACTCTATTGCTTCATGGAAACCACCCAACTTAAATGGATTACTCCTTTGCCATGGGCTGACTCCTTTGCCATGGGCTGACTTGCTTATGCAAGTTTGCTTCACTAATGAACGTTTATTACTACACAAGGAAGAATATTATACTAAAACCATCTTGTTCACAGCACAGCCTCTCCTACCTCATACTCCCTTCCTGGAGCTTTCACTACAAGCTGCTCTTTTTTCTATGTTGAAAGACCCAACTATAGAGTAAGCATAGGGAAGAGAGAGACTCTGCAGAGGTGGTGATGTTACTATAGTGACAGGTATCATTCCTGAATAGGGTCTTGAAAATGGTCTTACTGTCCACTTGGTCCCATAGTCAGTAAAGCCACAAGTGTGCTATGCTTGGAGCCAGCACTGTAGGCCTCAAAAATCCCTTAAACTGCCTCTCCATTGGATTGAGTGAGGCTGTGGTAGGGTTTGCCTCTACAATTGCTCTTGAATTTGGTCCATGGAAGAGTAGGATTTCCCCTTGGTCCTGGTTCGGAGTGAGAGATTTAGGATTTCATTGTACACAGCTGAGGGCAAGAATTCACAAGGGTGGATAATGGAGGCTGTTGGAAGGTTTGGAAAATGAGTCAGGCTCTGAAAAACCATGAGCCTGGCTTTAAAATCATGAGATTTTAAAATAACACATTTGGAGTTCTTTGTATTTGCTTTTGGCTTTTGAGCCACGCGGGGTCACATTTTTCAAGGTGTTCTCCCCAACCAATGGACCTGGCAACTTATTTTTTAATGAGAGGTGAGAGTCTGGTATAGTCGCATGACTCCAAGGCCTAGGGTTTTTCTTAAAACGCCAACTGTCATGAGATGCAAGATAACATCACAAGAGTTGGCAATAGTGACTACACAGCAATTCCATAGTTTCAGTCTAAAATTGAAGTAATTTTAGATTAAGGGAAACAAAAAAGGACAAAAGTAAAGTCTCCACCAAAGAGTCCCAGATGCCAAACTTCTCACAGAAGCCCCAAATATTTTACTGGAGGTCTTTCCAGGGCCCCTAAGACACTGGAGCAAAAAAAAAACTTTAAAAAGCAGGGGACAGTGGGAGAAGAAAAATAAAGGTTGAGAGAGAGAATTTGGAATACACTTAGAGGACTAGACCTGGATGTTCACTCTACAAAATCGCTGTTGCATCTTGAAATAGTGACATGAGTTTCCCTTTCAACTATCAGTCAGGTCCTTCTGGTGTCTTTCATTTCAGTGTATCAAGGAATTTAAACCACTATTTTAAAAAATGTAAATTATAAGAGCATAGTAAGCTTCAAAATGACTGTAAAGTAACAACGCCTACATCTGGTAAATAGGAATATGTTCACTGCTGGCTTAGGGAGCCAAAAACTTTTACACTCAGCTGTGGAATATAACAGGTGTCTGAGGATATGAAAAGTACAAATATTATCCCATTATTTCCAGGTTTCCAAGACAAATAAAGCCTAACTGTATGAAAGCCATGCATGGAAATTTTACTTCTTACCAACTGAAAAATTGTTTTAGAGTCTGTAAAGCAATTACTTTGCTATGCCTATGTGGGGTGTCTTTTCCAAAAGGCTTTAGAGTCCCAGAGTTGCACTGGATTTTTGGAAGAAACTTTGAGGCAGACTCTCAGCTGGTATAAATCAGCATAGCTCTATAATAGCCGATGGAGCTATGCCAGTTTATACCGGCTGAGAATCTGGCCCTCTGCCTGCTATATTAATGAAGTTTGCTACCTGTTGTAATAAAATGCAAAGTGATTCATGCATCATCTCAGGTGATCTGCTCCTAAAAAGTGATCTCCAAGAAATGCTGAATTTTAGCTTTAGTGGGGCAGGATTCAGTTAGAAATGAAACTGTTAGTAACTGGGGCTTGTTTCCCCCAGGGACTGAAGTGGAAACACATGAAAATGACATCTTCCCTCCTAGTTTGTTGTGGAATTATTATTTTATTTTTATTTTTTTGGCCAGAGAAGGCTAGAAAGAAATGAGCCAGGATGCACGGAGTTTAGCTCTTGAAACTAACCAATGATCCAGACTATGTAGTAGTTTGAACCAGATGGGTAAAATGGAAGTGAAAGTATCTGTCCCTTCTATATCTGATACTCCTGGGGAAAATAGAGCCATAGTCCACTGGATAGTTATGGTGAAGAAAGGGACCTGTGGCTAGCTCAGATCATGTTCCTTCTCCTGGCATGGCCATCTGTTCAGGTACTAATAAAATAGTTTTGGTCACCTGCCAAAGAAGAGGGAAGTGATTTAAAGTTTTTCTGACCCCCGAAGACCAAGATCAAATGACAAAATATGGCAAGGGAAAACAGAGCTACAAAGGTGAGCTAGCAGCCTCTAGTAAGGGGTATATGTTAATATAGAGCAAATATCAAAAAGCTCTTAAATGGAAGTTTCAGCATTTCCCCAACCCCATCAATATGCTAGCCTGTGGGGAGGGGGTTAATCAGCCAGGGAGACTTCAGACAACCCAGGGGTAGCAGAGGGACCATATTCTCTGAGCCCCCCTCCCCTGACAGTCCTGTTAGGGCAGGCGGGGATCTGCACCCCCCTGGAAGGGATGGCAGTTTGGCCAATAGAACCTGCAGATTTCATCCCCTTTCCTCAAGATCACCTGGAAGTGAGGAATGTTCATATGAAGGTCCTGAGTGTAGCAACATGCATGGAATTTGGAGGAAGGAACACAGGTTTCATGAAGGTAGAGTTAGGAGGAGACACCAGGAAGCTGTTCCGTGTGCACATGGCTGGAATACCAGCTGTAGTTGTAACATCTCTGTAAATAGATGTTGATAAAGAGTTGGTTGAGTTTTGCAAGCATGAAGTCTTTACATATTATTACCCAGCATGTGTTACATGAAAACCTGGACCCCTTTTTCCCATCTCTGGGTCCCTGGTAACATGGCTACTTGAGTGATGCCATTAGGACATGCACCAGAACGCCTTAGGATGAAGTTTAGCAGCACCAGAGGAATCTCTGCATAAAAGTTTCTCAGCCTGAGGTCATATTACCTTTTCAGCAAATCCTCTGCTAGTCCCCATTGGGGGACAATCTACCTGCCACATCCCATCATGAGGACTTTTGACTCCACAGAGTTCTCTTGATGGGGTCTGGAGGGAGCCAGGAGTGGCTGGTTTGCTCCTGTTGTACTGGCAGAGGGAGATCTATGCATGGGAGGCTCCTTCTGCATACAGATCAAGAGGAGTGAAAAGGGAACAAGGTCTTGGCCTCTCTTATTTGCGACCAGGCATGAGTCGACATGACCTTTTAATTTGCTACCTTGCATACCAACATCCTCCATGTCAATACACTTCTAGGAGTAGGCTATGTTTAATGAAACTCTTCCCCCTCTCCTGGCTGGATGACTGTAGTACAGAGGCATTCATTGACAATGCCAATTGTTTTCAATTTCTCAGCAGCATACAGGTAGATTTCAAATAACTTGACTGATCAGACCTGACCTCTGAATGTTCAAAATAATCCTTAGTCAAGTTAAATTTGGGGCCTACCCTTCTTGACAAGGTACCTCTTTAAGAAAAGAAGTGGTTACCAAAATTGCTTGGCAGCTCCAAGAAATTCTAGTAGCTAATTTTGCAATACAGTCAATAGCTCCTGCATTAGTTGCACCACAAAGCTACAGTAGCTCTGACTGTGAATTACAGTGATTTGTCAGCTGTAATATGTAATATAAGCCCAACTTGGGTTTTGATACTTTTGCCAGCGACATGTAAAAGAAAATATTTGACACAGGCTGCCTAAGCCAGGTTTGGTAAAAGGAAAGAAAAAGCCAACTTGACCTGCCCCGATTTATTTCATGCTGTAGTGAAACCAGCCCACTGAGTGGATTAGAAACCGATGAAAATGTTTTATCAATTGTATAACTCAGCATTAAGGCTGGGCTTTTTCCGCCTTGAAATTCCAACCTGACACCTTATGTTAAATAGGGAAATAATCTACTGTGTGTTTTCTTACTGAATGATCATTCTTTCCTTTTCAGTAGTCTCTTTGTTCTTTTATAAGATAATTTTTTCTCATTGCAATTGCTACAGTTGGATATTAAGAATTTTCTGCCCTGATAGGGAAAATGGTTATATTGATTAGAGCAGAGGACTGGGAATCAGGACTCCAAGTTTATACCCAGCTCTTCCACTGAGTTGCTGAGACCTTCAGACAAGACACATAACCTACCTATACCTCAGTTTACCCAGTAGTAAACTGGGTATAATGACACTTTCCTAATTCATTGGGATTTCTGTGAAGTACACTGAACTTATTCAGTGAAAGGTGTTGTGTAAATGTAAATAGCTTTAATGATAATAATAGATCATTTGCTTGCGATTTCCTGTCAAACTTCCCAGTCTTGCAATGAGATCCTTGCAGGCAGCTCTGTGCCTGTGTGAAGCCTCATTTTCTTCCATGGGGTTCTGCACTGGCTTGTCTTATTGAAGCATCAGGTCCAAACTGGCAACACAGGCATGTTAAGACAGTGTTCCCTAATGAGAAATATGCAAGGTGATGCATAAGCACCCATGCAATTATGCTCTTTTTTTTCCTCTGGGTCCACATACACTTGGTGACAAAATCCAATAGTGCTGAAGGTTAATTGTGGCTCCAGGACACTAAGTTTTTCCTCTTTGTTGTTAAATTTAATTGTGAGGAGGGTGGAGACCCTACTATCCAAACCTCACTGGAAACATTTGAACAGCTGCTTAAAACAAACGTATGTTTTTAAAAGAACAAAATAAGTGAACATTATGTTCGGAGATACTTCTCCTTTCGAAAATGGCTTGAGAACAGAAAAGTAATACATTAATTGTCATAGAAGCTGCTCCCAGAGCAACAACAGGATTAAGATTAAATATGATTTTCACCAAGAGTGGAATCCTGATTCTGCTCTCACATTGATGTAATTACATCGACGTCAGCAGCTAACTCCCAGATTTACGCAGGGGTGATATGGGTCAGAATTAGGCTTGTGAGCACCTAACATTAAGGGCAGGGGTGGGATGGCTGAGGATGTGTAGGGTGGAGAGTAAGCAAAAGTGAAGTTGCCTATTCCAACCTTATCTGTTTATTGTCCAGGAGAGAGAAGAAATTCTCAATGATACAGATTTGCCAGAAGAGGGAAAAGGAATGGAACAGAGCTATAGAAAGGAGAGAACACCATGCAACAGGCTTGGCTGGGACTCTAACTTTTCTGACCTTTCCTTGCTGCACCATCCACCATCTTAATGAGAAGAATAGCTGGTGACTTCAGGCCAGCAATCTCCAGTTTAGTTCCAGATTGTTGCAAGTATTTTCCTGTGTGCACTGTTTAGAGAGGGACAGAAAGAAAACCCCATTCCAAGTCAAGCTTAAATGGATCACCCTTGAAATTACACCAGAATTCCCACTCCCAGACCAGGGATTATTAGCCTTGAACACAACTCGTGGAAAAGACATAACAGTTAGGCTCATGTTGTGACTGATGAGCTGCCTAGGACTGTCTGGCATATTCATTTCTAACTCCATCCTTTAGCTTTCTTTCTTTCATTCTTCAGCCAAGAACCACAAGGGACTGAATATGTGAGGGCTTCTACCCAATTATGCCTCTCTTTAATGGCATTAGGAAACTTGAAAGCAGTTCAATACCTAGCAGAGGTAGATGGAATATTAGCATCTGAGAAGATTTATGTTCATGACCTTCTGGATGTAAGGTGACAGAACAGCCCATGCTATGCTACATCTGATATGCATATTCATGGCTCGTTTATTCATGAAAGAAATGACTGGATTAGCAATAGTTTGAAGGACGTTGAGCATGGAGTTGAAAGAGACTCTCAAGTTGTTCACCAGACAAATTAGAACTCCATCATCTTTGTAATAAATTGGTACCACTGTAAACCTTGCATATCATTGTTGTTATTGGAAATACTATGTTGTATTTTATTGGATTGGAAACATTTCACAGCGATCAAACTGTCAATTATTTTAGCACAACACAAGGTTTCTGATGTTGATAGATGGTGATTCTAAATAATTTTTATAAAGTGTTTCTACTTCCAGTGGTGTCATGAAGTCTGCCTGCCTCTGAAATATTGTGATTTTTTTGAAGCACTCACTTGATAACACTCTTTAATTGTAACATTAATCTGTGTCAATCAAACGCTTGCAGACTTGTTATATAGATTTTTTTTATATATATATGAGGTTTTCGGGGTGGGGGAGAATATTAAGATCATACAAAACTGTTGGTACCCTCTGAAGATAGAAGTGATGCCGGACTTGCAACCAATCACAAAAATGCGTGTTATGAAGTATAACAAAAAGATATACCCTGCTCACTAATGGACTCTGCTTCTATTCAGAACAAGGATATCTTCTGACAACTAATTTCTCTCAGTAACTGTAAAGCGCAGAAGGGAAAACAGGGTCTAGTTTAAACATCTGAAGCAGAGATCCAGACCTTTTGGACAAATAAAACACCAACTAACGAGTATCTCTCTTATAGTATGTCACATCTAGACTTCTCCACAGGGATAAAAAAAACCATGGCATGGTCATAGTTGGCCTGGATCAGCTGGTTTGGGCTTGTGGGGCTTGAGCTCTGGGGTTGAAAAAAATCACTGTCTAGACTTTGGGGTTCGGGCTGGAGCCTGAGATCTGGGAACCTGCGAGAGTGGAGTGTCCTAGAGCTCGGGTTCCAGCCTGAGCCTGAACATCTACACAGCGATATTTCAGCCCCAGAACTTGAACCCCACAAGCCCAAATCAGCTGACCCTGGCCAGCCACGGCTGTGCCACGGGTTTTTTATCCCTATGTAGACATACCAAAAGTGTTTTCCCAAAGGTAGGTGACTATTTCCCCCTATTTTATTGATGGGAGAACTAAGGTACCAAGAGATTAAGTGACTTACCCAAGACCTCACAGTGATGGCTTTCATGCCCTATGAACTATATTTCCTCCCAGGGTACATGGTGTGATGGTTGAACCTTAAAATATTCAGGGGGTGTCTTGGCTCATCATTTTAACTCTCTAATCTGAACCCTTCAGGGCCAGAATTTGTGTTGGAAAGTTCATAAATCTTCCTGAGATTTCCATCACTTCCCGGCCCAGCCAGAAGATGCAAAACTGGCCAAGGGAGAAATCACATGAGCAAAACAAAACTATTGAGACAGGACTGAACCAAACCTACCCCCACTGTCAAATTTAGGGGATCTGGATCAGCTCTTCCACACTCATGCCCCCCTTTAATTACAACCTCTGAAAAGGTTCCATTTGAGTTGGCTCTAAATTTAGCCACAGCTCATGTGGAGCTAGAGGGATGGCCTTACTTTATTGAACTGATTCACCAGCTCTCAACAAGATTTACACTATAAAGTGCCAAGTTATCAACAATGTGTTGCTGCGTATTGCTCCCTGAACTATCTCTGAAAATATACTAGAAGCTGTAATGAATCCTCGGCCATCTAGGAATCCATCACACCTCAGGTGTCTGCTAAACTGAAGCTCTTACTGCTACCCCAGTATTTGTGGAGTCACTGTCAACTTCAAATGGGTCAGTCCTGCAGCTAGATGTAAAGATCAGGCTTTCTGGTGAGGCGAGGCATATGGAAGGCCCAAAAGCAAAGATTGCTCCTGTGCTTGTCCTGCAAGTTTCCACAAATGCAAACTGATGGACATAGGTGCCAACTTCCCCTCTTTCCTGTGGATGCTCAACCATCCCTCTCCCCCACGCCTGGCCCTGCCCCTACTCCACCCCTTCCATGAGACCCTACCCCGCCTCTTCCCACCCCTTCCCCAAAGTCCCTGCCCAACTCTGCCCTCTCCCTGCCAATATTCCAGGTCCTTCCCCAAATCCCTGCCCCAGCCCTGCCTCCTCCCCTGAGCGCGCCATGTTCTCACTCCTCCCCCTCCCCCCGGAGCGTGTTAACGCTGCCAAACAGCTGTTTGGCGGCGGTCGGGCGGGAAGCGCTGGGAGGTAGGCGAAGGAGCGGGGACGCGGCGCGTTCAGGGGTGGAGGAGGAGGTGGGGCAGGAGGTGAGGAGAGCTTAGCTGCCAGTGGGTGCTCCAGCCTTAGAGCACCTACGGAGTCAGTGCCTATGCTGCTGGACCAGAAAAGAGTGTCTGGGTCCTCTCTCAAGATTTCTGATTCCTATGAAATTACAGCCCATGAACCGGATTCTGCCACCCTTACTCACATTAGTGATATTTGTGAGTTAAAGCACCAACCAACGTGAGTAACAGTGGCAGAGCTGGCCCCTCAGTAGTATGGCACGTATCCCTGTTTATACAGCATGCAGCCTGTTTCAGCAATTAAGCCGGTTTTATATGTGCAAGCCTGTTTCAGCAATTAAAGCAAAAATCTTTATAGCCCTTTTGGTTTGAATTGGGCTGGTTTCAAACCCAGGTACTAAAATGGATAAAATTATCTTGCAAAGCAAAGGAATTACTGTATTCCAAACTCCTCTGCATCATGTTATGAAAGACACAAGGATAATATTTGTATAAATTAAAGCCATTGGACATGTATGGTATTTCAGTAACTGCTTCATTAAGTTGTTCTCCAGCCCTGAACATCCCCCGATCTATTCAGCAGCATTTTTCTATTTTAAATTTAATCTGCCCTGCTGAAGAATGAAAGCTTAAAAGGAATTGCCTCTTTAAATTAAATGTGAAAAAATAACAAGGGTGAAGTTTTTGCTGTAGTGAATGCAATCTATGATGTTTTAAATTTCATACGGGTTACCAGTACTTTCATACGTGCGCAAATGTCACCGTTCAGCAGTATATTTCTTCACTGTCTTCTACTGATTCACTATTACCCAATATTTTGTTCATTGAATCATAGGTTATAAAACCAAAAGGGGGCATGGTGAATTATCTACCTTGATCTCCTGCATAGTTCATAGGACTTCCCTGAATGAATCCCTGTCTTTCAGAAAAGCATTCAACCTTTAATTAAGAATTGCCAGTGTTCCAGTGATGGGGAGAACCCACCCACCACAACCCAAGCTAAACTGTTCCAGTGGTTAATTACCTTCACTGTTAAAAACTTGTGCTGTATTTTGAGTCTGAATTTGTCTCGCTTCAGCTTCCAGCCATCGGATTTTATTATACCTTTGCCATCTCGAAGAGCCCTCTATCAAATTTCTATTCTGTTATAAACTGTGGAAAATTCACTCTTAACCTTCTCTTTGGTAAGTTAAATATATTGAGATAACTGAGTCTTTTTTGCTACCAGGCATGTTGTCTAATCCTTCAGTCATTCTCATGGCTCTCTCTGAACCCTCTGCAATTTGTCAACATCTTTCTTCAATTGTGGATATCGGAACTAGACGCGGTATTCTAGTAGTGGTCATGGGAGCGTAAGTCCAGTATTGTCTTCTATTGTGATAAGAACTTAATGTTTTCAAAGAAACAAAAGAGAATTCAGGATGTATACAATGGAGGCTGAAGATCATAACTCCAGTGATAAGCAAATCTCTGGATGTAGAATTACCAAGAGTTTGTGGTTATATGTGGCTAGAAAAGGCTGTCAGTCATTTAGACTGTGTTTCTGTGATGTCATCTCAGTGCATCCCAATGTGGTAAAAGGTTGGCTGGATGAAATGGAGCTTTCCCTGCATTTTACTATTGGGAGGGTCCCTGTGGGTTTCTGTATGAAAAAAATCCCTGGGAAAAGGGAAATAAAGCTGTCATTGGGAAACCAACTGATATCTCAAGGAAAGGCATTAATTCATCAAGCATAGCTGTTAATTAAAACAGAAACCTCATCTTCAAGTCTTTCTAATTCACAGCAAGCTTCTTCATTTGCGAACGCTATCATCTATCCCATTACCAGCGGCTCTAGCAGGCTGTGGCTGCTTTGGAAACAAAGTTGTTAGTTCAGAAGTAGAGCAGAAACACCCCTTCCCTGAGGTCCCAGGCTCTTGGCTGAAGAGCTTGTACCTTTGCTGTACTGTGTGTGCAGGGTGGAGCAAACTGATTGAAACAAAGCTAGATACTGATAGGAGCTTCATTACTGCTGCAATGTTTCTTCTTGCTGTCTTCAGCTGCCTCTTGACAGAAGAAACCTATCAGTCCTGTGGTTGGTAATCAGGGATGAAATCCTAGCCCCATTAAAGTCACTGGAAAACTCACATTGACTCCAATAGGGCCAGGAGCAAGACACAGCCATAGACTGTGCACAGTCAGGGTCCATAGCCAGTTTTCTTCCTGGCCCCTGAATCATGTCTGCTGGTTCAGCCACCAGATCCATTCACTCATTGTCTGGATAAACTCAGTCAACCAGATCTGGGAAGTGGATGTGGCATCACTGCCAATATTTGTAGCAAGGGGTTCCTGCACACACACACAAAAAAAAGCCTGTGACAAACTGTGTATGGTAGGGGTACCTGTGCTGATTGGTGGAGGAGTGAAAGATGAGGCAAACCTATTCATTTTTTTTTTCTTGTATAATCAAAAATGTGTTCTCCTAACCATAACCATGGAGGGAGACAGCAGCACTTGGCAAACAAACTTCTATTAAGTGCATTTGCTGGAAATGTTTATGCTTTGTGCTTGACAACTATCCTGAGTATATTGAGAGTATTGCGCAGTGTTCCAGCTTGCATAATTGTGAATTGGGAGCAAAGTCCTGGTAGGGGAAGGTGAAGTATCTTTCTCTGGGATTTTTTTTTTTTTTAAATACTTGCCATTTGGAGCAATCCGGTCCAATCTAAAGGCAAAATATTTGCTCTTTGGCAGGATTTTCATGATTACCAGGGATTTTATCTCTGATGGGGCTGGTTTATCAGCATCTGTTGGAGTGTGTCTCTGGGGGAACTTAATCAGAGGCAGGGAAAACACCCTCCTCTTTCCTTCAGTTTAGCAGACATTTAACATGGGTTCCCTGCCTTCCCTCAAATCTTCCTTCCAGCAGCACATCCCTGTCTGGGAATTCTCCACCTTTTCCCCTTTCACTTCTGATTACTGCAGTTGTTTAAAGTGATATTTGAGCTTCTGTCAAACAGAAAATAATCATTGGCTTTGTGAAGAATAAATTCACCTTAGCACTTCCAAAATGTGATCTATTTACTCACCTCCAGTATTCAGCTTTCCAGCTAGCCAGCTTGTGGGGTGACATCTGTGCCTACTCTCCTTGTATATGAGAAAGAAAAAGAAAGATCAGCACAGCAGCCTGGTAATGGGAATATGGACACTTGCCTTCTAGGTTACCTATTGAAATCCCAGCCCAGGTCAGTCATGGGTAGCAACCAAATATTAGGTGGCTGTTCATTGGCCATGTAAAATGAATCTGGTGGTCAGTCTCATTCCTCGAGGACTAGTGCCCACATCAGAAACTCCACCACCAACACAAGTGACACCTTGTCCTCCTTGTTGAGAACCTCCATAGAAAGGCCACACATGTAATGGATGTGAGGAGTGAGCTACCCTTTTACCCAGAGGCTTTGTCCTTCTGGAAAGAAGTAAGGGTGGGAATGACAGACACAATGTGGGGCAGGGGGGAGGCAGCATGGGGAAAACTTGTTATCTTGGTACTGTCCTTGTTCTATGGTTGAATGGAGGGTGTCAGTCTGCAGCTCTGTCATCCCTGGCACCTTGCCCCAGCATTAAATTCCCACCCCAAAAATAAAAAGCCCTAAGGCAGGGAGGTTGAGGAAAGTGAGATAACAATATAAAGGAGACGGGGCCTACGGATTAACTCTGAAAAAAGAGTCTGCTCTAAGTTAGTGAGGTTTTACAGGCAGCCCATGTGATGGGTACCATTGGTTGGATTTGGAGAAATGAGCTGGTGGTCCCTCACACCACAGTCTCAAGTTAGAGAACAGTTCCCATTATAAAACTGTCAGGCATAATTCAATATGGCATGATTGGAGTCTGCACTCCGCACTGAACAGAGCCGAGGCGAGGCATAAAGACTAAATCACTCTTCTGACTCGTAGAGGGAATAGTCCCCATCCAGGTCAAGAATGCGCATAAAGCCTGAACTGGTGGCTGCCTGCACTGATGACTTGCTTCTTGATGGGTACCTGGCAGCTGTTTCCACCACTGCTACCGGTGTCTTTACCTTGCCAAGAAAACAGATGCAGAAATGCTGAATGGTTAGTCCACGCTAGAGGCAGGAGATGGACAGCACAATGCAATGAAGAGCTAGTTTATTTTTCTCTCCTATATGTAAAAATCTTTTTTTATTTTTCCTGAATAGTTGTGCACTTATAGTTATCCCAAAGTTAGCAGGTTGGTTTTTGTGCCTTTCTGTGTATTGGAAGGGAGTATCTGCAAACTCTCCATACAACTTACTCTAATTACTTGCCAAACCTGCAACAAGGCATAAGCCCACATAGTGTATGTGACATTACCAGTAGAGCAAGTGCTGGAATGCGAGGGCTCGAATAATTTGACAGCTAACATAAAGCACCATGATTTATACTTGGTTATATTGAGAATTTCTTTCCCCTCTTTGAGCACTTCATATAAACATTTACTTGGATCCTGGAACCTTGCTTAACCCTCGAAGTGCCACATCTATCTTTGTGTTTTTATTTTCAGTGGCCTACCCCAGAAACTCACTTGATTTGTAAACGGCAGATGATTAAACCAAAATAGCTTCACCTATAAATGGCTTCATCTGTAAACGCCGTGCTCTGGTAATTATGATCTATTTACTGTAAAGTTCAATTGAAAACAGATTAGGGAAGAGACTTCTTTAAAAATACAAGATTCCATTGATTTATTAGAAACAGCATTGTTAGATTCGCTGCCAGAGACAAGACGATAACTCCACTAGGTTTAAGTTTGATCCAGATTACTTCATTAATTATTGAACGGCGTGACATGACCATACCATTTGCTTATTTCAAATTTAACTCTACTTTACCTACTATTTCATTGTTTCTGTCTTGCCTTACTTTGCTTTCAAGAAGGCACCTTTTTATTTTGTGTCCCCTCTTTGCTTTAAGCATACCTGCAATAACACAGAATCACGTCAAGAGAAAGCTGTAGCAGCTAGGACAAAGGATTGGGAATCAGGACTTCTGGGAGTTATTCCCAGCATTCCCTGGTGGCTCACTGTGACACTTTGAGTTCAGTAGGCCCAAAAGTTCTCATGTGGCCACTCATTCTGGTGACCTCCATTTTTGGGTGTCCAGCTTGAGAGGACAATTGGGAACCCAAAAATGAAAGGACAATCTGAAGATTTTGGCCTTGATCTCGCTGCTGTTCAACTTACCCTGGGGGGGGGGGAAGGGATAGCTCAGTGGTTTGAGCATTGGCCTGCTAAACCCAGGGTTGTGAGTTCAATCCTTGAGGGGGCCAATTAGAGATCTGGGGCAAAATCAGTACTTGGTCCTGCTAGTGAAGGCAGGGGGCTGGACTCAATGACCTTTCAAGGTCCCTTCCAGTTCTAGGAGATAGGATATCTCTATTTATTTATTTATTTATTTATTTACCCACCCGGCTATAAAATGGGTTTAGTTGTCAGCTTCCTAGAGATGTTGCTAGTTTGAATTCATTACCACTTTCACACCTTTGGGGTTAAGATGAACTGTATAAGTGCAATGTGTAAATTTACCTTTTGAAAATGCAAATGAACCATCGGTACTGCAACGGGCTTGCATAGCAAGAATGACTGGCCGTGTCAAAATGGGCTTATTCTTTGAAGTCCTGAACACCTTCCAGAACTACCCAGAACTACGAGTGACGGGTAGTTGCTGTCGCTGGCTCCACCACTGTACGATTGCAATAGTGCTAACCCGATCTGATGGCGAGCATGACAAATTCTGAATTGAAGGGTAGCGTACAGTTCCTTTTAGGAGCATCAAGGGGTCGGATAAAGCTTTCTCTTGCCATGAAGGGATTGTTTGCCTTAGTGGTGTGGACTCACAGTAGCAATGTCACAAGTTCAGAGTCTTTTGCCTGTGGCTGCTGCTAGCATCTTAAGTGGGGGAGTGTAAAATTATAGTGAGGGGAGGGGAGATCGAGTGCTGGCTCTAAGGCCTGTTTATTTATAATTGAATTCTTTCCCGGCTCATTTAAGGCTCTTTTAAAGCACAGGGTGTGTGTGTTTTGTTTTGCACCGATTTAGCTGTCAGTGCGGGGCATTGTGAGATGGTTTCTGAAAGGCAGCAGCAGTCGATGTAAGCAACACAGCATCTACACTGACATGGTGTTGACCTAACTATATCAACTTATGTGCCACATCTCTTGCAGAGGTGGAGTTATTAAATCAATGTAGTGGGCAAGTTACATTGGTGGGACCTACATTTTAGTGTAGATGCTTACAGAGTTACTCTGTAGCATAGACCAGGCCTATATGTATATGTACACAATGTATATCATTGTCCTATAGTGGGGTCTTTCCAACAGGAATATTGTAGGAAAGCATCCTCTTTCATCCTTATGAATAATGCCTTTTTGTGTGGACATCTCCCAGTATCGCAGCGAAAGCAAGGGTCTGCAAAGAATGTGCAATCAGTTAAATGATTTTATGTCAGAGCTGCTCAGTGACCTGGTCATTTAAGGAACTTAGCTTGGGCTAAGTTCTCTTCCCCAGCCCCCACAAAAAAAAGTTTGAAACATGTTTCTTTTACAAAAGAATTAAACTTGGTAAAAGGACATAGCTTTTCTACCTTGCTCCCTGCCCCTCATGCCTCAGGATATCATAAATTTTTGATACCAATAAAACAGAATTTTTGATGAGCTGCTATTTTGCATTAAAGCAACTTTACATGCAAAGATTACATAATAGGAAGTAAAATTGAATTTCGCCTCAGAACAAGTTCTTATTATTAATTTAAATGTTTTGTATATATTTTAGCAGCAGCTTATCATTCTATATATTTAATTTCTTTCAAGTGAGAACACTTAGCATTGGTTTCCTTATCTAAACAAATCTTTTAAGAGAACACATGTATAAAGTGGAAATGTAATGTTTTGCATCTGTGCCTTAAGACAAATAGTGAAACTTTAAAAGAGGAAATAAAATGTTGAAGGACAACTCTATCTCTAAAACTTGGGACTAAAATACTGTGTGACAAAAGGACATGTCGGGTTTCTTTACTGTTTGATATATGGTTTTTCCTCTGCAATGTTTGTTCCAACCTTATCACTCCTAAGACTGTAAATACAGTAAACCCTCAGTGGAATGCTTGGTGCAAAGGATCTGCAGTATCTTAGCCCTCAAACCCACTGCAATCCATTTTCTAACACTTCCATACAACAAGATGGACAGGGCAAAACACACACATATATAAATAGTTCCTTCCATTCCATGAATGCAGTTGCAGGAGAGGTTTGTCACACTTCTTCAGGCCATGCTCAAAAATGTGCCATTTATTTAAGCTACCGTTAAAAAAGAAAAGTGAACACACATTTTTTTTTTTAAAAAAGAGAGAACAAGTCCAATGTAAGATTTTAAGAGACCACTGAATGCTATGTTCCACAAAACAGTAGAAAGGATTATGCAATAAGCTATTGGGGGTAAGGGGGATGTGCTTGAGTTAAAAAAAAAGATTTACTGTAACTCTAATGGAGTGAAAAATAACAATTTTTTTTAAAGCTGTGATCCATTTAAAGAGGAAAAGAGAAATTCTCATTTTTAAAACACGGGGGGAAAGTACTCTTAAACATCTTATGTTTTCGTATAAGTAAATCAGAACTATCAAAAAAAAGGAACTTATATTTGAGAAGATAGCAGCTGCACAAATGTTGACAGTTTGCAAAGCATTGTGACTTGGAAACAGCTCAAGCATGGGCTTATTGGAAGGCATGCACATATATGTCTCTTAAAGATAAACTCCTGGTGATCTGTAATGCCAGTGATTTGCAAACCCACTTGTCAGTCCCATTTCCAGTAACATGGCTGAGCAAAACAGTCCTGTCTTAAACTGCACAGACACGGAAAAATGTCTGCCCTTGGTTTCTTTGCTTATGGGGCTCCACCACGGGGGGAAAAAACTCCCTAGCTGTAAGATGTTTTATCTTTCTCCTCTGAAACCTGACACGAATACCCCTGAAGAGCTTCAATGACCTTGCTCTGTCAATCACCAAAACCAACCAGCCTGCTAGAGTGAGACGGGCGTTTAGCCAACTTAAAAAATTAAAACCTAAAACAGCTGGGAACAGTTATCTCGCAAGCCCTGGCTCATCCTAATAACACATCTAGGCTACCCACCCTAATGCTGAGCTCTCATCTACTGTATTGCAAGAGCAGCCAGCATCTCTGGAAAGTCTTAGCCTGGTGTTTCTATCTTTAGTCCAAAAATCTTCGCCTCATTCCTCTGTTGTTTTTTATTTAATCTAAGAAAATCATTTTACATGCTATCTTTTTTTTATTTAAAATTGTATATAAATTGCTTGGCACTTACGGGTTTCATTTTTTTTTTTTTTAAGTTGCCAATTGTTTCCTCTCTCTTTATCTTGGGAGCAGCCCTAGCAAGTAGTCACCTCTGTCCTGAAGGGAGAGAGCAACGCAAATCTCTCTACAGCTGTTAGCAATAGGTCTTGCAAAACGGCAAGATCAAACAAAATGATGTGATTTAATTTTTCCCCACTGAAGGGAATCTTTCTGCTGCACGACATGAGATCACAATGTAACTGGCGTCCTGCAGCCAAATTGTGGCATTTCAGACCTGGGCTTTATTTATATAGTATGTGCATACACTCAAGCCCATTGATAGGACAGTAATGAAGTCAGACAAATTGGCTTAGTGAATTTCAGGGAATCTAGTGAAATATCTTTAAGCCCTTAACAGTTGAGGACAGTTAGGGCCCGATCCTGTTTCTTTTGAAGTCCGTTCCAAAATTGACAGAAAAGAGACCAGCCTGAGATCCTTTCATCAGCAAATTAGAAAAAAAAAAAAAAACGAGGAGCACCGTGTACATTTGCAGCACTTTCGCTTTTATTGGCGCTTATCTTTTCCTTGGTAGCAAAAGTGGGTGTGGGGTGGACTTGGATTCAGAGATCACTGCTTTCAGCTCGTTACTTCGGAGCGCTTGAATACAGATCTGTATATTTAGCACTGCGTTGTTGGGAGTAAAGAAAATGCAAGTTGTTGTGGCGTCTAGCTTCATCCGATCTCCCCATGTCTCCATTTCTTTCCCATCACTCCCTCTCCTAGTGACTTACATATTTCTTGGTATTGCTGCACTCTTTTTTTTTTTTTTTTTCCTTCTGAAGTCCTGTGCTATATGTGTGGGTCTTTCTCCCTTCGGATCATTAGCTGCGTAACTCAAGAGAGACAGGGAACATGCATGCAAACCAGCACGTCTGGGGTGGGGGTGGGGGGAAAGTTGGGGTTAAAGAGGGTAGTTGGTTTATTCACCCATGTTGGAAATGCAGTGTCTCTTTAGTCCTAATTGAAACCAGTTAGCCAAAGCATTGGCTGTACAGTAGTCTCTGTATAAAACCACTGAGCTCTCTGTATGTCTGGCTGGCTCTGACACACCAGGATTCTAGGAGCATCTTGCGGACAGGGCATGTGGACTGGGTTCAGAGGGGCCGTATAGACGCGACGCTTAAAGAAACTTGTTTCGGAATCGGGCCATCAATCATCCCCTCTGATTCCTGTGTCTACAGCCCTTTATGAATCAATAATGAGTCGGGAGATAGAAAAGTAAATATGCCGGGATTTCATTAGTGCTCGCTGAGCAAAAGCAGGGGTAATATTTAACCCTTTCGCGGCTGGAGGACGAAAAAGCGTCTCGAGTCAATGTTTAATAAGCGCCAGGGGATAGCAAACAGATATGCGCGATAAGGGAAGCCCAAGAGGAAAGCAAAGCGTGATAACCATCAATAAGCTTGGGCGAGCGCAGGTACAACTTCGTTGGAACCCTGGCTGGTTCTGAAACAGGCTGGGTCAGTGGTTCAGTCTGCACCAAGGTGTGTATTTGTATCCCGCTCAGCACAGGTCACAGGGAGACAATCTGTATGGAGACACGGGGGATCAGCATAGATTTTTTTTTTTAAGGGTGACCGTCTCTTACTGTCATCACACAATTCCCCCTTCTGCACTAGTCGGTATTCTACCTGCTTGTGTTCTAACCACATCTCGCCACGTGCGTATTGAAGGGACTTCTCCCGTCTATACTCGGTGACGGATCTGTGGGCTATTTTCCAAGTTAGCTTTAAAAAATATACACGCACAACTGAACATAATTTCTCTCATAAGTCTTCTTTAGTTCTTCCAGCAGTGTTACAAAAAGTATCACTTTTAACCCCTCCTCTCCCCCCCTCCAAAAAATCCGTTTCATTAGCATCTCCAACGAGTGGGGTAGTGTGTTGGTGGTTTTACTGATCACACGTCTCAGAGCAACATGTCCCTTCCGTGGCTCGTTTTTCCTAGTGAAATAACGAGGAGGGGAGCGCTCTCTGTGAGCTTTCGGAGCCTCAGAAGATGCTCGCAGAGCCTGAGAAGTGCAATGCTCCCACAGCTTTAATCTGGTGCCGCGTATTTCTTATGACACTGGAAGCAAATAGATACTATCTGATTATTCCAGGGGACACCCTGCGTCCCCAAGCGCAGCTGGGTTTAGTTCTCATCAGAACGCTGCATCCCTCTTCAAAGCCAGTTGTGTGTTCAAAGGTGCTTTGCATTAAGTGTACACCCGCACGCACCCCAGCGATCTAGCTGGAGATCCCTTCTTAGTCCTCCGTGGTGCTTTTTTAATTTTAAGTTGCCAGCGCTTTGGTCATTTTACGGTTGTATTCCCACAAGTCCGAGCCGTTCTTTTTTTTTTATCAGATAAATTAAAATTCATTAAGAGCACTGAACACTTCCTACATAAATGGACCTCTGCCCCTTGAACCTTTCCACTGACACAGTTATTCTGTGGGAATCCAGACTGCTAAAGCCACTATAGTGCTCCTCTCAGGCCTGTTTTCCTATTTTTTGTTGTTCAATTAGCACTGGTGATTTATTCAATGCATGCATGAGGGGACATTAATATGCGGTGGCAGTTCCCACAAACAATATTCCTCTCAGTCTTTCTGCAGCCATAGCATGGCAAAGAAAAAGGCAATACATGGAAATAAGGTTCTGACATCTTTTCTGTATAACCCACTGTCTCCCTTCCCAATGTTAAAAAGAAGGATGACATTATATTCCTGTAGTGGTCTGTGCACTGAGGTGTTTGGGATCAGACGGCTGCCCCTTTTGAAAAGCTGAAATGCTTCTCTATCAGTTAGCTGGGCTTCCTGTCGCTGACAAGGCAGTGATGAGTATGGGGCTTAAGGGAGGATTTTGTTGTGGAGTTACTGTATTTGCTTTTCATTTTTCCCACTCTGTTCTTAACTGATTTGTTTTCCAAACATGCCGTGTGTCATTCCTGCAAGGGCAGCTTGCTCTCCTTGGGAAGAGAGGATAGTTTGGGGATTTTGAAAGAAGGATTTAAAGTTAAATCCCCTGTTCACAGTTTGAAAGTACCAATCCTCAGCCTTCCGGGCTGCTGCTTTTTTTGCAACTTTCTAATTCCCACACCAAGGCGCTGAGCAGAACAGAGGTTGGCTGCAATTGACTTAGATAAATGATTATCATCCACTTTGGACTTTAAAGCAACTAATTGCTTAGCTGTTGGGATAGTGGCGGTGGAGGGGCGCTGGGGTAGAAGTAGAGCGGCAGTGTTGTATTCTAGCTCTCTGAGCACCTGCTGTTACTGAACACAAGGAGTTAATAGCATTGTCATGTTTCAAAATGCCAGAATAAACAAACTGGGCAGATTGAGAGGCGAGAAAGACAATGGGGGGAGAGTGTGCTGCACGGATCCTAGAGGAACCGTATTGATCACGCTTTTAAGGTTCTAGACAGTTTTAAAATGTTCCGTTAGAGCATTTTAATTAGGGTGACCAGATGTCCCAATTTTATAGGGACAGTCCCGATTTTGGGGTCTTGTTTTTATAGAGGCTCCTATTACCCCCCCCCCCATCCCCTGTCCCGATTTTTCACACTGGCTGTCTGGTCATCCTAATTTTAATAAAGACTGATTTCTTCCCCAGCCCCCACTATAGCTCAGAGGGAGACATGTTAAACTCAATGGGCCCATGTGCTGCTGCATCTATAACTTTAAATTATCTACACATCCACAGTGTGAGTAAGGGAGTTGCTTGGGGAGGTGTGTGTGGGGGGGCGCAGACTGTTTGGCAGGGAAAGTAAAGTACAGACCCTTTGAAACCAAGCTTCACAGAGAGACCCTGGGAAGTGTTTGAAAGGGAAACACTGCACAACGTCTCCGTTGCCAGTGAGACCTTCAGCTCTTGAATGTAACAAGCAGGCTGCCAACGTTCTAAGGTTTGCTACAGTGAGTCCATACAAGTGTCATCAGGAAGAACCATCCTGCAGTTTGATGTTGGGTTTGAAAGTAGCACGTTTAGCTGCTTTAGCGTCTATCAGTGCACAGTAAATCCCATGAAACTGTGTTAGAGCGGAGTTTGAAGCCAAAACTACAGGGTCCTGTTAAGGGTTAGAAATGGAGTTTGCAACTCTGCACGGATGTGTGTGGAATGATGACCCTCGTTGTAGAATTAAAATAAACTTCCAAAAATCACTTTTAAAACCCAATGATGCACGTCAAAGATCAGTTTAGCTGGATCATGCCCTTTGATATATATTTAAGGTCCAAGAAAGTTTAAACACAAGACATTGGAGAAGTAAACCCTTCAAAGAAATGCCATTTCAATTATTTTAATAAGCAAAATAGGAAACAATTTTAATAACCAAAAACAGAAACCAGTCTGAATAAAACTACAATAGACCAGGTTTTTTAATATTTTTCATATCATAAGCAGGATTTGAAATTGATCCCTTCAGAACTTTACATGAAATAAAAACAATTTTTTTCGCTGCTGCAATGTTTTGATTTCAACACAGTTGAATCAGTAAAAACCAAAGATCGTTTTCTGATGCATGACTAATATCCACAATATTTAAAACTGCAAGCACCATGCTGTTCATTACAATCTTGTTATTACTGTTAATTTATAAACTAATACAAACTTAAAATGCATCCGGCCAGCAGTGCCAGCAATCAATCCTAAAAGGAAACTAAAATAAGTTTTCATTTTGGTATTTTTGTCAGTGCAACGTAAAATCCTTTTTCTGACCTGCAGGAGGAAAAAAAAGTAATAACACCCATAACACTCCAAACTACTACTATACAACTGCAAAGAAATTTGGCTAAAACTTTTGCTGCATGGGGAAGCAGAGAAGCAGATTAAAAATCATTGCAAATAATACACTTAAGTTGCAGTATGTCTCTTTAAAAAACGTTTCAGTTTTCTATACATTCCAAGCCCTTTCATCTTCTGTTGCCATTGAGAAACCTAACTGAAATCAGAACTGGAACTGATACATGTTATTGTTGTATACTGTTCTGCCTACAGCGATTGCAACTGACTCGTGTCATCCTGGGTTTTGGAAATCAAGAATCAATTGTTTCTTAAAAGAAAATACATTGTAAATTCTTTGTTTCCTGAGTGTATAATAAATCCGAGAAAAATATGGCCAAAGCTATGAGCACTGCTGTGTGATAACTGTCCTGACGTCAAAGTAATAGGTTCACTGCCACTTAAATTGTGGAGTAGGATATAGCTGGTAGGCTGCTGGCCTTTTTCACTATTATTAAGTTTCGGTTTGTCAATGCAATCGAGTTGCTTTTATTCTGCCCCAACAAACAAAAACCAAAATGAAAACTAAAGAAAAAATTACAACTTAAAAGTGCACCAAATATACAAAGTTGTTTTCTGAATGCAAATGCAAAATGCCCATAACGTTTTTTATTCTCTTTACTTTAATAACAAACCATATAACCAGCCTGATGAAATGTTATTTTGTCTTCCTGTGCTGTTTGATGTGGCAGATATTTACAAGCTAACAACTATAACAAAAACAAAAAACCCCAAACAAAAACCCCAACAAAACTGCACAAGCAGTAAAAAGTTGATAACTTGTGATGCTTTTCTTATCAATGAAACAAAGCTATGAACGATGATCAACATGCTAAAGTTAAACAAGAAAATGGTACAAAATAGAAATTATTACCATACATGTCCAGCATGCAGGATTAATATTTTTAATGCAGATTTTCGTATTTTTTCTATATAATCAAGCAGGCAATAAAACTGATGTTTTTTCTTGTCTTGTACTGAATGTCCCATCTGAGTCCCGTAACTATTTCTCAAAGCAGGCAATATATGAGGGGGTTGCATATATTGTCCTTTATTTATTCTCCTTTCCAAGCAGATAAAATGTGCATAAGATGCTGCTGCATGAGTCTTCTTTCCTTTACTCCCAAGCAAGTAATATGTTATAGATCGCTTGTTCATTGTCCCTTTTAAAAAACAAAACCAACGAGCCCATATAGTTCTGAAAGCAAGCGATCTATAAAAACGCTTTACATGTCCTTCCTTTCTTCTGTTTCTTTCTTTAGCTGGCGAACTAAAGATAAAAAGTTGCACGTCTCTCTCTCTCTCTCTTCCCCCACCTACCCCCAGCCTACTTTTCACAGCTAATCTATAAGACAGGATGCTGCAAATATTAAGTCTCTCTTCTTCCTCTCTACTCAAGCAGGCAGATGGATGGAGATGTCAGAGGAGGATGGGAGAAGCGGAGGGGCGGAGGAGGAGATCGGGGGGGGGGGGGTTGTGGTTAAAGGACTCACATGAAGAACTCAGGAGAAGATGGGTTGTCACTGGTGGATCCGGCCTCCCTGAAGCCATTGCTGGCAAGTTTCTCACACTTGAGCTTGTAGGCATCTCTTTCTCTGGCCAGCCGGGTCACCTCTTGCTTGAGCTGTTCCACCTGCTGGATCAGCTGGGTCTTCTCGTTCTCCAGGTGGTGCTTCTGCTGGACTCGCTTATACCTGCAGGACTGGGCATAGCCCCTGTTCTTCAACGTCCTCCTCTTCTGCTTGAGGCGGATCACCTCGTCCTTGGTGAAGCCCCTCAGGTGCCTGTTGAGCTCCCTCACCGACATGGAGACCAGCTGTTCGTCCGAGAACCTGTCTTCCACGCTGTTGGAGGAAGGGTGCTGCTGGTGGGCGTTCTGCAGCTGCTGGGAGGAGGTGGATGAGGTGGAAGGGGTGGGAGACGCCTGGTGATGATGATGGTGGTGGTGGTGATGGTGATGCGGGTGCCCGCTGTTGGCCAGGTCTTCGTGGGTGACCCCCGGGTACTGGTGGTGGTGCTGCTGCTGGTGATGGTGGTGGTGGTGGGCCCGGAAGCTCTCAAAGCTTTGCAGCTGCTGGGGCATCTGGTGGGACCCGATGAGGGCTTCCACCGCGTCCTCCGGGGTGAGGCTGAGCGTCTCGGGGTTCATCTGCTGGTAGCTGTTGGCCATCCAGTACAGGTCCTCCAGGTGGGTCTTCTGCTCGGTGGGGCTGAAGCTGGGCGAGGAGGGCACCGAGCTGCAGGGCGTGCTGATGGGGGTGGAGGAGACGGAGCCGGCTGGCTGCAGGCGGGTGCAGTGGCGGCCGGGCCGGTCGGCTCTGCCCAGGGGCTCCTTCTTCACGTCGAATTTCATCAGGTCGAAGTCGTTGACGTACTCCATGGCCAGGGGGCTGGTGGGCAGCTCGGGTCCGATGCTCAGCTCGCCGGCCATGGCTGTCTCGCAGGCGCCTCTGGGCTGGAGCGCTCACTCCAGGGCACCGTCCGGGGGGAGGGCTGGCCGCGCTCCCTCGGACTCCAGGTCAACTTCGCTGCTGCTGGCTGGCGGAGGGCAGCCAAGCCAAGCGGGCGGAGGAGGCGGAGGCACCCGGGCCGCGAGGCGTGGGGTAGCGGTGTCTGCAATGCAATGCAGGCTGCAGAGGCTCCCACGGCTAAGAAAACCCCACGGGCGAGGGGGGAGGAAGGAAGCAGCAGCAGGAGCCTCCCCACCGCAATGCTGGCGTTGCAGGTTGGCCTCTTTTGCAAAGGAAAAAGCAGGAGAGATTCTGTGCCCCGGCTGGGGTCGGTTTGTAAGTCCTGAGCCTCGGACCCCCTCCACTGCAGGCGCGGAGCCGGAGCCCGCTGCAACTTTCCAGGCAGAGCAGCGGGCGGCGTGTACTGGAGGGTTGCTGTTGGATGGGTTATTTTGGTGGTTGGAGTTTTTGTTCTCTCGCTCGCAATGAAGGGAAGGGGTGGGGGAGGTGGGGAAATCTTGTCTCTGCTTTAGCTGCCGCCTCCAGCTCCTGTTGTGCAGCTGTGATTTGCGAGGCAGCCCCCCTAGCTGCTTATATTCCTTTTCTGATGACACTCAGGGAAAGGGGGCTGGGACCGCCAGGCAGCTTCTCCAATGGGAGCTCGGCCGCGGAGATCCTGGGGCTGCCGGAGGTGGGGCCAGGCTCCCACAATGTGACAGCTCCCAACGAGTCAGCTGACTAGCAGCTGGAGAACAAGACCAGGCAGCAACTCCAACCCTTTTTTCTTTCTTTCATGTTTTAATCTTCCCACTTTCTCTCCCCGATCTGCTCCCCCCCTTTTCTGTCTCCCTCCCCTCCCTTTCTCTCTTAGCCTGTGTAATTTACAAAGAAGGAGCGGGGGGCAATCCAGCGTATGTTTCACTTGCTGGCCATCCCTTTGTTCTAAATATAACAAAGTCCCTCTGCCCACTCTGTTTGGTGGAGGTGGGAGGATGGAATGGTTTGAGTGCAACTTTTCATTGTCCACTTTCCAGGAGTACAGTCAAAACACTTAATCTCTTGTAGGATTCAACTATGATCGTTGCATGTCTGTGTGTATGTGTGTGTGTGTGAGAGAGAGAGAGAGAGAGAGACAGGGTTGGGAAGAAGACGAAAATAAAAAATATTTGCCCACAGTCTGAGTGTGCCAGCTGTCGTTATATAATCGAAGAAAACCTCAAGTTAAAAATACCTCCCCAAAGTAAAGCAGTTAGCACTGGCTCAGACTATTGCAAATCTCGGGGCGAAGGGGAAAATATACTGTAATTACATTTCAGTTCTAAGGAAGATCTTTGATTTCCTCTTCTGCTCCTTGAGTGACTGCATGCAAAGAAGAATCGGCTTGTAAGATTTTTTTTGGGGGGGGAGGGGGTCCAGTAACAGGACTGTGTTTTTGTTTGAACATTTTGTAACGATTAAAGGAGATTAAGGCTTTTTTTTAAAACTGTTTTTACGCTCAAACAGGCATAAAGGACGACCCCAAGTGGCCGTTTTGAAAAAAGCACCAGCTATTGGAGACAAAAAGAGGAGCACAGAGAATTACAACTGAAGATGGGGGAGAGAGGGAAACAAATCGGTGTAAGAGGAACAGAAACAAACAAACAAGGAACATTTCTGAGATAATGAGCTTTAACCTTTACCAACAGGGTTAATGTCTCCCTTTAAACCCCCAACTGGAACATAGAGAACGTGCTGAAATGATCATTCTCTGCTTGAGTCTGCTGAGTTTCCTTCATCCACCTGTCTCTTTCGACATCCACAGTAATAATACCACTGTCGTTTTTCTGCCTCTGTCATTATTCAATTACTTAGTTTCTGATGCACACACAAAAGTCAAGGCTGATTGTCATGATGGACAGAAGCACCTTTCAGAAAAAAAATGTGGTGTTACTTTTTTTTCCTCCTCTCGTGAAAAAGATTCTATTTAAATCCCAAACAGAAAAAAAAAAAAAGAAGAGTATTTAAAAGTAGCCCCAGAGCTCGATCTCCGATCTGTTGCAGCACGGAAAGACTTACATGTAATATACACTCGGTGTTTTTTCAGATCGAATCCCAATGGTTATTTCTACTTTTCCAGCCCGGACCTTAGACAAAATGCGACGACTTGCTTTACTTGTGTTCCGTTTAAAATGAACCATACACTGGGTCGCAGACAGAAATGCAGAGCAAAGGATATGTAAAGGATCTCAGTCCGAAAGAAAGTTATAAATATCCCAGTTAGAACAGTCAAAACTTCGGGGATATCGCAAGAATTCTGTGGGGGGAAAGGACAGTTGGTAGAGGATAATGTAAAGAAATACCACTTTGGTATTAGGCACGGAGGGGTGGGGGGAGCGGTATTCTGTGTGGCAATGAAATGTGCGCTCGTTTCATCGGAATGTCTCCAGTTAAATTTGCAGTATAGATAATAACGCTTTAGATCCGTGGTGTGGATCCGTGGTACAGTCTTTAACCCCCTCTCTTCCCATGTACATGATCCAGAAGGTTTGTCCTCACCAGGGGGCCAAAGTGTACCTGAGCTGTTCCCGTTCCAAATCCCAACCCCCGTTTCATTTGAATCACATATAAGCAAATATAATATCTCCCCCCTGCCGCTTCTCCTCTGCTCTAAACTCCTGCACGCAGGCAGAGTGCAAAGTGCCACACGGGGCAGGACATTGACGCTTGTTCCTTTCTAACGGGGGCTGATTCTACTTGGCAAACTGGCCCGGCTCGGCCTCGTTCGCAAACACGGGGAGACCCTGAGTTCAAATTCAGTCGGCAGGGCTTTAGGCGGAGTGCTTGATTCGTAGAGATCCTGAAATCGGGGCGCGTTGCTTTGTATTCCCGAGCTCCTTAAATAACAAAGGTGGGGGGGGGATTCTCTTTCAAAGATGTATATGTTCAGAAGGCCGATGGCCTCTCCCAGAGCCCACTGGAACCAATTGGTTTGGGGAAGTTTTGTAGAGGGAGATTTCAGAGGCAGCAGAGAAGACAGCACTGTGAAGCGTCTCTCCTAGCTCTAGCACTTACTTGGGGCTTTTAAGCTTCTGCAACGGGCTCCAGTGTGAATCCCTTGGGTGTGTGTGTGTATGATTATTTAGGTACTGCTGGGTGCCCTGTGACAGCAGCATGTTAAACATTACAGTTGTAAGGGGTGGGAGTTAAGGTTGCTTGAGAGAGGGGGGAATCTGCCGAGCATTTCGAAGGTGTCGTTCATTTAGAGCGAGTAAGCAAAACCTTTCCAATGCGCCATCAGACGAGGTGATACTTTCCCGTTAATGACTGAGGTATATTCGCAAGGTGGAGCTACTGGAGGACTGAGGAAGCATTGATCGGATAACTCTCTATCCACTCATAATACAGTTCAGCTTGTCACTATTTTATGTTCCCTTTGCTTTACCGTTTAAGCTTTAATCTGCAAATTGGTGCTGTAGGTTCACTTCTAAGTATATATTCGTCATCCTATAATATCTAGGGTCTGTTTTACTGCCATTAGATACTTGCACGTTAATGGTTAAGAAACTGCCCACCACAAAACTTGTAGCATTACATCAGCTGGCTGGAAAAGACCTTTTGAGCGGTGATTTAGTTTATTGTGGACTTTGAATTCAATCATCAAACCTTAATCAGCCTCAGACTTAGGCATGGGGGGAATCTTCCCCTTGTCGGACCCCGTTGGGCGTCTGAAGGAAGGTTAGACAAAAACCATACGCTGAGCAAGAGGGCTTGTGAGAGGAGAAGCCTGCAGACGCTAGATTAGTTCCCCAATACACACCTGAAAGAGGGGTCCTCTGCTCTGCCCTAGAGACAAGTTACTGAACAACCCAGCGAGGGAGTGACGGCCAGAAACATCCCTCTCCGTCACCTAAAATCACCACTGCAATATGTTAAGCATCCACGTCAGTAAGAGACTTCAGTGCTAATGCGTCGTCCAGTTCCCTCGCTCAAGGAACCATCATTCTATCACGAAAGTGATACAGACAGATTCCAGGGTCTGTCTCTATAGATAGTATACAGCGCTATCCTGTAGGTGGTACGCTTGAAAAAAATGGTCATTTTGGAGCTTTACAATTTTTGTTCAGGGTATAAAATGCTCCATCACTTAATAAGCACCTTCAACAATTGAACCCCAGACTAAATAAAAACCTAATTGTGTGAGGGTGCGCGGGGCATGGAATGGAGATTTACCATCTGTATGGCTTCCTAGCTCAGCTATACAAATCGCATTCCCCCCCTGAAATCATAAGTGCAAACTTCTTTAATCGGGACCCAGTTTCAATGCCAAACTGTGGTGTTGCTTTTAATACAAATAAAGATATAGGCTGAGGTTGGGCATGTATTTTAAAGCACATATTGAAGGTTCATTTCAAACGTGCCTCACTGCTTTCCCCCGCGTCAGAATCACGAAGAGTTCAGACCTGTTTACAGAAGGAATTTCATTTCATCTCCGCTATAACGCTAGCCGAAGGTGGGAGGAATTTAGAGCCACTGAAATTTAAAGCTCGCTTTTTTAAAATCTCGTGCAGATACATACCTCAATCCGTGTGGTTTTTGGCTGAATCCTAGATTAGACATTTTTGGAAGGAATCATGTTACGTTCGCAGCCCTAAATTCTCTGTGTTAGGAACACGATGGATAGGTTCAAAAAAGTAAGAAGCAAAAAACCGATTTAAAAACAAATATAAAACCACTCTTTAAAAATACCCCTTCACCCCACTGCTGCTAATTCTTTAGCGTTTGCTGATTGATACATTTCACCCCGAAGAAGGGTTTTCCCCATATAACCTATTAGTGGGATGTTTTGTCTGAAGTTAGTTTTGTGAAGAAACAAAAACAGGCAGATCAGAAAATCGGCACTGCTGGGGAGGTGGGAGGGAAAGGACAGCACTTTGCCCCCTCGTACCACTTTTCTTTCTTTCTTTTTTTTTTTTTCAAAATTTCCAAAACTGCCAGCAGATACCGCGTTGTGTGTTATGTTTTCCTGCGTTCGCAGCAAGAGACCTGGTTAATCATCTATTGCAGCTATATGTGCATCAGAAAGAAAAGTGTTGATGGTTGCTGGTTTGGCTTAATGGAGATGGCCCACGAATTTAGGATTAAATTACTAATGGTAATCGTAAATCTTTTTCTTTCTCTTTTTTTCTTTTCTTTGCAGGGATTGTCAAAATAAACATGTAACATTCTTTGGGAAAAGTCTGCCCAGCAGCTTTGCAGTATAAAACAGGCTATTGTACTGTCCTGGGTTAACAGAAACCTCTCGATTTTAGCTTGAAACAATTCAGTCAGAGCCAGACAGATCCCAACGCTAACGCTAGACACGTTTTGCAGGTGGATCTGTGAGAAGGAAGTGGAACAAGACTTCAGAAGGGTAGGTTTTTTCAAAGCATTGACAAGGATTAGGGGACAAGATTTTTTGCTGGAGAATAAGGGGATGCTGCAGCCAAGCGGACCAATATTGCGTGTGATTAGTGCATTAACGTAATGCTTCTAGTATAATTAAAAACATGAACTCGTCTGTTTTTATAGGGTGGTTTTGTTTTTGTTTAGAGGGGAGCAGCCCATAAATGTTTTTTGTTGACGAGCAATTCTACATCACTCGCATGTTGTTGTCAGCTCTGGCCAGAACACACGCAAACACAAGGGAATCAGTCCAGCAAGCGGTTAACACCGAATAAATGTGCAGTTCTGTAGACTCTGGGATTATGTACGACTGCCGTTTTTATAGCACTGAATTAGGCTGGCTAATAATGTTGTTTTGAAAAGACTGATGCAAAGGAAATGAGCAGATCATTTACTATTAACAAACACCTGTAATTCAGAGTTGCTTTTCATCTGTTTAGAACAAAATCAAAATCAGTGCTCGACCCTACATTGTGTCTTTTTCTTCTTTCTTTCTTTCTCTCTCTCTCTCTCTCTTTCTGTCTATGATGAATTCTTGACAAAGGAGAGGCTAATAAAGAGGAGGACGTGAATGGAAGATGCAGAAGCTTAGTAATCAATATTGATTTTTTTCTTACCCCCCTAAGGAAGTAAGAGTTGACTTGGGAAACTTTGTTTCTCTATTTTGGCCAAGCTAAAATGGCCAAATCACGATACACCGCATATCCTCCTGCCTCGTGAAGGAAGCTCTTTAACTCTTTGTAGCTGGCCTGTACTATAGTTGGAGGAAATATTTGATTTCCGTGCAGTGCTTCGTTTTTCTGAAGGATTAGATCTTTAAGGGACCTTCAACCCCATCCGAGTAGGGCAGGGCCACAGCGATCTGGGCTGCTGGGGACAGTATATTTATAATTCCATAAACACTTCAGTGACTATGAACAAACACCAAAGCCTCGTTCAGCTGCTTCCCCCATCGCTGCAAAGGAACCATATGGAAGATGGGTTCTTGTCCACAGACTACTTTGAGTTAATCACAAACGCAAGCCGCCTTGCAAGTGAAGCATTCCCCTTGCTGCAGGGAATCAGAGAGAGACAGATTTGCTGCCCTGGCTTTTTCATGCATTTTATTGCCTTTCCAGCTAAGGTCCAAGGGGAGGGACAACTCTTCAATGGGTCCTGAGCCGTGTCGTTTATTCAGGTTCAACTCTCTGATTCTTTGTACACAGTAAATGCATAGTTACATGTTTTAATAAGAAATCGTAATATTACCTAGAACTTTTCATCTCAGATTCTCAAAGTACTTCTGGCTACGGGGCCGGGTGGGGATTATCTTTCTTTGGCCCTCTCCACCAGGAATGAGACCATCATTTTGTTATTAAGTGACTTGAGTATTCCTCCTTCATGTCAGGCTCAAAAACTCTTCATGCCCATCCATCTTTCTCTCACTCACCTCCCCCCACCCCCACACACACATTATACCTCTTGCTCTTGGTGTAGAATTATTTCTATCAGGAAAGCCCAATCCCAGAAATCAAGGTTATTTATTAGGAAATCATTAGTTAAAAGCAACCGCCTTGCTTGCTTTCAAGGTGCTTTACTCTGCCTTGGAGTGAGTCCCTGTTTCCCACTTGAACCTTGGCAAGTTGAATTCTAGAAAAGAGCTCCTCTATCATTTAGTTAATAGATATCTAACCATTTCTAGATGATCATAGCAGCACATTTCAAGTGGCCAATAGAAGCTGGAGAGCTATAATTACTGTAGCCATATCTTGGAATGCAATTTCATGTCATGTGACAGTTCTCAAGCAGGTTCATAGCTTGGACCACATCGTAATAAGAGACATTGTCTCTTCGTCACATCCTCTCCTATTCATGATCATCTAACAGCTACAGCAATTTCTGTTGGGGAAAGTGATGTTAGTAAAGTATTTAATGTGTTTTTAGTTTCTTTGAATGTGATGTAGCGACTGGGGAGAAAAAAAGGTGCCAGATATTGGAAAGTACTTAGCTCCCATTTTTGGCACCAGAGCTGCTTTGAAAATCTGGTTCCATTTCTAGGTGCTAAGTAAATCAACAAGATTTTTTCACAAGAGCTCCGCATATTGGGTGCTGAGCTTTTTCCGATGTCTGGCCCTTTATTTAGGTGCACAAAGGAGAGCTGAAAAATGTGGCCTTAACTGTGGATGATGAGCCTTTCGAAATCTGGCACCAGGCAAGTAGCCAGTTCTCCACACACCACTAGCAAGCGCTCTTCAGAGCAGTGATGGTCCATGGGCTGCTGTGTGGGAACCACTGCTGTAATTAGTTGAGAGATACTGGTAGTCAGTTAGGACCTGATCCTGCAATGATTTCAATTGAACTACTCACTGTAGTACTGTTAAGCGAGTGCATAAGTGTTTTCTGGCTGGGGGTCTTGCACTGTAAATCATAAGTCCATATGAATGCTATAATGCCCCCTGGGCAGCCGCATCCTTTAATTCAGACTGATTAGTGATTCCTTTTCATTGCACAAAGCCCTGGATCAGGAAAACTGCTTATATAGAGAAAATTTTGGAATTCCCTTTCCAGCATTTGCTGTGTAAGGATTTAAATATAATCATAAAGCAGATACTGTATATTCTTCTTTTTGCTCTTTTCACCTCTAGTCCCCATTAGGGATTTTGTTTTGTTTCTGTTTTGACAGCCCCTGTATATATGTGTTTGTGGTTGTTCTGTGCTATTTCCTGATTTAATATCAGTACAGTTACAGGAGAAGGATGCACAGTTAGCATTTTTCGCTCAAAGTATTTTCCAAGCTCTTTTTTGATGTACTGGTCAGGTTTGTAGCTTCCATGCTCTTGTTGATCACAGAGGGAAAGATCAGGTTTATTGTGTCCCATGGGGGAGGAGGCAGCCCCACCTTTCTAAAACAACTCCCTTTTCAGCTAATGAAACACAGCTACCTCTCTGCCCTTTCCCCTCACTACAGATTCAGAAAGAAACCTGGTTGCAAAGGAAAGTGCTCAGGTCCCAGCTATAAACCTATTCTGTATTGAAATAAATATTCTCCCCTTTATAAGTTACATGAAGGTAACAGTGGGCAGAACTGGAGGTACTTTGGTTTTTGCAAATTCCCAAGATGCTTTAGGTCTGGATCCATTTTTGTTTTTTCAAATCTTAAAGTTCAAAGGGGGAGTAAGTAGAAAGGGGGAAATGTTGGAAAAATGCTTTTAGTTCTGGCCCATCTCTGGCATAAACAAAACCCATTTCCCTGAACATTCCCCAGAGTGGAGAAGGGGCTTAGATCGGAATGTTGCCAAGTGGCCCTTTTCTTTGTAACAAGCAGAACCAAAGCCCTGGATCTGAGCACCCCCAGCTTAGAGGTTTTCAGAATCTGGATCTAGATGCAAATTTTGCTCAAGTCCCCATAGTGCTCATACAATATGCACTGCAGAGTTGCATTGTTGGCCATTTTATTTGTGGGGAAGTAATTCTTTGGTTAGCCTGTCTTCATGTATTACTGCATGCAATGTTCACCTCCAAGCCTGAGTTTGTCCAAACCACCTAGTCCTGGCAAAACTGGAGAAGCTTCATATTCATTGTCCCCTTCCAAGCACACACCATAGATACTGAGATGGGAGAGGATCATCCAGCCCCACTCTTGGGCTGGTGAGAATGCTGAGCTGATTTGTTCCTGCACCACAGATAGCAATTTTCTGCCTCTGTCTGTCAGGGCCGCCCAGAAGAGGGGGGCAAGTGGGGCAATTTGCCACAGGCCCTGCAGGGCCCCACACAAGAATATAGTATTCTAGAGTATTGCAACTTTTTTTATGGAAGGCGCCCCCGAAATTGCTTTGCCCTAGGCCCCCTGAATCCTCTGGGCGGCCCTGCTGTTTGTCTTCTGAGCTCCATTTCCAAATTGCTAAATCCATCTGTGCTTCAGAGACAGCAGTTTAGTGTTGGTGCAAGGTCTCGGTCTCAGTTCCCATCCTCTGAATGCATATAAGATGCTGTCCAATAAATTCCACTGGTCACAGCAGAAAGCATCCTCGATACTTCCATTGCGTTGTGTCTAGGCCTTTTTGGCTTGGGAGAGGGCCATTAAGTGGAAGGAGTATAAAGAGAGAGAAAAAGAGAGAGTGATCCTGGAGGGAAAGCCCACTCTGCTGAGAAAATAGAGCATTAAGATTGTTTAAGGTCTATCTTGATATAAATGCTGTTTGGTACATTGGATTTGCTATATCGGATGAGACCACTTGTTAATTTCTGCTCGCTTTCCTCCAGGTGTGATCAGTGCCTAATGCTCTAGTGGGAGGCAAAATACATGCCAAAAGCAAAGGTGAAGGGAAAGGCACTTCCTTTGACCCCTGAAGTGATCAGTTTATACCCTGAGACATGAGACTTAGTTCCGTTTAAATTAGCCTGAGGCAATAGCTAATAATGATTCCAGGCTTTATTTTTATCCTTTAAATACAGTATATAAGGATTCCTGCTGCATTTGGAAATAAGAAAATAAGACTTGTTCTCTGTGAGCTAAACATAAGAATGGCCATACTGGCTCAGACCAATGGTCCATCTAGCCCAGTATCCTGTCTTCTGACAGTGACCATTGCCAGATGCTTCAGAGGAAATAAACAGAACAGGGCAATTTTGAGTGATCTATCCCCTGTTTTCCTGTCTGCTTCTGGCAGTTGGAGGTTTAGGGACTCTCAGAGCATGGGGTTGCATCCTTGACCATCTTGGCTAATAGCCATTGATGGACATATCCTCCATCAGTGCAGGTCATATGCTACTACTTTTTTAATTTTCTCAGGGAATTATTAAAAGGCAGAATTACAGTTGTTTCGGTAGCTTAACTCTGAATTTCCACTTTTTTTGGTATCTGAGATTTATTTAAGTTTATCCTAACGCTGCATTTCCTGACTTTTTAATGGCTGTGTTTTCATAACTGTCATTTCCATGTCAGGATTTTTACCCTGTAAAGCTGAGAATGCGTATCAGTAACTACCCCTTGAAAATGTTCTTTTGTCTGGGATTAATACGCATTTTTCAAGCCTCTATCGCACATCTTTAATAATGGGTTTATAAAACAAGGCAGGGAAAAGAGGAGATTGGGAATTTCATCTAAGAATTCCCAGCTGGAAACATCTGTTCAGCTGCAAGTCACCTGATAAGCAGTTCTAACCAGCCAAGTGTGAGTTATTTTTGTTTATTTTTAAACATAAACTCTTCTAATTGAGACCCTGGTGGAAACTGCAGTAGAATCCTTCACTGGTTTTCCCTAATCTCTATTAATTTCTACTGGAGCACCAGCAGACCCGGTGGATCCATTGCTTGCTTTGTTCAAAAACCTAGTTGGCCAACTAGAACCAGCAGGGACCAGCTGAAAAGTTTAAACTAGAGTTTCCACTAGGGTAATTAAGTATCCCAGGAGGTGTTGTATTTGATTTATGGCATGTCATCTGGAGCTGCAGGTGCTCCTCCCCCTCTGAAAATCAAGCAATAGCATCCTGCAGCAAATCTAAAGGAGTGAAGTGCATGAGCGCCTAGACAGGATGCATACGAATACGGGGTGACCTAAAAGGGTAGGTTCAACTATTTGATTCTATTCATATCTTACGCCATTTAGCAGTAGCAGTCTTACATCTGTGTGAGCCTATAGGGCCTTGTTCTTCTTGGGGGACCTTACACTGCATGCATCCAAACTCACAGCCACAGCATCAGATTGGATCTTTTGTCCATGATCCCATCTGACTCCAGTGCTCATAGGTCATGACAGAAACTGAATTACCTAGCTGTCCTCCTCCTCTCCCTACTTGACGTGTTGCACTTCAGCTGTACCTCCACCTCCTCGCTCCCTGGTCCATGCAGGAGGTCACCAGACATCACTGGGCCTAAAATCCAGGCCTGGTGGAATGTTGCAGCCTGGCAGGAGATGGCTGGAAATGTCTTTTGGGAGCAGACAGAGCTGGAGGGACAGGAACATATAGTAATAGAGGTGGGGAGGAAGCTGGGTGGAGCCCTGAGTACGTTGCTATGCACAAGACCCCACAAAGTCTAGTGCCAGTCCTGATCCCGAGGAAGATAACTTGGAAATTCAGTATGTGTTGCCCTCATTCCTTCCCACTCCCAAGAGTTGAGAAGGAGTGAACTTTCTCTCTTCACCCACACACATCCTCTTGGGAGCAAGGTAAAGATGTGCGTCTTCTCTTTTTCCTTTATACTGCTGGGGATGATGGGGTCTCTGAGCTCTTCTTCATGCCCCTTGCACCACAGGGAGATCTTGGTGGCAGCTTTTTTGGGGAGGGGTCCTCCTCTGCCTTTTCTCCATTCCACTTGCAGTTGGTCTCATCATCTCCCATTGTGGTGTTCCATTTACTCAGTGTTCCTTTGGGCAGCGTGATTTGTCTTGCTCTGATTACCACTCTTCTGGGAATGGAGGGGTGGCTCTCACTTATGTGGGTACTTCACAGTGTTGTAGTACGCTCCGAGCTGTAAGCCCATGATGCTACTAAATATGAAAATGACACACCAACAGGAGTGAAGGGTGGGGTTATTAGGTTTAAATGCACCAGAGTGGGAGAGCTGGCTCCCTAGACACTCTCAGAAAATGGGTTAGGGAGACCATCACATACAGAAGGGGAGAAAATCACCCCCATAACTGTGATGGGCATTAGATATTGGAGAAGGAAATAGCAAGCGTCCACCAGATCCTCCCCACCCCCCACTCAAACACCTGCCACAGTAGGTAAGAACGGGAGACTGTGTGTGTAGGGACCACACTCGGATCACCCTATCTACCTTTGCCATGAGATGGTATTAACACCTCTTTCCCACCTTTCAGAAAGATTCAGGTTTAGCTCAGAAGAAGCAAGAGGCAGTGTTTTGGGGAAACTCTATTTTAATTGAACGGTTATCTCATCTCCCCCTAGTACACAGAACACATGAGCCATGTGTCTAATAGAAAAGGGGTAGTAACATATGATCTCCTAGTGAATTCCAGCTTCCTATGGGGTGATGGGGAGAGAGGAGGAGAATCACCTGTAGGAGAGAAAAGCAATTCTTCACCTGTTTAAACACAGGCAGACATCAGAAAGGCATCAATCTGCACTGAATGGTGAACATGACCTGGTATTTATATTACTTACAGCTTTTTTTGAGTTTTATGTGCTGTGCTCAATTGCTGTTCATGTTAGTTATTAGAGTGCAGAACCTATCGTGAAGGCTGGTTATAAGCTAATGTGTCCTTTTCAGAGAGTCCACTACACCACGGGCTGCCCAGAAGTCTTTCCTAATGCAAAAGTCTTCATTCCTTAGTACATGACTGAGTTTCCCTATTGAAGTGGGTTGGAAGGAGAGCAGGCTTTGGAAAATGTTCATTGTGTAATGGCATCTCTGTGCCGGGGATTTGCAACAGTGGGGCCTGACTCACACCATTGAAGTCAATGGTAGTTTTGCACTTTATTGCAATAAGGGTAGAACTAGAGGAAGGATGATCCAGTGGTTATGGTGTGCACAAAGGACTTGGGAGACTTAGTTCAATTCCCTGCTCTGCCACACAGACTCTCTGTGCACCCTTGGGCAAGTCATTTCGTGCCTCAGTTCCCCAGAGGCAAAATGGGTAAAAACCTCAGAGGTGTGGGAAGGATAAATATATTAAAGACTGAGGAGCTCAAATGTTAGTGATGGCAACCATATAAGTACCTATGATCTTGATAGATATGGCACGCTCATTCATGCCAGTCTCCCTCCCGTCCTGTCTTCTCTTAGAGAAGGCAAATTTAGGAGTAATTCCTGCAGCTTTTTGCACTGGACTCTATTGCCAGCAATGTCATCTCCCAGCATAGCCCATGTGCCTATATCTTCTCCCTTGTGCAGATGAACCCAAACTGGTTTCACTGCCAGGGAAACCTTCATGGCCGTGCATGTGGGGCTAAGATATGCTCCTGAGAGAATAGATTGCCAAAGGGGGACTTTCTTTGTACTGGTCACGGACAGAATACAGGAGCTTGTTAATGTTGCTTCTGCAGTATCTCCAGGTGCCTACTTTTTCCTTTGGCCCTCGGGAGGGCTTATGTGATCTTTCTGAAACTAGCTTGAATTTGGCCCCTGGTTGTTTTCATTGTGTGTCTGGAAAAAAAACAAACCAAACACTTTGCTATGAAGTTTCTACAGGTTCTTCCCCTCCCCTCCCCTCCCCATTAAAAACAGACAGTAGGGTGAGCTGGAAACATGTCTTTAAGTTGACAGTGTCAACCCATCTTTGCAAGTCACTTTGAGATCTATGGATGAAAGGTGCTGTGTAAGTGACAAATTTGCTACTATTAATAATAATGTTTATTAGACATTATTGAAGCAGTTTAATCCCCAAATTATCCCTATTTGAAAACTCTTGTAATTTGGCAAGGAGTGTTCTCTGACCTCTAACTCACAGCTTAAAAAATCAACACTCTAGAAAGATCAATAGTCATTAGTTTTATAGGGCCTACACTAAACCAATATTTTGTTCTTTCTGTGGCCTTTGCAGAAACAATTCCCCACCAAACTAGTTAACATCTTTGGACCTAGTCTTATACAAGGGTGATTTGGCAAGAACTCCATGTGTAGAGTGCATAGGTTTAACTGCATATGGAAGTAGCAGTGCTACTGCTGTTCTGAACCCTGAAAACTGGTGATATACATGGGTGCAGCTAGAAAATACGAGCACTGGTGTGTGTGCCTCTTATTCCTGCTACAGAAATCATTTCCCATCCTGATTTCTAGAGCACAGCTGTTCTGAGAATTCACCATAATTCCATTCATCCCTAGGCCACACCTACTCTCAGATCCTAAACACATCCCTTTCTTATTCTAACTGGCTGACAAAGTTTACCCCAAACCTTCCACCCTGTTAGCAGGTGTTGTTCCTGCAGTTCAGAGAGCTGAACTTTATTATCTATTGTTGAATTCGGGGTTAATAGAGCCAAACCTGAGGAATGGGGGGATGACTTTTAACTTTACAACTGTGGACTGTGTTTGTAGAGCAGATTGGGAAAGGCACCTGCTCCCATTCACTAGGCAAATATGGGGCAGAATAGATGTGCACACGTTGGGTTTCTGAGTGCAGGATGCAAATACAGCTGGATGCATGCGCAGTGTCAGTGCTTGTACATAAACAATGGAGTGCAGTTTAACTGGGTGTAGATAAGTCAATGCAGGAGCAGTGTCATTCCAGAGCTGCACTCAATCCTATGGCCAGCATTAATGTTTTGCTACAGAGAAGGAAGAAATTTGGGGGGACAGGAGACAGAAGAGAGAGATGCCATATGGCGACGTTGCTGGGTTCCCACAGGCTCCCAACCTCCTCTTTGTGGAATGGGTTGGTTTTGGATGTTCTGTGCTTCAGTTTCCCTCCAAAAATTCACTTCTGCAACAATCTCTCAAAAGATGTTCCTTAATGTCCTTTTAGTCCTGGTGTTCCATGCCTGCAAGTTGGCCCCTTTTAACACAGGGTTTACAACAGGTCTTCTAACAACTACCTTGGATAAAAGATTGCCCCTTTAACTCAGGGTTCACAACAGTTCCAGCAACTTCTTCCCCATCAACCTCCTCTTCATGCAAGAGTACTCTAAGCAGATTCCCTCTTATTACAGGTCAATCAATCAGGAACAGGTGCCCTGGCTTTTCCTTACTGTCCATGGCCAGTCACCCTGTGACAGGAGGATAAAATTTAAAGGAAAGATAATTGTTAAAAGAATTTATCAGTATTAAATATTAAATAATCATCATGATGCATGTATTATTAATATGAATATACATTTAAAAGTCTAGGTTTCTTTTTACTATTTAGGTTCTTTATTTTGCTACTATTCTGTCACTCTAGTTGGATAATTAAAATAGGTCAGTTTCACTTTTGTTTCTAGTCAGAACCACTTTCTGGTTCACACCCTACTAGTGTACCTTTCAACCTGCCAGTGCCTGAATGTGGGACGCAATGTATAACAGACTCAAAATGAGGGACACCCAAAAATAATTCATGTGTCAAACTTAAATGCTGTTGGATTCATTCCATTAGTGTCAATAACTCTTTCTATAACCTCATCTTCATGAACTTTTATTTCTGTAAATCATTTTCACCAATTAAAGCGAGGGGACATCAAACATGTGGAAAGTGCATAACTTTGAGACTAAACTGAGGGATGTCCCTTGACATGAGGGTGTTTTGACAGATTGCTAATGAAACATCACAATCTTGTATAAATAGCCAAACACTGCAGGGGGACATTTCAATTTGAGAAAAATTGTTTGCATATTTTTTAAAACATCATCGTAGAAAACATTTGGGTATTAGGTTTTGTGGAAAAGATTTCTTTTAAATCTAAGTTTGGGATCCAAGCTCTCTGACATTTGCTCACAACAAAATGTTAAGATACGAATTGTAAAAATACGTAAATTATAAACTCTTTGCTTGATAGTGTCCTTCTCCTTTCTGGTGTCTTGATCCTCTCAAGTCTTTAAGTAGCAGCTTGTCAGTGATCTCAGCCCAGCAGAATAGAATACTTGGTAGTATGGTTGCAAATTGTTGTGGGGCCTTGCGATCTCCTGGGTTGTGATTTATGACCCCAGGAACAAAGACGACAGAGGAGAAAAGGCCCTTGTAATCTAGGAAGCAGTTATTGAAACAATTAGGCCACTTTTATTAGGGCAGCTATAGAATTCTTTCCTTAAAAACTAGATTCTTGATTAATGTATTTTTACTCACTATCATGAATTGTCTTATTTCCTAATACATGGACAAATTCTGTGTTTCCCTTTTACACTCCTGAGCAACTCCCTTAACTTAACTGGGGCTGTGCAGGCTTTAAGGGAGTACAGAACTTCCCATAGTTCATCCATAAAGCCCCTACCCCGTCTGCATTTAAATCCCTCTGCCAGACCCATGTTGGACATGCTGCTTACAGTGAATCATAGTGACTTGCGTATAATTTGCCTGTTGTTGATCCTGTTCCCCAAACATGTGTCCACTTGTCTGTCCTTAGCTTGAGCTGTGGTCATCCTCCTTGAGAGTTTGGAAAGTGCCAAGTATGTAGTGGGCATTATCATAGATAACTTGGCTCAGAGTTCTCAGAAATGCACTCTGTGTCACCCACCCCCATGCATGGAGTAACTGGTCGTTTTGAATTTTATTTTCCAAATTGCTCATGGGTAGTTTATTCCTTCTTAGGGACCTGATTCTGCAAGGTGCCACAACCCCCTCAGTAACTTTAATAGGAGTTGACAGCATGCCTTTTTTAGAAGGTGCTTGGCATCTTACTGGATCAGGCCCTAGGGCATGGTGACGTACTCTATTTTGGCTTCACGAAGCAAGACAGAGTTTGGGGTTGGGTGGGTACTGACAGGTGCATAAAGTCTGAAACCGCAACTGAAAGAAAAAAAATACCAAACTCTTCACATAAAAACAGCCAAACCTGTCCACTCTTTCTCTGTTTTCTCTGAAATTCTTATGAGAATTATCAGTGAGGGGCAAAACTACTTGTTATAACTCCTGAAAAGCAGGAGACTCTGTTGTTTGTAGCCACAACAGTTTAATGGTTGCTATTCTCACTATGCTACATACATACCCTGTACATATAAACTACCTTGGAAGAGCAATGACTCCAAAAGACTCTCCAAGTGATTACTAATGCCCCTTAGTATCATTACATGCTCCAAGAAGTTCTGATGCTGCCATGAAAATCTGTGGTTTAAGGTGGTCCTGTATCTGTAGAAGCCCCTGGCACCGGATTAGGCATTATGAGATGCATCACACGTTGCTCATGCCATCAATAAACAATACACAGCTTCAGAGTAATTATCAGAGCCTGTGTCTTGAACTCTCCCACCTTCCCCTAAAGAATGAAACACTAGAACCTAGAAATACTGCCCTTCCTAAAAAACAGCTTCTCCTCCTAGAGGTGCACGCCCAGGGAACTACAGCTAGTTCTCTTCCTACCTGCCACAAAAGATCCTAGCACCCCCTATTGACTGGGACTGGGGACATTGCCGTGCTGTGACATTATGCATCTTCGCCAGCCCAGTGAGGATGAAACCTGTTGTCAGCTTTGGCTTTTATGTGTACCTTGTGATTGCTAACCTATTACCTTTTGCTATATGCCAGCAAAACGCTCTTACTGGCATTGCAGGGACAGCTAAGGTGCCCATTATTCTTGCATTTGTATGAAAGTCAGCAAATCGTGTATATAAGGTGTGTCCTTTCTGGTAAGGCAAAAAATAATCTTAATCTTTGGTCCAGAGTCAGTAGATTGCCACAAAGAGTCAGCAGCTAAAATCATTAATCTTTGCTGCTTGCCCAACTGGTACTAGTAGTAAAGAAGATAATACACTAGCAGAATCAGTGACCCACTACAAATTGGTCCTGAAAGGTCCACCAGTCTAAATAGACTTTTGCTGATCCAACACTTGTTAGGAATCCCAACAAAGAGACTATTGGCTCATCTGATGAGCCGCTCACTGTTGGGCCTTTTGCAATGTTTGGTGATGGATGACCATCCTCTCTTTGAGGGGGAAGATGCAGCTCCTGGTATGGGGCCTTTTCTCATCTTAAATTTGTACTCAATAAATCACAGGTGCAGAGGAGACAGCATCAGTTTCATTACACCTACATGCTCCAGTATCAATCATGCCAACACAACGGACTGTGTACAGTTCATTTCAAGAGGCTTTTTCTGTTCCAATACCATTTCCATTCTGTTGTGCTTAAGGATTCTAAAAGTATTAAGAGTCTGTGGCGAAACACTAGAAGGGAAGCATGTACTGTACTGTAAATGCAGCCTTTAGATAGGCGAGATAGAGCTTAGCTCTTGTACTTTGGTTTATGATTCCTTATGTTAATAGTTTCACCCAGCGGAGAATATGACACTGTTTTCTTGCCATCACACACCACTTTCACTATTAGCCTCTCCTTTAGAACCCACTCCTAGCAATGCACCTTTACTCCAGACTTCAATAATTGCCCAGTTATAGGCCCCTTTGTGGTGCTAACATCATCTCCCTTTGTTGTCTATGATGTTTGTTTTGATGGCATTAATGAGGTCTAGAATTCTGTACAGCTGTTACCAAATCCTAATTAAAAAACAAAATGGATTAAATGAGTTTCTCCTTTGTTTTCCTGGGCTTGTAAATACCCATAGGCCTTTGAAAGGTATGTCAATTACACTTCAGAAGTTATGAAGATATTACTATAGCTCATGCATTGTCATGTTAATTTCAGTGTCTGCAGTTAAAATACACTTACAGCTAAGGAGCCGTTAGAGCTTTCAGACCTTATATTTAATGTACATAATCAAATACTTTAATGTAATTAAATGCATGTCTAACATTCATCATAAAACTGCAAACTATTTTTAAAGTGTAATAAAAGGTAATAGATTATTATTCCTTATAGATGTCCAAAATCCACTTTGCCATCTTTCAACAGGGTAAGTAATTTCTTAGTGTCCAATTATACTCCAATTTGCATAGGAACAACTGTGTATTGTGCAATTAAGTTATCACAAAGTCCTGTCATTCCGCAGGATTCTGTTAATCTTTAACTAACCGAAAAGCCATGTCAGCAGAGTACCGACACAGAAAAGATGGGTGTTCAAAGGAATTGGAATAGGAGCACATTCAGGACTGTCAGACAGAACAAGCTTTTCAAAAGGATGCTTCCATTCAGTTTAAACCTACAAGAGTGTTGAGCTGACACCTCCATTTATTTGCTGTAGGGCTATAAAGAGAAAATGTGAGAGAAAGAGAGAGAGACTTTCAGTCCTATTAAAGCAGTATTTGGACTACAAAAAAAGGGATTCTTTTTTTCTGGTCCCTTTCTCTCTGTCTCAGCAGCAGATTGTAAAATGCAAACTAGAAATTATTTGTCCTAACCTGTAACTGAAAAATTATTTTTCCTGTTAATTGTCTATATATTTTTTTACCATGAATAAGGGAACAAAAGGGCAATGGAAAGCTTTTTATTTATTTATTTAGGACCACAGAAGTGACATAATATGCAACATTTTCCTTCTGCCACATCCTTTTAGAGATGCCTGGCCAAGTATAAAAATATAATAAGAGGTTGGGGTTAACATCACTGGTATGACTTAGCGGTTATTCTGGCCAAATATCTACATCAGGTTCAATTTAGAAAATTAAAATTTGTAATTGATATTTTAGGGAGCTTTTAAGGCTAAAAATGCTTAAAATTCAACTCCTAATAAATACCATAAGACATTAATTTTATGGGATAGATTCTCCACGGATGTAAATTGGCATAGCACAGATTGAAGTCAATGGAGATATGATGATGAGAATAATGGGAAAATATATCTCTATATAAAATGTATTTGGATGTATAAACAACTGCAGGTAAAATGTTTGCACGGTTCAGATATTTTGGTGTAATCAAAAAACTTCAAATGAAGGAGCACAAACACATTTTGTATTGCCATCAAGTGTTTCTCTTTCAATGTTTTTAGTTTGTCCTGGAGAGCTTTATGTCTGTGAAAACACCTTATCTAATATTCATTTTGAGTCAATTCCCATAAAATGTTGTTTTCAGTTTTCTTCCAATTTTCATTTTTTATCCTATTAAAAGATACTGAGCTTTAAAAACATGCTGTGAATCTTCCTGGTAGTTCTTTTGTTATAGCAATTATGAGCTTTTGTTGTCAGCTACATATTATTAATAGGAATCTGTAACTGTTTTTAAAGCTACTATCCAAAGAAACTTTTCTCTGCTGTGATTTGCACTCGTCTACAAAATCCAATTTTAGCACAGAAGAAAATCAGAAAACTACTTGTGATCTTGATTCTTATTTCTGGCCTTGACTCAGTAGTAAATATTAACACTTACAAGGTAAGGAACTGAGAGGAAAATATTAAAACAACTTTTCCCAGCACTAAAGATATGCATAATGCATACATCGTCCAAACAGAGTGACAGAATAATAGCAAAATAAGCAGCATTAAATGGCAAAAAGTCAATATCAACATTAATAATCAGAGTGGTTATTAGTAACATAGACATGGTGATGTATGATTTTTAAATACGATAAGGTCCCCTAACAATACTTGTCTGTCCCTTAAATTTTATTCACCACATGGCATATATAGCTTCTATCTCCTGTCTCCCAAATTTCTTACTTCTCTGAACCAACATATTAATACTGTCCATATGATGGAACACAGTTCTGGAACAAAGACACTGCTCCTGCATTCACTCAGAAGCATTTCAGCAGGAGTTAGGTGCTTATCTGCAGCTTTCAGTGCCTAAATACCTTTACAAATATGACTATAAGTAACCTTTGAAAATAAGAGTTAGGCTCCTAAATTATTTAGGTGATTTGGAAAATTATATTGAATGTACTGAAACATGTGGCATTTTATAAACACCGTTCTTTAAACATGCACCAAGTCAGATACATATACCATACCTTTTTGTTTTCTAATATCAGACCATTGACAAAACGATAATTCACCTATGACTTGATTCTGCTCCTACAGGCATCAATGACAAAACTCCCATTGATTTACTGATACAGGATCAAGCCCATAGACAATAAAAAGTTATGTTGTCACAGTTCTAAGTTTCAGTTTGTTGCTGAACACTAACTAGCCACTTAGATAACAGCATCTTTAGAGAAATAAAGTTCCCTGTCACCTCAAAAAATCTTGCAAAATGGCCATTGCTTAGGGAGATCTTTGATTTTATAGACTCTGGTTTACAGTTCTGTGACTATTAGGGTTAGCACTAGTCTAATACCAGAATGTTTTGCATTTTGTAGATATTAGCATCATTGAGCTGCGTCTTTATAATTTTACGAGTTCTAGGATCAAGAAGTAAAGGTGCAGAGTTGTGCATGTCTGTGAACCTCATTGATTTCTAACATGTGGGATTTCTGTAAAAGCCTTGGTGGAATAAGCGCTCTGTGACACACACAATGGACATTTTTCTTGTTTCACAAGGAAATTATAGGCCTGTTACTCCAGTGTAAAACCAAATCAACCAGGTCAGTGGAATTAACACTATTGTAAAACTGGGGTAAGTGAGATCAGAATGACACCGTGTATATTTTGCAAGCAATTACAGTATCTATTGTGAATTAAGCTGGGACTGACCAGGTCCCTGCATCTTGTAAAGGGATATGACTGAGCAGTTCATTTTCATTAAATAACATTTAGTTGAGTTTAAAGGTTTCTTGTGCAGATTTTATGCATCCCATGAAAATCTTAAGGAATCCCATTCTTAACATAGGATTTAGTATAAAAAACTGTTTTGGCATAAAGGGAGGATTATAAAACACTGTGCTTACTGTGATGGGGAGTCAAGGAGTAGGAGTAAAAGGCTTCCAGTTATAAGGTGAAATCTTGGCCCCCTGAAGTCAACAGGGGCAGGATTTCACCCCAGGATTCAGAAGACACTAAAATATTTCTTCATCATGTTCTTATGGTCTACTAAAATAACTGTCTTTTTAATAAAATTATTGCATTATTATTTATCATAAATCTTTTGGGCTCATCAAAATTGCGGGGGGGGGGGGGGGGGAGGGAAAGTCCCCAAAACTTCACAAGCTGTTCTCCTGGGGAAAATAAATAAATAAATTGCTAGATGAATGAAGGTATCAATTTCTGTTTAAACATTAACAGGGTGATGCCAAATATTAGTCAGTTCCTAATAATTTTGAGGGATTAAAAAGATAATAAAAGTAATAGTCCATTACATTACCTACTTCAGCAAGATTGTAATGAACGTAATAAATTCCAGATCAGGGTTATAACAACTTCCATCTATTTAAAATGAATTTGTAGGGTTACTTTCATTAACTATGTATATGGAGAAAATGATCTGACATATTACTTTAAAAGAGCTGTAAAACCGATTAGAAGGAAATATGCTTCCCAGACAGTGATCCTGGCCGCTGGGGAAATTTTATCCATGGGAAGGGGGGGGGGTTGGAGAAAGGGCGGTTGGGGAACTTAAAGTATGACACTGCGTCATTTCTTTTGCATACCACCCAAGCCAGCTTGCTCTCTGGGAGAGATGTTGACAATTTCAATGATTAGAAACAAGGAGGGAATGAAAGCAGCTTTCTCTCTTGCTTCCTATCCCCGCCCCGCCCCAGTGAAGGAATGTTCTGCTGATGAATAAAAGGTCCGTGCATTGGGAATTTCTGCATGGAAATGAAACTGGAATGCCCTTTTGGCAGCCCTGGGGAAGGCTGAGGTATTAAAGGGGACCATGCCCTCATTGCTGAAGGAGACAAGGGAGCTAGCACTTGACTGCACTACAGAAATTACTGCTGCACCTAGAATGCAGGCGTCATTTATCAATTTCATAGCAAGGGGGAAAGGGAAAAAAAAAACCATCTGACTGCCTTTTTCAGCTGTGCGCTAAATCTAGTCACCAACAACTTTCCAAATCCAGTCATGTGTGTTATAGAGAGTCTTGGATAAAGTAACTTAATACTAATGATTTATTCTTAATTGGACCTCTAAGTGATTAAAGTGGCAGTAATGAATGAATAACATCCTTCTAATTCCCTTTTTCCATTTGGCTCTGGCTGATGGCCCCCTCTTTGTGCAGAACTCTGCGCTGGGTGGGAAATGATGCCAGTGTTTTTTTTAGCTTTTAGTAGCACATCAGACATAAGTCACAGCTCTCTCCTGCTAGTATCATGTATACAATAAATGACTCCATAAGTACGCTACCAGGGCATTGATTTTTTTCTTTTATTGGATTAGCCAATTGTAAGGTTAATGAATATGAATTTGGCAACCCATTTTTGTGAGGCCAGGTCCCACGTGGGTCTGAAAGTGTTTGAAATGTACGAGTGTAAATATCAACTTTGTCAAAATATTGATTCACTTTAAAAATAACACAACTTCCTCCCCACCTCCTTCGCTAACGTGCAGAAGCATAACATGGCTCTATTTATTTATTTTTCTTACTTTATAGCGCTTAATATTACCAATTAATTGAGTGACTCAACCATGGTTCTCTAAATAAATGTCAGTTTACAGTACTTGCTTTTTTAATCTACAAATGATTGGTTTATTCTCCTTTTAAAAAAATCCAAACTTTTTTTAGGCTTAAACACTTGCAAGGTTTATACATTTCTTCTAAAGAAGAGACACAAGGTCTGAGTCCCATGTACACCACTCTGGCAGCATAAAGGAGTCTGTAAGTGGGCTTTACACAGAGTAAAGGGGCTTTGATGTGAATGAAAATCAGGCCTATGAAGCACTAGATACTCACTCATGCTGGTGTAAATCAGGAGTAGTTCCGCTAAAGTCAAAGGAGTTAGACAGGTACAAGACTGGTGTAAAATGAGAGAAGACTCAACCCTTGGTCTTTAAGGAACTGGGAGAGATGAGGCACTGAAATTGCCTCAGGTTCAGATTGGTTCAGTTACAGGGTTACTCCACAAATGGTCCCATCACATTCAATGGGTCCACGCATGAAATGAAGTATTATTCGGTAGGGACAGAGGTGACAATCACCAGCATGAATAAGAGATTTACAATCTGGCCATAAACTTTCAGGTCAGATTGTCTCCTATGTTGAGCAAAGCCACTGAACTGGGATGCAGGAGATCAGGGTTCAATTCCTGACTCTGCCACAAATGTCCTGTGTGACTTAGAACAGGTCAATTGCTCTGTACTTTAGTTCCCCAGGTGTAAAATGGCCATAGTAATACTTCCTTTCACCCACTCATAGTCTGTGTAGATTGTGAAGCTTTTCAAGGCAGGGACTGTCATTTAGTACGTGTTTGTGCAGCACCTAGCACAATAGGGTTCCATTCTTGGAAGGGGCATCTCAACTAGAGCGGGGCAAATAACTGATTTTCAATTTGGTCTGAAAAATTCTAGGGGTGTGGGGGGGTGCAATTGATCTAGGTCAAACGGCATCTGAACTTTTTGGTGAATTGAAGAAGTCCACTTTGGTTTAGCTCCAACAGGGGGATTTGAACTTCGATCCCCCCGCCTTCTTGGGGAGTGCTCTCACTACTGAACTAGTGGTTCTAAAGGGATGTGAGCCTGTCACTACCAGCATCGCCTCCTTTTCACTTGTCATGTCAAATTCGTGACCAGTTTCTGATCCACCAGGACTGTATATTTTGTTGAATCAACTATTCAGCTGAAAAATGTCACCCAGCTCCAATCTCAACAGTACTGTAATACAAATAAATAATACTGCTGGGCTTTGGACTCAGTTGGTGCACAGAGTGCACCTGAAACCTCCCTCTGGCTTTCATTAGGGGCAGCTATCTCAGGAAGGGGCCTCTCTTTGCTTGGCACTTTTGAGACCACTGAGCCACTAGTTGTATTGCAGCTGTGATTCCTGACTTCCCCGGCAGTAAGCTTTGAACCTCTGGTCTTCTAATCAACATTGCTGCTGGAGCCAGCATGTGAAATTAAATCAGATTGCATGAGATTTATCCTGTATAGAAATCAGGATTATTTTGGTTTTTAAAAGCCCTGATTAAGGAATATTTGACAGCGAGAAAGCTTTTATGCAGTATCTTTTGATTTCAAAGTAGTCACGGATGACGCCTGTTCAGCAAGCATGAAAATTTCCGCAATTGATTCTGAGGGCAGATTGCTATCGAAAGCTGGTTGCTGTCATGGGTAAGAAAATCCTACAGCAGGTGTCAATAGGAGCTGGCTAATTAATAGACCATTACTGTGCTGCCACTGACTGACATTGCAACCTTTGGGACTGGTTTTGCTCTCTTACACTAGTATCAACCTGAAGCAGCTCCACTGAAATGGGTGCAACTCAGAGCAGGACTGGATTTGATCTTTAAATCATTTAATCATAGGCCAAAACCTAATGGAAAACAAGGAGCAAGAGTGTGTCTGGGATCACTGCACATAACTGTCTACGGCCTCATACGCACAATGTCTGAAACTGGCTGAGTGCTAGTATTTAAACACAGTTGTTGCTTGCAGGATTCTAGCACTGCTTCCTTAACTAGAGTGGGCAGGGGGTCTATTTGCCTGAGAACTGTTATGATACTTGCTATAAACTACAATCTATGGCACGATTTGGCTATCAGGGTTGTCAGTGAAAAATCACTGGCTATATTGGCCCAGAGAAATAGTGCTAGAATTATGGTAGCAAAAATCAGACTTGAAATAAGTATATAGCTCGCCATAGTGTGATCAGGGTCTAAGTGTAAAGACATATAAAGGACTCGTTATCTTGTTGGGTTTCTTTGGGGGAAGATTTGAGCTTTTATGAAACAGACACTCAGAAACAGGATTCCATACACCAGATGAAGGATTAAATGCAGGCTGTTTTGGAAAGGTTTATAGGGAGGTCTAAGAATCCATTCTCTGGTCTTTATCTTGACTTCCCAGATAGTTTCAATATGTCTACAAAAGCTGCTGAGTTGTAGAAACATAGAAGGGTTGATCTTCTCAGTTACAATGGTTTTACACCAATGGGGCTCCATTCATGTAAATGGAGTTACTCCTGATTTACACCCCAGGTGAAAGTATAATCAAGCCCAGGGGTTTACATGTGTAAACTCCCATTATTGATAATAATGGTTTTGAAATGAGTTCAACAGTTAACAGAAGTAACTTTGACAAAGGAATAAATCTGTCACCCAGATGTTTACTTTTATTTTGTCTTTATTTTACATGGAAGAGGATCAAACTTTTAGTTATAAAACCACCCCAATAAAAACTTGGGGTGGGGAGAATATACAAAATTTCACATCCTCATTTATAATAACTCAGGAATACAGGAAGCACAGGCTTATTACTAAAAGAAAGAAAAACCTGATTCTGCTCCAGTGGAGAAAATTAGAGCTAGATAATATTCCAGGAAATAGAGCCTCGATTCAGGAAAGCATCCCTATTCAGCTAGGCATTTAAGCACATGCTTAAGTTCCACTGAAGTTCAATTTATGTGCATGCTTATACTTTGCTGAATAGGAATGGATTTAAGCATGGGCTTAAGTGTTTTCCTGAATTGGGCCCTGTTATTTTAAGCATGTGGTATTGTCTAATTTGCTTTGTGCTACCTGAACATCATATTGGTCAAAGAATGGCTATTTCTCGGCTGGGACATCTGACTGGGCTTGAACAGTTTAACATGATTTTTGTCCTACAAAGGGAATGAGGTCTAGAGACCTATTTCTGATTCTGTCGCATGGATTAGCATCACATATGAGTCTGGTGATTTTTTTTTCTAAGTGTCTTGCATTGTGGCGCCTTTTAGTCCATATAAGCACAAGCTGAAATGACTTACCTCTTCTCAGCAGCTCTTGTGTTTAATTTGGAAATGTGCTATGTTGTTCTCTCTGCTGTTCGGCTGGGCACTTTGAAAATGGGGCTGCACATGGGGATTGCTAAGAGCTGCATTCCTACAAGCAAGGAAATCCAGGTTGCTGCATCTTTATCTGGTTTTGGGGTCACCCTGAAAATTCAGGGGAGGAGAAAACAACATGGCACTCTTTCTCCAGTTCTACTGAGGCACAATATCAGTTTAACCTCTTCTAAATTGGTGCAGCAATGATTCGGGAAAATGCTGCCAGAGAGAGAGTGTAGGAGGGTATCCATAGGGTGACCAGATTGTCCCATTTTTAAAGGGACAGTCCCATTTTCTGGAACTTTTTCTTATATAGGCACCTATTATCCCCCACCCCTCTGTCCCATTTTTTCACAGTTGCTATCTGGTAACCCTAGGTATCCGCAGCTTCAGAAAATGCATGGTCAGGAATAGAGGGGGAAGAAGAGAGAGAGAGAAATAACCAGAATTAAGCAGAGAGAGATAAACAAGGTTAACTGGGCAAAAGGGGTTGAAGTGATTTTGGGGAGAGAGAAATGTGGTGTAAGGTTGAGGAAAATGGTAGGAAGAGGTCAACAGTGTGGAGAGGGTGAGCAAGGAATGAATGACATAGAGGTTGGAGGAAAACAGTAAATAAGAGAAGGCAGGAGGAGTAAAGCAGGCCACTGATAATACAAGGTTTGGGACCATGGAAGGGGAAGGAAATTTTAAAAAAACTAACAAGGTGAGTCAGACCCTCTCCAGCTATAGAAGGTGCAAACATGGTATAAACTGTAAGAAAGATAATTTCACCCAGTTGCTTTGGAAAGGACCTACAGTTCAGTAAACTGAAGTGAGAGCAGAAAAATTTTGCTGTGTTCCATTTTGCTGCTTTAAAGGGTGGACTTTTGACGATTGTAATAACTGATGATCACTGTGGATGTTAGACTAACATTTGTAGTTCATGAATATCATCAGAATAGCACATTACATATCTGCCACAGCAAGAGATTGGAGGATGGCGCACACAGTGCAGCAAATAGGTCTTATCTCTTTCTGTTCAGTAGTGTTTTGTAAACAGCCCAACCCCATGAAAAGGTGAAATAAAAGGAGGCGATAGGAGGGGGGGAAACACTTTGTATCCTAGACCTGAGAGCCATCAGTCCTCCAGATCCCACAATAAAAAGTGCATTAAATCATCTTAAAACAGATGAAATGTGGAACGTGTGAGTGTATTCCTGATAATACTACCTAACTCTTGTCTATTCATGTTACACTGGTTCTCAGGAGGACTTGCTCTCTTCAAGGACTAGTTAGTTGTACAAACATACCCCTTGCTTTTGCATCTCTTTGAACTATTCTCAAAACACTGGGGTAATAATTGGATACCCTCACCTCTACTGGCCTGCGCTGCCTTGGTCATATATGTAAACATCAAACTCGAATAACATCCCCAAAATTTAATTTATTTCTACCTAAACAAGTTCTTTTATCATAAAGCAATAAATTTGTCTTGGTGCTAGCAATTTGTTGCGGGTGACATAACACTGCAAATTGATTAATCGCTACTGTACACGACAAAATGAGAAAAGCAAGGAATTATTATGAATAGCGTCCATCTGATACAGTAGGGATTCATTATTCAAAAGTATTTGCTAGTGGTTAGCTATCCCCTTGTTGCAGATTACATTCATTTGCAGACTTCCTACATCATGCTTACACAAATCAACAAACATGCATTTATTAAGACATGGAATGAAAGCTATTAAAATGTGAAAAATTGCTTTTTTCCTGACTTAAAAAAAAAAAAAAGATTTTTTTGGGGGGGGAGGATGTTTCTCTGCTGCTGCATAAAAGAACTATATTCCTGTTTTTTCCATATCGTATCAGAACTGATCACTTAAGCTAGACCAAGGTGGTGTGTTAATATCAGTTGTTACCATCTTACAACAACCTTCTACATTGTCTTTTGTAGTGTGAACGTAGTGGTAACACTGCATTAAAGAAAAGTAAAAGAGCTACATTGAAAATGGGGTTTTGAGTGGATACTTCTGAGCGATACAGTAAAATAAGATCCCCGGGCTCTTCAAATCCATTTGAATGGAATGTTTCAGTACTTAGGCACCCCGCTCATGGACTGTACAACGAGGTACTGTACAAACACAGAGCAAAAAGACGGTCCCCGTCCCAATATTTTTAAAATTATAGTCGTTTTATCATAAAATTAAATATTTTGGACCAAACTGAGCCACCCTTACTCACATTGAAAATAGGATCTCACTTCCAGAGTTGCCCTGTTGAAATCAGTGGGGCCCATAATCTGGCTTTTCCTAACAATTTAGATAATAAACTGTAGGCCAAGGTCATAAAGGGCATGCTCTGGACCCTTGCCCAGGGGAGTAATCTTTATTCAGGCAAATTGTCCCACTGACATCAATGGCAATTGAGGATGCTCGGATTCTTTCAAGATTGGGCCCAAAGTTTTAGATCCATACCTATACTGTATGTGAATGACAACCCGGTATCCTCTAACGGAAGGAGGGCGTCAGTGGAAAATAGTTAATGCCTAATACATAAACTGATCTGTGTAAAGTATATTTACAAATTTTGTTTGTTTAATTTCTGAGGACAGGCATGAAGAAATCAAGTTCTCTCCTGTTCCCCTGGCTTTCTGGTAGTTCTTACTCTTCCACTTCAAGATGCTTCTAAAACCAACGGGATCTAAGGGTTTCACACTGAGATCTCTCTCAGCACCTCCTGTTGGTTTAATGTGCTTTCACTTCTCCTGGAAGATTGCCTCCTATCATACATTACTTTCAGAAAGAAACACACTCATTATAGAAGCAGCAGTTAAGCAATAACACAGTTCTTTGAACTAGTAGCTTTTTGTTTTAGATCTAGTCATACAGGGTACTTTATAGTGATATTGTAGTTAGATTTAAAAAACGATGTTAATTTTTAATTATACACTGTGTGCTGGAACAATTTGTGTAGGGGGGGTGCTAAGAGCCATTAAACTAAACTGTAAACCCTGTATACAATGGAAACCACTTCAAGCCAGGAAGTGCTGCCGTACCCACAGGACCTCTAGTGCCAACACCTATGTTTCCAAGCGGAGGTATGTCACTCCATTTTGCTGTTGCATGTAATAGAACAGAGGTTCCCAAACTTGTTCCGCCGCTTGTGCAGGGAAAGCCCCTGGCGGGCCGGTCCGGTTTGTTTACCTGCCGCGTCCACAGGTCCGGCCGATCGCGGCTCCCAGTGGCCGCGGTTCGCTGCTCCAGGCCAATGGGAGCTGCTGGAAGCGGCACGGGCCAAGGGACGTACTGGCCGATGCTTCCAGTAGCTCCCATTGGCCTGGAGCAGCGAACTGCAGCCACTGGGAGCCGCGATCAGCCGAACCTGCGGATGCGGCAGGTAAACAAACCGGCCCGGCCCACCAGGGGCTTTCCCTGCACAAGCAGCGGAACAAATTTGGGAACCACTGTAATAGAATGATAGTACTGAGAGAGAAATCAGCCAGGCAAACTCTTTAAGTAGGGATGTTAGGTTTCAGATAATTAATACTGAGCATGCTATTAATAATAACTTTATATAATACTGGTTATTGACTAGTCCCCCAGCAAGAGTTTTGTTAAGATATCCTGATTAAAATAGTTGGGTATAAGTATGATTTATAAACATAAAACCAATACATTAATAGCTTGGGGGTGTTGCAAAGGAGCTTAGATGCTTCTGACCAACAATAGGCTGCAAAGGGGATTCATAAACATGAACCATTTCTTCTAAATAGGGTGACCAGACGTCCCGTTTTTTAAAGGGACAGTCCCTTATTTAAGCCCTCCTGAAGATGTCCTGACTTTTTCTTAAAAATGGGCAAATTGTCCTGTAGCCCTTGCTGCATGCTGGCTCTTGGGCAGCAGGGCCCCACCCCCTATCCTGTTTCTGGCAGGCGCTGGCTGGTGAGTGCGGGCAGGCACCAGGTGGTGGCCGGTTACATGTCACCTTTGCTGCCCACCCATCAGCCCTTTACATGCTTCCCCACTCACTGTCCTCTCCCTGCTTTGCCCCTTCGCCCCCACAGCCCAGCTGCTCCTCCATATCCCCCCCACACACACACGTGTCCAGCTCCCAGTGCTGTGCGGAGACCCAGCCCCGGGTCAGAGCGCTCAGCTCACCAATAGCCTGGCTGGCAGGCTCTTTCCTTCCCACACTGCCTCTGGCTGGGCTAGCGCCCCGGGAAAGCCCAAGACCCTCTGGCCTGGGTAGCTGGACAGGAGGAGCCGAGCCCTTCGTGTGTCAAAGCCCTGCACAGTGCTGGCACGGGGAAGCCTCTCTGCCCCTCTGCTAAGCTCAAGAGTGGCAGTGGGGAGAAGTGATTTCCAGCCTGTTCATGCTCCAACCCTGCAGGCTCCACAGCACCCCCACCCCCCGGGCAGGGGCTTAGCACCCTCTTCACCCACTCCCCTCCCCCACTGCCCTGGGTCCTGGCCCAAGGGAATACGGGGCTGCTCCATCCCCTGGGCATCCTCCCCGCTGAGCCACCTCTCTGGCCAGGTTGGCTGAAGCCCCTGCAATCAGTTTCCCTGGGCCCTGGTGCACAATGCATCCTTAGGGCTTAACCCCTTCCCACCCACGCTATAGCCAGAGGTAACTGGGTTATGTCGGTGGCCAGCAGCAGCCTGGAGGTGTTAGCTGCCTGGGCAGGATGGGACAAGCTGCTTCCATCCACACAAGGGGGGGTTGGGAGGGGAGGGGAGAGGAGAGGAAGGAGGGAGAGAGGAGCTCTGCAAAGACATGGGCCAGATCAACCCTTCCCCCATCCCTTCTTCAGCTGAAAGCAGCTCTCGTCCCTTCCTTCCCACACAGTGCCAAAAGGCTGCTGCTTGCCACATTCTGATGTGAACCCTGGCAGAAATTGTGTGTGTGTGTGTGCGCGTGTGTGTGTGTGTGTGTGTGTGAGAGAGAGAGAGAGAGAGACCCCGCATGCCTCCCCCACGTGTTGCCTCAGGAAGATATGGCGCCAGGTATCAGTAGAGGCGGGTCCGTCCTGAGGGGCCCGGCCAGGCATGGAGGGCAGAGAACGCTGGGCAGGGAGGGTCGGGTCGGTCGGTCCCCCTCCGCCACTCCTCCGTGTGAAAGAGGTGTATCGCAGTGTGTGTATGTGTGGGGAACAGGGATGTGTATGTCACTCCTCCCCTTGCGAACCCTAACGCCTTAAAGATAAGATGGTAAATGAAAAGAATCCAACTACGCAGTATTTCTTTTTAACAAAGGCTCAGTCACCTTGATGTTAATTTGAACATTTGTACTGCATAGTTCTGATTGATTGTCATTGAACTCGCTTTTTACCAGTTGTCCTGTATTCAGCATAGGGAAATATGGTCACCCAGCTTCTAAATGGAGTGCTGTCGAAGTCAAGTATGTCTCATTAACTATCCCCTTTCAGGACAAAATCAATAGGGCCAGATCCTCAACTGGCTCCACTGATTTCAATGATGCTAAGAATCTGGACCATAGTTTCTAGAGAGGATGTTGTTAATTTCCCTTGGAGCACTTGTAACTTTCAGCTAGTACTGGCCTAACCGGTACTCTCCCAATCTACAAGCTAACTGTTAGAAACTTTCATTTAACAAACATCCTTTGAATCATTTCAAAAGAAAAGCAACATACGGTCTTTCATTTCATTGCAAGTGACCCAACACTAGGAGGGATTGCTAGCACTTTGGAGGATAGGGTTAGAATTCAAAACAACCTTGACAAATTGGAGAGTGGGTCTGAAATCAACAAAAAGAAATTAAATAAAGATAAATGCAAAGTACTACACCTAAGAAGGAAAAGTCAAATGCACAACTACAAAATGGTTACTGCAAAAAGAATAACTGGCTAGGCAGTAGTACTGCAGAAAAGGATCTCGGGGGTTATAGTGAATCACAAATTGAATATGAGTCAACAATGTGATGCAGTTGCAAAAAAGGCTAATATTCTGGTGTATATTAGCAAGAAGCGTGTTGTATGTAAGACAGGGGAGGTAAATATACAGCTGTACTTGGCACAGGTGAGGCCTCAGCTGGAGTACTGTATCCAGTTCTGGGTGCCTCACTGTAAGAAAGATGTGGACAAACTGGAGAGCCAAAAATGATAAAAGGTTTAGAAAACTTCACCTGTGAGCAAAGGATTAAAAAAAAAAAAACTGGGCATGGAAAGAAGATTGAGAGACACTGTTATAAAAAGGATGGTGACCAATTTTTCTCCATGTATACTGGAGCCAGTGAGGATTTATGCCATATGGCTACTTAACAACGGACTGTCTTTTTGTTTGTATTTGTACAGCACCTAGCACAGTAGGATCCTGGTCCAAGACTGGGGCTCCTAGGAAAGACTACAATACAGATTAATAATTAATGTCGGAAAAGGAGGGTCAAGGGAAAAACATAGACACTTGCTTAAATCAGCCCCATTGGAGCCATCAGGGTAAATCCAGACATCATGAGTTTAACTAGGTCATTACATCACTGTGCTGTGACATGATGGTATTTCTTGACACTGTTCTAGGAGAGAACCCTTAAAACATGAGTGGCAGAAAAGGACCTGCCTTGCTGGGAGATGGCCAGCCAAGTGGAACACTTAGTGCTGGGATGCTCTACCCGAACACAGAGGGAAGGTGGCCAGCTGGTTCCCTGTGCAGCCCTCCTCCTTCTGCATCCTGCTCTCAGTTTCCAGAACGTGCGTTGGCATCACCATATTTAGACTGTAAGCTCCTTGGGGCAGGGACGGTGTCTGTTCAGCACCTAGACAATGGGGTCCTGCTGCTGGGCACTACTGCAATAAAATGACTAAATAAGCGACTTTCATTGTCACGGTTTGCAATGTTGAATTTTACAGCTGAAACCCAGATCCTTTGTGGATTTCCTGTTCCTCCTAAATGTGTGCTGCAGATGCATGAGCAATACCTAACTCATATGTAAATGTGGGAATGTATGCGATTGTTTTATACTTTGTTCCCATGTGTGCACCTCTCCCTGTTTGCCTTGTGTCAGATTTTCACATGCCTCAATCTCTTACATCAGGGAGTAGAAGCCTTGGAAAAACATATTGTTCCAAAGGGGAAAGAGACGAGGTGGAGTCTGGGCTCAGCCCCTCTGATCTGGGGCATGGAGTGAGCCAGGTGCACTGGGAGGAGCAGATTGCATTGGGATGAGGTGCACCTGGGAGCTTCAGGAGGGATTGTCTTCATGAGGTACTGGCATTGCATCACCATGCTTTGGGAGTTCACCTTCTTGCACGCCTCGGAGCAGGGACTGCTGTAACGTTTGTACAGCACCTAGCACAATGGGCCCCAAATCTTGGCTGGGGCATCTATAGGCAACTGCACTAAAAAATAATAATGGAGAGAGGATGGAGGGTTTTGTTGTTCAGGCACTGAGCTGGGAGGCAGGATTTCTGGGTTAAAACCCTGACTGTGCTACAGGCTTCTTGTGTGACTTCAGGTAAATCACTTAACCTCTGTATCTCAGTTCCCCATCAGTAAAATGGGGACAATACTGTCTCTCCGCCTCCCTCTCCCCTGCCTTCCCCCAATGTGTCTCTTGTCTATTTAGATCATAAACTCCCTGGATGGGTTGTGAATTTATACAGCTCCAACACAATCTCATTTGAAGCCGGTAGGTGCTACTATAATAGGAATCATAAATACATATAACGAGGAATCTGTATTTTTCAGATAAATACGTGAAAGGATGGGAGTTGCCTTACCAAGTATTTCATGTATTTATACATGCTCTTGTATTTTCCACTTCATGCATCTGATGAAGTGGGTTCTAGCCCATGAAAGCTTATGCCCAAATAAATTTGTTAATCTCTAAGGTGCCACAAGGACTCCTCGTTGTTTTTGCTGATACAGACTAACTTGGCTACCACTCAATATAAGTTACAGTTGTGACTAGAATTCCATTCAAATCCCACAGTATTTTATTAATTTCAAGGTATATGATTTTTTTTTTATTCAATAAGGGAGTGAAAGAAGACACAGGCTCTGATTTACGAGGCAGGGTGGATCCATATATAGGTCACTGGACTGGACTCAAGAGACATGTGATTTCTTCCCAGTCCTGCCATTGGCCTGCTCTGTGCCTATGGTCAAATCACCTTGACTCACTGTTTCTCAATTTCCCCATCTGTTAAATGGGGTTAATGAATCTGATCCTTGTCACCTCTGTAAATCACTTTGAGATGTAGGAATGGAAGAGCCAAAGAGCTAGGTATTACTGTCATGTGAATATGGTATGTTTTTATGCACTTGTAGGGGTTATAGTTATGATATTCAAGTATGCAGCTGTTTGCATTTGCCTTTTTTCTATTTACACAAAAATAATGAAAACTGTTAAATACACTAAATCCAGATTTATGACCCAATTCAGTAAAGCACTTAAGCTCTGAATGAGGGTGTTAATTTAGAACTGGGATGCAGACATGTTTTTCTTTTTGTAAAGTAAATTCATGTTGCGAGTTAGCTATACACTATTTAACTACACTCCATCAAAATCATTTCCACCAGTCACCTTAGATTTTAATGAGTGGGGTGGGGAAAAAAAGAAGTTCTATGTCCAAGCAACAGTGGTTGTACCCTGGGAGTGTTTCAGTGCTCCTGTGTAGTGAAAAGTTAATCTTTCTTGACAGGTGATGCATGTGGATAGTGCTTTGTGCATTTGATACTGAACGCTTGATATAGCTCAGTGATCTCATATAAACACTGTAGCAGCAGAGGGGACCCTGGGCAGGGAACAGATCTGTCTTAAATCCTCCTGTCTGTCATGGCAGAACATCCTTCCATGAAGATACGCCAACTTCAGAGAGGCAATAGTATCTTGACACAGCATTGGAGTCACCCATTTGTTAATGACTAACCTTAAAGCTACAGCATCTCTTTTCAGAGACATTGCCTTCTGTAGTTTGCAGATAGGCACACACACAAAAATCAATCAGCACTGGGACATTTGTGTAGGTGGAGAGCCAGAATCTGCCTTCTGGCCAGTAGGATTGTTTTAGGCTAATGTTTAAATCGTGGAATTTTTTAAAGAGTTATAGCTCGCTCTCTTGATCCATTATTATTAGCAAGAACGGGGCTTTCGCAAAGATGACCTGATTGTTGAGAAGAACTTTCTCACCTCTGTTTTACGAGGTGGCTGCACATCAACAGGCTGAATTTATAGAGGACAAAAAGGATTTGAAATCTGACCCTGTACAGAAATAACAGAGCTGCTAGAGTTGTTTAGAGCACTTTGCACATCCGACAACCAGAATCCAACTGTGCAAAGTGCCACATCCTCAACTGGTTTAAATCTATGTAGCTCCACTGAAATCAAAGCAACTACACTGACTCACACTGGCGGGGGATCTGGGCCAAACTGTCTTAATGAAATTCATGTGTGTTTTTTTCCCTGCAGCGACACTAGCTGCTGGGAGCTTTCTCTGCTTGTAAACAATCTCAAAAAGGGAAGAGTCATCAAAGGATCATTAATTGCTATTTTGGGGCAAGTCTTGAAGTCCATATTCAGGCAAAACTCCCATGAAAGCCAGGAAATGCTTGTTTTAGGGTGTAGTGTCTCATGTGTTAGGGAAGAGATAGGACTGGGGGAGGGATCACTTAGTGGTTTGAGCATTGGCCTGCTAAACCCAGGGTTGTGAGTTCAATCCTTGAAGGGGCCATTTAGGTATCTGGGGGAAGAAAAAAAAAGTTGGGGATTGGTCCTGCTTTGAGCAGGGGGTTGGACTAGATGACCTCCTGAAGTCCCTTCCAACTCTATGATTCTTCTTCTTCTATAAAACAAGGACCTCTAATGAAGTTGCTGGACGCATACAAACCCTGTAGATCTCTGTCTAGTTCCAACACTGACTACGCCAGGTCTACGCTAAGAGTGCTTTGCCCATATAGCTATACTGGTGCAATATACCGACAAGGTTTTTCTAGTGTGGATGCAGCTTATACTACAAAGCTGCACTTTGGCCAATATATAGCTTATTGTAGCCCTCAGGTGTTATTGAACAGCATATCTGTACACAGTTCTTCATGGCCTTAGTGGATGCAACTCCATAGGGAATTCTCACAATTATATAAAGGAAGCAGCTCACATCAGAATAAATAGAGATGACGACGTGTTGTGCCTCCGGTCAACGTGGTGTCAGCTTGCTCCTAAAAGAAAAGAACAGTTGATCTTTTATTAACCTGAGTATTTCTCTGCCTGATTCTATGGCTGGTGCTGACCAGGAAGCCTTGCTTTGTCATTTTAAACCCAGCAAGCTCAGTTTCCTAGCAAATGCTGCAGGACCTGCAACAAAAGCAACTGGATTTCAAAGCTAGTAACAAACAAAAGAAAAATGGTATTTGTTGCAGCTTTTCAAAATCTCTTACGAAAAGCAGGGGCACAGATCATGGAAACTAAACTGTTTGTGAGGAGATCTGAGCCACATCATTTAGGCTGCTGAGATTTTCAAAGGGGCCTGAAGGAGTTTGGTGCCTAACTCCCAGTGAAAGCCAATGAGAATTTGACACCTAGCCCCCTGCCTAAATTCCAGAATATTCGTGCAATTATGCAAAACATCAGTCCAATTAAAAGCCTTCAGCATGGAGCAATGGGAAATAAACAGGACTCCATGTCAAGAGTCCTGGATTCCATTCCCGACTGCCACTGACTTCTTGTATGACCTTGGGCCAATCACTTAGGCTCTTTGTGTGTTTGTAGGGTCTAGTTCTCCACTCCCTTGCATGTTTGTGTGGCCAGCTATACCAGTACAAAGAGAGTGTAAAACACCACTGAATTAGAATAGTAATATTTTATGCTCACTCCAAACAGGTGTAATTGACTACCCAAGGTACAAGGCAGTGGAGTGTTAATTAGGCCCTTAAAGGAGTGTGATTCCTGTCTCGCAAGGGTGGGCTGCACATTGATAGTAATGTTTATAAAGCATGCTACATAGGTGCTAAGGGTTCTCCTCTCTTTCAGACATCTAAACAAAAGAATCTTATAAATTGTGCTGAAGAATGTAGCAGCTGGGAGGGGGAAAACAGAGCTGCTCACAAGAGGGTAGTAGATATGGCTTTTGAAAATTACTTTTTTATCTAAACTGGGGGAGAGGGAGAGACAGAAGCTACTTGGATTCATGTCAAAGTCCTCTTATCTAGCGCATTTACACTCACGGCTGCACAAATTACTCCCGTTCACCTTTAACTGGCCTTCTGACAGTTCTCAGCTGCTACATAATACTCCTGCAAGCTGACACCTAGCAAGCAGTGTGTTAACCTCCCATCTCAAGTGAATGATATTAGAGAAGAACCCGCAGCCACCAAAGCTATGAAAGCTATTGCTGGTGTGATCCTCAGGACATTTTAACGTGAGCCTATTTTTCTTTTACGTGCTATTCCTGTGCATCCCCAATGCGTAAGTGTGACCGAAGGAACATCTATTTTAAAAGACGTCAAAGCAGTGGCCCAATTACCGATGTCGGACATCTCATAACAAGAGTGATATATATTTTGTCTTTCTGGCAAAATTTCAACGAATCAGCTGATCCCCGCTCCCCACCCTTCCACGCCATCCTGTCAGCTATAAACCAATGATAGGTCTGGAAATTTCTCCTCCTCCTCTCTTCATTGCTGCTTCAGTTAGGTTGGCACCCTTTGACAACCTGACCTTTTCAGTGTTTGGAAGCATCCCTCCATAAAGGGTTCAAATATTCAGTATCGCTGCTGCTTGGACTGTCAGAGGATAAACAGCAACAGGAGAGATGGGCTGCACTGAATAGCTGGAGACAGCAGTGGCTAACTGGATTACTTCATCTACTGACAGGAGACCTTGCCATTAATAAATATCTGCCCTCTGCTCTCCGGGTGTGAGAGTGACTGTTGGGCCTGGGAATAACCAAGTTAGCTAATTGACAGCTCTCAGTACCATGCAGAATCAGGCTCCAAATCTGAATACAATGAAAGGCAGTAAGTACCTTGAGGGTCTGGGCTACTTGTGAGGCCCAGAGGACAACACAACTGGTTGTAAACGCCACAGCAACGAGGTGATTTCAAGGTTAAGTGACTGAGGAGCCTAAGTCTCCTGTTCAAAAGCAATTTAGGCACTTGGAAGACTACGTCCTGGCTCCCAACAGATAGCCACATCCACAAAAGGACTAACATGCTTAAGCACTTTTGACAGCCCCACTCAATGTCCAACATTTAGGTGCCACTGAGATTCTCCAAACCCCTACTCAGCTGCCACTTAACCTCAGAGGCCCCAAAAATACCTAGCACCTGAGTTTCCACTATTAAAGTTCCCAAAGCACCTAAGTCTCTGCCAGTGAGCACATGCACAACTGCCTCATTCTAGGCTCCCACACATCTATCTCAAGCCTCAGCAGGATCTCCTAGGCATTTCCTATTGGCTGGTTTAGGTGGCCCCCTGCTCAGTGCACTGGCTTTTTGTGGATCCCATTCTTAATGCCTAATTCTCCCCATGCATTGGATAGGGAGCCTAGGTGCCTAACTCGGGGCTGTGAATTATGCTAGGTGGCAAAGTGCCTAAAAGTTAGGTGTGAGAATACTGAGCTAGTGACTCAAAGTCAATAGACCATGCACTTGTTGTTTACTTCTATATGTGGGGGCACTTGTTACAAATTATGGTTTTTAAGCTTTTCTGATGCTGGGTTTCTATGAAGTAGAACTGGACAGAAAATGGTTTTCTAGTCCTGTGAGAATTTTCCAGATGTTGAAATTGTTTCCCATCCAGCATGAAGGGGAGAGTCAATCTTGAAAATGTTCACAAACCATACATCAAAACTTTCTTTGGATTGGGTCATTTCATTTTGATGTTAACCTTTTAAAAATACATTTTTAACTAGAAAATGACATACATTTCAAAATGAAAATCTTTTGGTCCCAAAAAATTAACTTCTTTCTTTAGAAAATGTCAAAACATTTAAAAAAAAAATCAAAATTTTTTTAAAACAGAGGCTTTTTACCAAACTGACTCTTTCTTGTGACGTTTTGGTTTTGATGAATCAGCATTGTCCAATAAATGTTTAATTGAAAAATTCCTGAGCAGCTCTGCTAAAAGAGTGGAACACAGTTATCCACCACCAGGGCCGGCTCAAGCAGCCAAAAAAAAAGCCACGATCGCAATCGCGATCTGCGGTGGCAATTCGGTGGAAGGTCCTTCACTCTGAGCCCGAGTGAGGGACCGACCACCGAATTGCCGCCGAATAGCTGGATGTGCCGCCCCTCTCCAGAGTGGCCGCCCCAAGCACCCGCTTGACAAGCAGGTGCCTGGAGCCGGCCCTGTCCACCACCACTGAATCCCATGTGCAATGCTAGAGGAAATGAGCTAGCCTGGGCCTGATCTTCACATGTGCTGAGCACCAAACTCTCCCATGAACATAGCAGTGGGTGCTCTGTCTCTGGCCCCACTGACCAGACGTTGTCCAGAAGTGTCAGACTTGGCATACTTGGCCAAAGCCAGCTGCTGAAAGTGTGATGGTATTAGTTAAGCCTATCTCACCACTGACTTTGATATCAGCGTAAACCTGCCATGGGCTGTCATCCCTCGTAATTTTCCTCAGAGGTTTTATGTTTTCACTTACTATGAGATACGAGTCCTAAATTACACCTCTGCAGCCCTAGGGAACTCAGTGGAGTTGTGCAAGTGAGAAGGCAGAATTCAGCCCCATGTCCCCAGCTTCCATGCATACTGATAGAAAGATAGCACCCAGGTAGAAATGGGCCCAAGCCATAAGACCATGGGTAAAACTTTCAAGAGCACTGAAGTCCCGTTTCAAAAATGATTTAAGCACTTGACAGTTAATGAGACTTGGACTACTAAGTGACTTAGGTAGTTTTTATTATTTATCCTATGTTTGAATCTGGATCCAAACCCCACTCCCGCCCCTCCCCCCAAAGTTTGCAGATGTGAGTGGCACTGTACTGACTTTCTCACTGGATCTGTGATAGTTAGACTGTATAGCTGGGTATTTGTACCACATCGAGGTGGTAAACCACTTCCTCTTTGGTGCCTGCTGTATCCCAATGCAATATTTGGTGCATCATAAAGTCTGGTCTTTAACCAGGTTCCTATATCTGCTCTCTGAGCTACCACAGGACACTAATGACCCTCTTTTGCAGTCTTTTAGCAAGGGTGTATAAATATGGCCAGTCAGATTAGCAGGCTATCACTCACAGTAAAGACATACATAAGGAGAAAAAAAATAGCTACAGGATCTGTGCCCTCGGCTTATTTTGCTGATCATAACCATGTTTCCTGTTTTCTGCTGGTTTTTTTTTCCCCCTATCTGGTTCTGAATGAGAGTGTTAGACAACATGATCACACATAATTAAAAATCTGGCAAATTTACCATGAAATGAAAGTGACAGTGTCCAATGAAGTGTTTGGGAGAGGCGGGGGGGCTGGGGAGGGGGAAGAGGGGGCAGCTATTGCCTTTGGGAACAAGTGCTTCATCTCCTTCTGCTGCCTAATGTCTTGGTCGGCTGGTATAGCTCAGTGCCTCTGCAGTAATAAAATAGCCATGTGATATTTCCTCACTGTATGGGAGAGTTTCTGCTTTTCTTTCTTTCTTTTTTTTTTTTTTTTTTTTTTTTTTGTTAACACTTTTAACTTATTCCTTAGTGAAGCTAGAAAGAAGACAATTCTGAATCAAATTCTTGGGACAGAGCACCCCCACCTAATCTCTAGGAACGTTTGAATCAGGATCTAAAGTTGGTGTCTGGCTCCTACTTCTATAATGATCTGAAGCCCTTCCAAAAATTGAGAGATTCTGCAGCTCAGCTATCTATACTGAAGAAAATGTGAGTGAAGAGGAAGCTGCTTTTCTCAGACTTTTGGTTTTCTGCAGGATCCCGTTTGCTGATGATACAAGAAGGGGCGATTTGGAGAGAGTGATAACGTCCTTTCCTTGCCCATTTTGGATACATTACAAACTGAACCAAACCATGCTATGCATGAAAAGACTTGGGGCAGGTAAGCTAAGTTCCAGGGCTTTGGAAGTGAACCTGGAGAAAGAAGCCAACACATCTGAAAGATTTGCTTGGTGCTGCTGGCATCAATCTAACAAGTGTGGCATTTTGGTTTAATGCCATGCCTGCTTTATTTACTGTGGCCGTGAATGTGTGCCAGACCCTCTTTGTATACAACATCATGGCCAGAAAGTATTTCTTCTTGTTGTTGTTAGCTGCTGATGGTCACTGTGCTCTTTTCTTGTGGGATAAGCAATATGAGACTATGGCTTGTGCCCTTTTCTGAGCAGAAGGATGTCCTGTGAAAGCAAAGGGCCTGATCCACCGAGTTCAGAGTTGGATGCAAACTGTCCCTAAGAATTTGGGTTGGGATCATCTTTAATGCTCCAGTTTGGATTTGGAATTAGAAGCAGGGGTTATGGGCAGTGTGGCGAGAGAAAACTCATAGGAGTTAAATGAACTGGAGCAGGAAGAGTGACGTGTTATCGTAGCCTAAGCTTGCCATTGATCCTGATATCATTCTACCTGGGGCTTCTGAGAACTGTGTGCAAAGATAAGGCTGGACGGACAGTTGGGGTAAAGTTAGAGCCAAGATGGGCTGAAGCTGGCCTGCAAAATTTGGATCCTGACCTAAATTTCTGTCTGAGAGGTTCCAAAATCTTCAGTTTACTTTTGTCTGAAAGAATTTTTCATCCACATCTGTACTTCTGTTCCTAGTTTGATCCTTGTCTGAGATAACTCAGGTATTTGGCCTTGTCTGAAGGATACAAAACAACTCTTACGGTGTTTCTGAGCTGGCCAGAACCAGGGAATGTCAGAGCTCTAAAAGAAAAAACCTGCTTTTGTGGGATTTCTGGTTCACAAGGTTTCCACAAAGTCCAGGTGATTTAGAGAAGCAGCTGGATGTCTATATTACACCTGACTTTAGGTTCATGCATCACCAGTCAGAGGATGACCTAGCTAAATGAGTTATGTTCAATCCAGGAATGAAATTGCCTTGAATTAGTGTTAGCAACTGTAGCATATAGAAATTAGGTATTACCCCTTTAAATAATTTGGCAGCCCTCTAGTGGGCAACCCTGTCTTCTATTGCAGAAGCCACCAGGAACTAATGGAGTAACTGTGTGTATATGTAGCTAGGCCTTGTATGTTTATAGTTAGTAAGCCTAGTTATTTGGAATCCAATTGCGTCTGTGTGGTTTTCTCATATCCTTAAAGTGGTATACATGGCATAGATGCAACAGAAACCAATCACAAAATCTAGCAAGGACCTAAAGATTGGTGTTTGTAGGTTTGCCCCATTAAACTCCTGCATGATAGTGTCTCGTGTATGGTACATTACATGATCAGAAACAGTCACAAACCTCCAAAGTATTTTTTCCCTGATGAGGTATTGTTAGAATCAGGATAATCATCTATCGTAACAAAAAATAGATGAAAGCCTAATTTTGTAACAAAGTACACAACACCAAGCACAATGATGCCCTGATCCTGGGCTGGGGCTTCTTGACACTACTGCAATACAAATGATAATTTGTCATCTTTAAATTGGTGAAGACTTGCAGCCACCCAGAGATGAGGCACTGGGAATGGACTGGCCAAAAGATTATCACTCTGCATTTTGGACTGTGTATCTTACCATGTTGGAACACGTGTCCCTTCATGCACTCTCTGCTCTACCAGTGATGACAGTCCATGCACCATTAGTCTCCACTTCCCATTACCACCTCCATGTCTTTCCCCATACCACTCTTTATGCATGGAATGCCCTCTCAGTCTTGCTTTGCCAAGCCACCATCCTCTCCTTGTTCAAATCACTCCAAAAAAGAAGATCCATTGTCCCCCACTAGCTCACCCATGCAACAGAGGACAGAATAGAACGCTACATTTCTCCCGAAACTCAAATGATCCAGCCCTGCATGCATGTGCCCCTTTCGCCTGACTTTGTCATGCTTCACATCAAATAATTCCTGTGAAATTTCTCCCTCCCCAACCAAAATAAATTCAATGGGGGTGGGGGAAGGGATATAGCTGGGTTTATTTTAATAGTTTCCACTCACCATTCAGTTTTATAGTACAGTATATTTAACTTTAACGTATGGACAGCTGGATGCATTTAACAGCACAACGGAAAGAATTTAGCGAGTATTCATTTCATGCCTTGTATTTGCAGCTGATCATCAAATATTTCTTCATAATATTTAGATTCACCCTGTTACAGATTACAACAGGCTGATCAAAATATATTAGGGTCAGGTAAGATTTGTCATAGACGAGTCTCTTTATTTCTTTACTTACTAAGACACCTTACACAAGCGGAAGCTGAGTTTAACTGATATCAGCAAGTTTAGCTTGATGCGTATGATAAGATTACTGTACTTGCCTTCTCCATAGAGCTGAGAAAGGACAATACACAGGGCCAGATTCTGATGCTGTGACTGGGTACCTTACTGCACTTGTGTTCTCATTGTCTTCAGTGGAATTGTTCATGGAGTAATGGGGGTTGCATGGGGATCAGAATCTGGCCCACAGATATTATCCTAACACAATTTAACAATGGAAAACCACAGCCACCAGCGTGGGAAGTATCTATAAATTGTTCATATCCTTCCTTAAGACTCACTTCTGTCTCTCTAACTGTCTGGTTCCTATTTTGCATCCATCACAATGTATCAGGGAAATTTCTTCAGTGATATCCAGAAACAAGCCAATAGTTACATTTTGTTGTACGGTGGAGATTTTCAAAAGTGCTTCTAAAGCCATTAGGCAGTTCTGAAAATCTCTTCTATAAATATTTAAAAAATCCACTCATCCAGAAGTTCACCTGCCTAAACTCCATGATCTTATTGTTATAACCTTTGTTCTGCTTTACCCCCATTCCCTGTGTCTGTTACCCCAAAACTCATTCCATCAAATTAGACAGAAGGCAAATCTGGGGAGCAACTTTGCCCATCTATTTGTCCTAACACACTCTTGCATAATAATAATGAAGTGGCCTTAGTCTTTCAATAGATTTGCTTGTATGCCTTTAAAGTACTGCATACTCTGCTACTGTATGGTCAGATGATTTATATTGCAAAAATATAAGATGCTGTGTTTAAAGTGTATCATTATATGCTAAAGAGATGTTGGGTAGACAGTACTTATGATTTGAGACAATTCTGACATGTAGTACAATTCTAAATCTTTCCTTCCATGATATTATACTGCGTAAATTATTCTGCAAATTCAGATCATATATTTGATTGTATATATTTGTTTTGCATTTAAACAAGGTTGGGAAGGGGAAGGGAAGATGCTAAGGAAGAAAAAGCCCTTATTCCAGGAAAGACCAAATTGTTGGAAACCTCTGAAGTGTTCACATTAATGTCATGTCATTACATCATATTGCTGCGCAGGTTAATATAATTGGGTTACTGTGTGTAAGCAATGATCCATAGCATGTTATGGCACTGAAACAAATGACATTTAACCAAGAGATTTGTAAGGCACCTTGTTTTGTGCCTGGTGAACAATTGGAATGGATAGTTAGATCGCTAGACGAGAGACTGATGAATTAGTTGTTAGGTTTACTGGACAGCCTGGGTTTATAACTGCATGATTTGAATAGAATTTATTAGATCCATAAACAGATGCAATGTTTTTGCTTAGATTACTCTTGTCACGCTCTCTGATCCTGTCCCAGTCACGGCCCTGCTACAGTCTGTTTTATTATTCACGTAATGCACGATTTTGGGGGGAGAAACAGTCTTAGACTGACACACCTTCACGTTTTAGCACTTAAACGATCCACCTCCTACTCACACAGTGATATTTAACAGATGCTTGTAGTTCTGCTCTCCATCTTTGACGCTGCGGGGACTGAAGGATCTTAATGAAAGTCTTCAGCAAATGAAGCAAATTCAGTTCAGGAAAAGCATCTCTTCCCTTATTATCCTCTAGAACAGCATGCCTCTGCAGCCCTTTGAATGTGTTTAATAATGAGACTGAGTGAACCAGTTGAGATTTAGAAAAGAACTGGGCCTCCTCTAAAAAATGCCCATGTTTAGGACTTTAGCTCAAAACCAAAATTGTTATGACATGTTAAAATGATCACATTTGCACTTCTGTCTCCTGAGTTAGAAGTGCAAGTGTCACAATACCACAAGGGACACTCTTCTTGCCTTAGATCTAGCTGGCACCTTGAAATCACTAGCTCTTTCAAGGGTAATTTTGTTGAGGCTCAGATAAACTCTGGAGAAGTGCCCAGTCTTTTGGATGCTCTTCAGAACCAAATCTGAAGTCTGCATCTGGAGAAGGTTTGCCCAGCTCCGTTTAGTATTTAAGAAAGTCTCTCATGGGCTCTTCATGTCAGAGATGGTAATGGACATCAGGGTGAGGCTGATATTGAGTTAAGGATGCATGATTGGTTTCTAACCCAGAAAAGACTTGGGGTCGAGCATTGAAACTGACGGACAAGTCCAAACCAAAACCACACAGGTCTAAAAACCCACAAACAGAGTGGATTTTAAATCTCCAAATCTAGCTGTGGATCTGGATTTCACAAAACGTCCCCCTCTGTGTAATGGGCTGAACCATCCTGCTGGCTCCAAACGGTCCTGAACTTTGGGAGTATTCAAAATCCAGATCCAAATTTTGCAGCCTGAGTACATCTCCAAAGAAAATGTCACATTTTGGCATTCCAGGTCACTGTTTTATAAGCATATCTCCATGCCAGGTGGTGGATGGATCAGGGGAATAGTTAGTGGGTCAAATTCTCTGCTCCATGGAACTGTATCAGTTTACGCCAGTAGAGAATTTGGCCCACTGTTTAACGAAGGCAGGGCAGTGTCTTCATATGCAGTAAGCTGTTTTTCAGTTGGCTTATTAGCTACAGCTGGTAACAGGCTAGTCAAACAAGTCCGCTGGGGTTCTCCTCTGTGTCGAGCTTTTATTAAAATAAACATGAATTTCTCTTCCCCATATAATGTTTCACAAGACTGAGGCACAGCAGTTGGAACACATTCACCCAGCCTTAAAGTCCAAGGCAAAGATAATCAACACAGTGGAGCATTTTCAAAGTAAATTATTTACATTGTTATTGACCTATCTCTTTCTATGGCTCTTGTGGTTTGGGGCAGAAGGGTGTTATGTGCCATAGCATGCTTTATATGTGAAATCCCAATTCTGACCGTGCAAATCAAATACATTATATTGTGGATTTAAAGAACATTGTAATTAAAAACTATTACTTATCTGGCAGTAGTGCCTATAGGCCATGAACCCAGGCTCAGTGCCCGTTGTGCTAGGCTCTGTACATGCATGTAACAAAAAGATACAATCCCTGCTCCCATAAGATCAAAAGACAGACTGGGTCAGACCACTGGTCCATCTCACCCAGTACCCAATGCCAGATGCTTCAGAGGTAATGAACATTACAGTGCAATTATTGATTGATCCAGCCCCTGTCGTCCAGTCCCAGCTTCTTTAGGGACTTTAGGGACGCCTGGAGTATGGGGTTATGTCCTTGACCATCTTGGCTAATAGCCATTAATGGACCTATCCTCCAGAAATTTATCTAATTCCCTTTTTGAACCCAGTTCAGGAGCGCCGCCAGCTTTTCTGCTGCCCTAGGCGGCGGAAGGTCCTGCCCCGAAATGCCGCCCCCCACAGAGGTGGCAGAAGGTCCCACCACCAAAATACCGCCGCGGTCGCCGACCCCCAAATTGTAGCACTCTAGGCGACCGCCTAGGTCGCCTAATAGGTTGCGCCGGCCCTGACCCAGTTATACTTTTGGCCTTCACAACATCTCCTGGCAACGCGTTCCACAGGTTCACTGTGTGTTGTGTGAAGAAGTACTTCCTTTTGTTTGTTTTAAACCTACTGCTTAGTAATTTAATTTGGTGACCCCTGATTCGTGTGTTATATGAAGGGGTAAATAACACTTCCCTATTCCCTTAGTCGTCTCTTTTCTAAACTGGACAGTCCCAGTCTTTTTAATCTTTCCTCATATGGAAGCTATTCCATACCCATAATCATTTTTGTTGCCCTTCTCTGTACTTTTTCCAGTTCTAATATATCTTTCTGAGATGGGACAACCAGAACTGCATGCAGTATTCAAGGTATGGGCTTAGATTTATATAGTGGTATTATGATACAATATTTTCTGTTTTATCATCTATCCCTTTCCTAACGATTCCTAAAATTCTGTTAGCTTTTTTGACTTCTGCTGCACAATAATCAAATGTTTTCAGACAACTATCCACAATGTCTCCTGGATCTTTCTTGAGTGGTAACAGCTAATTTAGACCCCATCATTTTGTATCTATAGTTAGGATTATCTTTTCCGATGTCTTACCAACATTGCACTTACCAACATTGAATTTTGTCTACCATTTTGTTGCCCAGTCATTGAGGTTTGTGAGATCCCTTAGTAACTGGTTAAAAGATAGAAAAAAAGGGTAGAAATAAGTGGCCATTTTTCACAGTGGAGAGGGGTAAATAGTGGGGATCTCCAAGTATCTGTACTGGAGATCAATGCTGTTCAATATATTCATAAATGATCTGGAAAAGTAAACAGTAAGGTAAAACAGTAAGGTGGCAAACTTTGAAGACAATACTAAATTACTCAAGATAGTTAAGTTCAAATCTGTCTGAGAAGAGTTACAGAGTCATGAGAGAAACTTCCTTCTAATTCCATGATTGTTTACTTTGCTTAAGAGCCATTGGTGTGGGATCTTGTCAATGGCTTTCTGAATGTCCAAGTGCACTGTATCCACTGGATCACTCTTGTCCACATGCTTGTTGACCCCCTTAAAGAATTCTAATAGATTGGTGAGGCATGATTTCCCTTTAGAAAAGTGGTGTTGACTCTTCCCAACATATGTTCATCTATGCAGCTGATAATTCTATCCTTTACTATAGCTCCAACCAATTTGCCTGGTACTGAAGTTAGGCTTACCATCTTATAACTGCTAAGATCACTTCTGGAACCTTTTTTAAAAGTTGGCACTACTCTCCTTGTCATCAGCTACAGAGGCTGATTTAAGCAATAGGTTATATACCATGGTTAGTAATTCTGCAATTTCATATCCGAGTTCTTTTGGAACTCAGATGATCTTATAGTCTAAGCACATCATATCTTTCCAAGTGTTTGTTTAGTTTCTTTCATTGGATAAGTGAGGGATTACTTTGGTATTAGGGCCAAATTTATCCCTTGTTCAGCACCACTTCAATTACACTTGGGGTGAATTAAGTCCAAAAACCAGAGAGAAAAAACAGAATAAAATAGTATCAGATTTGTTTAGTGGAAAAAGAAATGACGCTAATGTTAAAATAATTCTGAGTGCAGAAGAGTGAATAAAATGAAATGAATCCTGTGCTTTCCCCCTACTTCATCCCATTGAAAGTGCCTAGCTATTTAGCTGAAATTTTGCTGGGTGATGTCTCCCCTGGTTTTCCTAGCCCATTAATCCATCTATATAAATCTCACACTCATTTGTTTGTCTATTGGTATGGGGCTTTTCGTCTTCCTTTTTTTCATTCTAGTGCTTGACTTCCTTTGGCTTAGCTACTTTCCCCATTACTTTAAATCTGTGCAAATGATGGGCAGAGATGTTCTTACTCCATCTGCAACACCTTGGGCATTTTTCTTTTTAAACATGTATTTTCTTTAAAAAAAAAAAAAAAAAACACCATAAGAAGTTTCTTTGTGAATAAAGTTCCAAACAGAGAAGCGGCTATTCTCAGTATTTTTCAGTATCCTGATAAAAAGGTCAACTTTGACAGTCCTCCTAATATTTTTTGACAGAGAAATGCAGCTGAGTGAACAGAACAAGCAACCATGGAATACAGTGTGGAAGGACAGATGCTGTGTGTATGCAGTGGTTAACTAAATCAGTGCCTGGTATATTGCTATCCTACTCCTGCATGCCAAGTTTGCATCTTCCAGAAATGTAGGATCAGGCTCCAAATGCCTGGCGATTGTTTGTACACCTCAGTTACGTGTACAAAAGTGATGTGACTCCAACAGGAGGGGCTGGTGAAAATGGGTGCAGTTGTATGCGCACAGCAGAGGCAGCTCCGTCAGAGAACTGCAGTTTGTAGAGGGAGGCCGGATTGGAAAAGACTGGTGTTGCCTTTCAAGCTGAGCCCTGCCCAGACACATTTTGAAGGCGAAGGAGAGAAAAAGAGACAAATGTTGAATCATAGCAGGAAGATGAGAAATCAAGGTGTTGAGAGAAGAAGTAAGACCTGTTTGTAGTGCATGTTTAGTATCAGAGAGGCAATTATTTATTGTACAGATGACCAAAGACCCATTCACTTGAGCATTTCCATTCTTTTAGTAGGGTATGGTGATATTGCTTAGGGATAGTGACCGCATAGTGTATCATACAGTCATCTACCAAAGGCAAATTCCACATGGGACAGGCCATAGGTGCAGGAACTAGGGTGCTGCTGCCCCCCTGCCTTGAAGTGGTTTCCATTATATACAGGGCTTGTAGTTTGGTTCAGTGGCTCTCAGCACCCCCACCATACAAATTGTCCCAGCACCCCTGAGCCAGACTGAGGGCCAGATCCACAGCTGGAAATGGAAATCAGCATCATTTCAATGAAATCACTTAGAGCGAAAGACGGTCCCCACCCCAAAGGAGCTTACAGCCTAGGTTTGTGCAGCATTGAGCACAATGAGAGCTGAACCCTGCCCAGACACATCTGAACATGAGGGAGAGAAAAAAAGAGACCAGTGTTGAATCATAGCAGGAAGATGAGAAATGGTATTAGAAAGAAGTCGTAAGTCCATGCCTGGGGATCCTAGGTGCTACCGCAATACAAAGAATAGAACTCTGATTAACCCCAGGGGAGGATCTGACCCTGAATATTTTCAGTAGACTTAGGCCCTATTAGATCTAGTCAAACAGGATATAATTATTGTCAAGAAATATCACAAAAACGTCTTCCCTTGTGTTTTTCGAAATGTCAAATATTGAAAACTTTGGACAAGCTCAAAATTTTTAAAAAATTAAATGAATTCATCAAAAATTTTGACCCTGTTTCTATTGATTCAAATTGTTGATGGGAAAGTTGTAGATGAAATTACAAACTTCAAGCATTTTGACCTACTCTAGGGCACAGTCGAGGGAGGGAAAGTGAACCAGTTATGCCAAAAAACAAAAGAAAAAATGTCATTTTGTGCTGCTATCGTATGAGGTGCCCAGGTGAAAGTGGCCTTCTGACATAATGCATGGTTGAGGCCAAGGCCCTTCTTCATCTGCATCTGTAAAGAGGGAGCAATAAAGTACCCAAGGAAAGCAATAAAGTGCTCTTTTCCCTCTCTTACATGAGCACATTAGCACTGCTGGTGGCACTGGGTGGGTCACTGCTCCTTGGGGAACATTGTGTACCGGCAGGATGGACCCGCTTTTTGATGATGACATGAGTGTAGTTGAGATTTGTTGCCTTTGAACATGTGCTGTTTGGTGTGATGTTCAGAGCTCTGGTAGTAATTATTAAAGAATTGTGTCCATGCTAGATTTACTTACCAGGTCTTACTCCCTTGCTTTTTGGAAATGACACCACTTATGTCCAGGCATAGGAAAAAAATCCTTACCCTCAGCTATACCTGGAAACACAGTCACATATGGTGATACTGGACTAGACCTTCAGCTAGTGTAAGTTAGTGTAGCTCCACTGTAGTCAAGGACTTATGCTCCTTTATGCCAGATGAAAATTTCTCCTTAACTTTGGCTGTAATGTTATCTTCTCTAACAGGATATAAGACTTAATTACGACTATCCAATCAACCCCTATGCTGTCTGCATTCGTGTCAGAGCAGATACTATCTGCTACTTCCCCCTTCCTCTTTTTGTATGGGTGGCGCTCTTATATCAGTGCTGGCTAACATGCTGCAGACTGTGTGAAACCATGTTGCATCTCCACAAGCTGTACTACATTTAGGCAAATATTGCTATGTCCGTGTCTGGATCCTCCCCATTTATGCACACAAATATTGACTATCTGCTCCTATTGGGTAGAAATACACTCACACTTGTGTGAGCAGTAAGGAACCACCTTTCACCTGCATCACTGGTTTCAGTTGAGGTGAGGTGGAGCTCATAAAGTCACTACTGTCTCCCCATGTGGGTCATGGGGAGGGGATGGAAGTCTTGACTCTGCCCTCCATGTGCTGGCCAGCTGAGATGGCACAGGATGAAATAACATTCCACTGGTATGGGCCAGTAGCAGAGGGGGGAACCAGGGAGGGAATATGACTCCCAGAAGCACAATTCCTTCCTTGCACTGCCTTTGAGTTAGCACAGTTGCATGCTGCCCCTTAACTTAGGTTAGAAGAAAAGTGACTCTCTAGCCCACTGTAAGTGACTCTAGATATAATGGGAGTCTAGGCGGCATTTTACACAGCCTTGTTTGAGTAAACTACAGAGCATTTTCTCATTCTGTCCCTATAAAAAAATGAAAGAGAATGATATGGCCCTTTGATAAGTATCTCTGGGCAAGCTGTACCAACCTGAATTTTCTCTTTCATTTTATATTTGTCTGATTTATGTTTCTTAGGAGCCATTCTGCTTTCCTTGTTTATATGCCATGGGAACTCATTTTTTATACAGTTAATCACACTCAAGCAGAACATCACTCACTGGGAGGTGTTGCTGGCCAAATTTTTTAAGCTGGGCCACTGCATTGGGTGTCAGTGCTGACAATGAAAATAATTACCCTAGGACCCGTCTCTCAGATGCTGTCTATGGCCAGCAAATTTAATGCCACTTTTATCCTGGTCAGGGGGGAAAAAGCCAAATTGGAAATGAAAATATACAGAGGGTTTTATTGGCTCTTCTTAGATTGGAAGTTGGAAACTACTTGCTCTAGTTGTTGATGGAATAAATGGAATCCTGCTGGGTGCTAGGCAAACTGCAGCAGCTCATGTTCAGAGAGCTGGACTTCCTGAACCAGTCACGTTTAGGGCTTGAGGCACCAGACTGAGGGGGATTTTAATACTTAATTTCAAATACCATATATCTAGCTATAAGCTGTACAAAAATATATGGGACATTCCGTACATATAGCTCTAGAGAATACATGCATAGATATGAACATTTAATTGGGGTCTGGGATTGGGCCATTAGCAGGGGGAACTCGTTGAGTTGTGGCCTTTTATCACCAGTGATGTCAGTACATGGACCATACACCACCCTCCTCATACATACACACACTCCCCAAGGGCATAGTTCCAGTGCAAAAAGCCCTCAGCAACTACTGCAGAGGGGTGCAAGTTAGGGGATGGTTCTCCAGGCTGCTCTAGCCTGTGCTAGGTACCAACTCAACCCCCAGTAGCATCTGAATAGGGCAGGCACAAGACACTTCCCCTTGGTTCTTGCACCAGACCAGCCCGGGCACAGAGATGTCTTTTGCACCTTTTTCCCTTTAGAGGATGGGGAGGGATTAATCATAGAAACATAGAAGATTAAGGTTGGCAGAGACCTCAGGAGGTCATCTAGTCCAACCCTCTGCTCAAAGCAGGACCAACCCCAACTAAATCATCCCAGCCACGGCTTTGTCAAGCCTGACCTTAAAAACCTCTAAGGATGGAGATTCCACCACCTCCCTAGGTGACCCATTCCATTGCTTCACCACCCTTCCAGGGAAATAGTTTTCCCTAATATCCAACCTAGACCTCCCGCACTGAAACTTGAGACCATTGCTCCTTGTTCTGTCATCTGCTACCACTGAGAACAGCCGAGCTCCATCCTCTTTAGAACCCCTCTTTCAGGTAGTTGAAGGCTGCTATCAAATCTCCCCTCACTCTTCTCTTCTGCAGACTAAATAAGACCAGTTCCCTCAGCCTCTCCTGATAAGTCATGTGCCCCAGCCCCCTAATCATTTTTGTTGCCCCCACTGGACTCTCTCCAATTTGTCCACATCCTTTCTGTAGTGGGGGGATCCCAAAGCTGCCCACAATACTGCAGATGTGGCCTCACCAGTGCCAAATAGAGAGGAATAATCACTTCCCTCGATCTGCTGGCAATGCTCGTACAAATGCAGCCCAATATGCCATTAGCCTTCTTGGCAACAACGACACACTGTTGACTCATATCCAGCTTCTTGTCCACTGTAATCCCCAGATCCTTTTCTGCAGAACTGGTGTTTAGTCAGTCGGGCCCCAGCCTGAAGCAGTGCATGGGATTCTTCCATTCTAAGTGGAAAAGTCTGCACTTGTCCTTGCTGAACCTCATCAGATTTCTTTTGGCCCAATCCTCCAATTTGTCTAGGTCATTCTGGACCCTATCCATACCCTCCAGCATATCTACCTCTCCCCCCAGCTTGGGGTCATCTGCAAACTTGCTGAGGGTGCAATCCTATCATCCTTGAAGATTGTGATACAGCAGATTCAGAGGGCAGCAGGAGAGTGATCCATGACAGGTATATAAGCCCCAGGATGATCAGAGCCTTATTTCCTGTAGACGAAGGAGAGGTTATTACAGGTTAATTAGAGCACCTGGAGTCAATTAAGGCCCTGCCCGAGACCTAATAAAAACCCCTGCTTCAGTCAGACAGGAGGAGGGAAAGAGAGTTGACTGTAGTTTGGAGGTGTACTGGTGTTGACCAGAGGATTAGAGTACCAAGGGAAGGGAGACCCTGCCCAGAGGGAAAGAGGGTAAGAAGCCTGTGAAACAGAAGGGGCTGGGACCCTTCCCCACTCCCCTCCTCTCCCTCTCCAGGTCACTTGTGGAGCCCAACAATAGGGGCAGGGCAGCGCTCTGACCCACCACACCAAGGAAAAGCGTGGGACCCACCACCATAGCATTGGCCAATTGCCACAAGGTGTTGAACAAAACCGGCCCCAGGACTGATCCCTGATTGCTAACTAGAAAGGTTGGAGGGAGGAAGGCAGGTATCCCTGCTAGCACTGGGGAGAACATCAGAGTTCTTGCTCTCTCTCTGGTGGGTGGGAATGGCTTCCTTGTCTACCAAAATGCATCATGTTATTAAAAATAACATTTAAACTAAGATGTTAACCCAGTTTTGTACTTAGTGTGGACAGGCTGTGTGGACAGACAGATGTACAGCAATGCACAAGATACTCATTTTGAAAAATAAGTTAGCTGTTCATGTTAATCCTGAGTGGAGAGGGGAACCAGGGGCTAGCCATCACCAGCTAAGACATTGTTAAAAGTGACTTGTGCCCTTGGCCTGGGCTTGGCTGTCATCTCTTTGAGTCTCTTGGCCCTGGGTTCCCTACGGGAGCACCCACTCCTGAACAATGTCACCATTCCCAGTAGGAGTTCAGCTCACTCCCAGGAGTCCAATTACAGTTCACCTGCCTCTAGCCCCTGGCAGTGCTCCCCAACTCCCACCACAGGTTGCTGGACACGAGGAGCCTTCCGGGCCCCTCATCCCTATCATGCTGGAAGTCAGTCTGCCCCAAACAAGGGACTAGTTGCTGCTTCAGACTGAGCTCCCCTTCCTAGCAGTCCCTGGCAGCTCCTGGGAAAATTCTCTGTTTCCCTTTCTCACCTTTTAAAGCTCCTCCTTTCCAGGTGGTGCATGTTCTACAGGTGTGTCTAATTGGTACTGCCTGAGGGCAGAAATGGTCTTTAGCCTTTCTATCAGTAGTGTGGTGGCATGTCCCACCACATCCTCATCTACACGAGATGCTAAATCATATTTAATGTCATGTTAACTAGCATGTGTGTGTTTGTGTTTTCTCAGGGTTGATGTGGCCTGTATGTACATGCACCCCTGGACACCAACCAGCCACTATGTTTGCTGAAGCTACCATACAATGCTATTGGGTTGCGGACACTTCTGAGGAGACATACCAAGTATGTGAAGCAGTGTTTGCACCCATCCCCATGTAGTTCATAAACCTAAATTAAACTGAAACTGGGGCTGTGAGAAAGGAGAGGGAGACAATCCTGTTAGAGGTGATTTTTCATTTCAGAAGATCATTTTGTACAGTCTGTCTTGTCAGTTGCATCATTAATTCCCTTAGATCCCCGCAAGCAAATCTGACTGGCTGTTAAGGGAACATGTGCTTTAGAGCAGCTGCAACTCAGTTGTACTCTCTCCCTCCAGAATCCACAAAATTTCAGTCGCATTGTAAACACACAGCGGGGCTCCCTGGGCTTGGAGGGGAGAAAAAGCTCCATTCACACCTTCCAGGAGGTTTGGACCCTTCGTGCTGGTTTTCCTCTACTTTGCTCCTCTCTGTGCCATGTCATGAAGAGAAGTACCTAGCCCTAAACCACGAGAGGGAAATAGAGACTTGATATGATTGTCTAGATTTCTGTATGATAGGCTGTCTGTTTGGCTGGGGCTCCGAGGTACTACAATAATACAAATTATAAATACTAATACTACTGTCTATCTTTATCTATAATTCAGGACCCTAGGTGCTACCGCCATACACATCTCTATCTATCTAACAGCCTGTCTGTCATTGCAATCACTCCTGTACAATTAACTTAGGGTCTATAAGCATCTGAAAGCTGTCACTTTCCAGAAATTATAATTTTTTACACATTTACCTAGTGACAATTGAAAGGGGCTGGGGAAGATAGTGGGAAAACAAATAAGATCATTTACTTTTAAACCTTCAGTCCCAGAACTGTAGTTCCATTCTAATGGGTCTGCAGGAGACACAGGCTATCTTTGGTTATTTATTTTGCCTGATGAATGCCTGCAATGGCTGTGAAGTTTGGTTTTTGATGTAGCGGCATGAGCTCTGCAAACTCTAAAACCTAAATTATTCCCCTTTCTGGCTTTCTGTTCGAAACTTGGCTTTGTGACCAGTTTTCAGAAGATAAGTGTTGTTGGTAGGGTAACTTTAACTGTTACATTTCATCTTTTTTTCCCCAGAAGTTCAATGTGTGTAAGACAAAAATAAAAGGAAAAATCAACCACTAATCCCTTAAACGTAGAGTTTACTGAAAATTATACCTTTCATTAGAGCAGGCGTCCTGCAAAGAATGAGATTAATACCAGCCTTTTTTTTTATGATTGCTTTTTATGGAAAACCACTTCAGATGCATTTCAAATGTAATACTCAATGAAAATTTAGAAAAAGAACTTTATAATCAGAATTGGTTCCCTGAAAAGAGACTCCATTTTAGAGATTGACTTAAAATGCAAATTCCCACTACAGAAAAGACATAAGTTTCTCTATGCCTTGAAATAGCTAGTAAGAAATATTGGCTCCATTTAACATAAGAACATAAGAACGGCTGTACTGGGTCAGACCAAAGGTCCATCTAGCCCAGTATCCTGTCTACCGACAGTGGCCAATGCCAGGTGCCCCAGAAGGAATGAACAGAACAGATAATCATCAAGTGATCCATCCCCTGTCGCCCATTCCCAGCTTCTGACAAACAGAGGCTAGGGACACCATCCCTGCCCATCAGCCATTGATGGACCTATCCTCCATGAACTTATCTAGTTCTTTTTTGAAACCTGTTAGTCTTGGCCTTCACTGGTTCTCATACAGCACTTTTCATCAGTAGATCTCAAGGTGCTTTACAAAGGAGGAAAGTATCATTAACCCCACTTTACAGATGGGGAAATTGAGGAACAGAGATGTGAAGTAACCCAGTAGGTTACTGACAGGACTGGAAATAGAACTCAGATCCCCCAAGTACCACTTTAGGACCTTATCCATTAGGACACACTGCTCAGTATCCCAGTTCTGCACAGTATGCCAGTATCCCTGTTCTGCCCAGAGAAGTTATCCATTTTTTTAATATTAAAATTAAAAATTTAGTATAATCTCATTCCCTGTATGATGTATATCTCTATGATGTACATCTTATAGGCCACATTCTCAGATGGTGTAAATCCACTTAGGGCTGCTAAAGTCAATGAAATTATGTCAATTTCTGGTCCACTATATGTTTCATTATACAGTGTATATGATGTTGTATGTTTTCCTGAAGACGAAGAGTTGGAGTAGTGCCAGTGTCAGTTAGGTCTTGCAGCATAGATGTATTGATTTATACAGCACGTACATATTTTTCAAAGTAGAATTCTCATGATGGAAAATCCCATTAGCGCATCCTGAAAGAGAAAATAAACAGGAGCACTGATGTATACTGTTGTTCTATGCATGTGTCTCTAAAATATATAAACAAAGGGACTACCTGTCGTATAAAAGTTTTATTGGAACACTTTGTGATGATCTCACTACTCAATATTATTATTTATTTGTTTGTATAACCATAGCACCTAGGAGTCCTAGTCATGGTCCAGGACCCCATTGTGCTAGGTGCTGTACAAACACAGAACAAAAAGATGGCCCTGGCCCAAAGAGCTTGCAATCTGAGTATAAGAAGAGACTATGAATAATTTTGTTTTACCATCCAATCACTTTTCATTATTTACTGCTCATAATCCCTACCTTGAGGTAATCAAATTGAGAAGAAAAGGGGCATAAGAGCTCATGATACCCAACATAAGGACATCACCTTTCCAATATCTTCTACCAGAACAACAGACAGAACTACAATTAGGGCAACAGAGGGTCCTGTGGCACCTTTAAGACTAACAGAAGTATTGGGAGCATAAGCTTTCGTGGGTAAGAACCTCACTTCTTCAGATGCAAGTAATGGAAATCTCCAGAGGCAGGTATAAATCAGTATGGAGATAACGAGGTTAGTTCAATCAGGGAGGGTGAGGTGCTCTGCTAGCAGTTGAAGTGTGAACACCAAGGGAGGAGAAACTGTTTCTGTAGTTGAATAGCCATTCACAGTCTTTGTTTAATCCTGATCTGATGGTGTCAAATTTGCAAATGAACTGGAGCTCAGCAGTTTCTCTTTGGAGTCTGGTCCTGAAGTTTTTTTGCTGTAAGATGGCTACCTTTACATCTGCTATTGTGTGGCCAGGGAGGTTGAAGTGTTCTCCTACAGGTTTTTGTATATTGCCATTCCTGATATCTGACTTGTGTCCATTTATCCTCTTGCGTAGTGACTGTCCAGTCTGGCCAATGTACATAGCAGAGGGGCATTGCTGGCATATGATGGCATATATCACATTGGTGGACGTGCAGGTATATATGCCATCATATGCCAGCAATGCCCCTCTGCTATGTACATTGGCCAAACTGGACAGTCACTACGCAAGAGGATACTTGCATCTGAAGAAGTGAGGTTCTTACCCACGAAAGCTTATGCTCCCAATACTTCTGTTAGTCTGAATCTGTAAAAAGCAACAGAGGGTCCTGTGGCACCTTTAAGACTAACACAGCTACCCCTCTGATACTTGATACAATTAGGGCCTAATCCAAAGCCCATTGAAGGCAATGGAAAAATTCCCATTGACTTCTATGGGCATTAAGATGGATTTTGCACACTTCCACACATGCTTTACTTCCAGATGAGTGGTCCTGTTGAGTTCAGTTTGCTAGATTTTGTACACATACATAGTAAAAACATATGATCCTTGATCCAAAATTCTTACAGTCTAAATAGACGAGACAAGCAAAGTGTGGGAGAAAAGTGATGCGAATGCTGCTTTGCTCACTTATCGTCATCAAATACTGAAAAGCAAATATCTGAACTAGGTTGCAAGTGCTTCAATGAATTTCGTATTCAGCCAATTATTATCTAATATTTATACTGCTGTGGTGCCAAAAGAGTCTGCCATGTAGTGACCCCTGGATGGCAAAAAATGAAAAAAAAGTGTCTTGAAAACACACAGATTAACATTTAATCTACTTTCAAACTACAGGACACAATCAAGCTTGTTTGGGTGCGCTCACTATGCATTTCCATACCTTAATATGTTTAGATTTCTTTTAAGTTTAAGCTTAACTCTGAGTTTCCTGGGTGAATAACACTTGTTTTGGGTATAATTACAAAATCCTGTAATATCTTTATCCTAAATTACTTGTGTGTACTTCGCAATTTAACTCCATCTTAACATAGTTTTTGGTTACGAATAGTCTTTCCTGGCCTTGTATTCTATGAAAATAGTTATGTGATAAGTGGATCAAAGAGGAGTTGAAGTCAATATCTTATATAAATCTATATCATTGGCTATCAATGCCTATCCATCAGCAGTATTCAACCAGTTATTTTCCCCTATTTTTAATAAATTTGCATCACACGCGCGCGCACACACACACACACATACACACAATATTATGGTCACTAGGACTTTATCTAGTATAAAATTACCATTCCTGGTTCTTCAATGCCACATCCTAAATTAGGTCACACAAAGGAATCCAGCATCTGTGTGACACTCTGGGTCATGCAGCTATTTGTAGAATGGATATTAGTACATTCTTTGCAAGTGCATGATGTATGAACTGTATGTATTTGCTTGATAAATTGTTTTTAAATATTTCCTCCTTTTTATTAATTGAAGAGGAAACTCATGCATCAATGACATTTTTATGCTGGTTTACACATAAATTATTTCCCTGCGATGTTCATTTTTATTATTATTGCCGATATTATAGCAAATGCATTTTTTTGCCTTGTAAACAAGATTTTGCTTACAGCTAAATGAAAAGTGAAGTTAATCACATTGAAATAATAGGTTTAAAAAGGTAATTCAGTAATGTTGGGCTGATGTTTAATCTTCACCAATAGAAGCCATGCCGGGAGCAATGACAGAAATTCTTTTTTTGTAATTAAATGGTATTTATCATTGGCAGGACGAAACAGCAGAGTTGAAACACTGCAGCGAGAACCTGCTCCTGGCAAATTCCTCTAAGATCTGTTAAGACAGAGCTTTATCATGAGCAATGGATACAAACTCTGGGAAATAAAGAGTATCTCATTGCAGCTTGCACTGTGAGATCCCATGACTAGGTTTCAAGGGAGGTGAGAATAATTTCTGTCAGTGTTGGTTATTATGGGAGATCCATGCTACCAGACCTACCTGAAGATAGTATGGATCTCTGGGCATGAGAGCAAAACAGTCTATCTAAAGTATTGTTATGGCCTCCATTACCATGGCATCTGAGTACTTCACAATTTGTAATGAATTTATCCTCACAACACCCCTGGGAGGGTTGGAAGTACTATCATCTGCATTTTACAGATCAGAAACTGAGGCACATGAGACTAAGGGTACATCTACCCTGCAATAAAAAACCCATAGCCCTGAGTCTCAGAGCCTGGATCAATTGACTTGGGCTTATGGGGCTAAAAATTGCAGTGTGGGTGTTCAGGCTTGGGCTGGAGCCCAGTCTCTGAGATCCACCCTTCTCATGGGGTTCCAGAACTCAGGCTCCAACCTGAGCCAAAACATGTATATTGCAATTTTTAGCCTGAGCCCTACAAGCCCAAGTCAGCTGATTTGGGCCAGCCACAGCTGTGCCATGGGTCTTTTATTGCAGAGTAGACATACCCTGACAGGTTTCAGAGTAGCAGCCGTGTTAGTCTGTATCCGCAAAAAGAACAAGAGTACTTGTGGCACTTTAAAGTGCCACAAGTACTCTTGACATACCCTGAGTAACTTAGCTAAAGTCATATAGAAAGTCTATGGAAAAGCAAGGATTTGAACCTGGATCTCCTGAAGAATCTTATGCTGGCACCTGACCACTAGAGTAGCAGTAGGTCAAAGCAATTTTTTAGTGCATGGTAGCAGGGTTCACGCAGCCAGTTCGTGTGGTAAATGCAGGAGCGGTTCCAGGGTTTTTGCCGCCCTAGGCAGCAGCGCTCCTCCTCAGAGCATTTGGCAGCGGGGCTCCTTCCGCTCCGTGTCTTCGGGGCGCTTCGGCGGCGGGTCCCGGAGCAAGTGAAGGACCCGCCGCCGAAGCACCCCGAAGACGCGGAGCGGAAGGACCCCCGCCGCTGAATTGCCGCCAAGGACGGCAAAATGCCGCCTCCCAAATCCTGCCACCCTTTTGTTTTAGCTGTGCATTCGCCTCCTGTCCTTGAAGCAGTGTGCGGATTTCCTAGCCGTTCAGTTCAGAGTCAGTGTTTTTTGCATTTGTCTTTAGGTTTGTTCTTCATTTGGCAGCAGAACAGGCGATTTGCAGCTCTGCGTGAAGAGTGAGCCTATTGGGCAAATGGCATTTAGCTTGTGAGCTTTGAACGAAAAGTTGCATTTTTCTCCCCCCATAGTTTGAACCTCTAGCAAACATCCCCCTGCAGCTCCAGAAAATGTAAACAATCCCTTTACTGCAAGAAACCGGCGTGATCAAAGCTTTGATTTGTGATTTTCTAAGAGGGAATGGTATTGTTCAGAGAAGAGATGTGCACATCAGAATCACAGGAGTGGGTCAATATCAAAACAGCATCTAATTAGGCAGCTTTCTGTTGTTTAGCCAAACAGATGTATCCATCACTGAACATCACATACTGGATCATATGGTTGTAAAAGATACTAGCCATTTATAAATGCCGAAATAGGGACTCTCCCATCAGCAGCCACTGGCAATTTCTTTGAACATTACAGTAGTAATAGCTCTTCTAGGACACTGCAAAACAAGGTAAGTGACAGGATGAGCTCAGTAACCATTGGCTACTAACACGAGAGATACTTGAATGGTGTGCCGGCATGCCGGGATCTGGGTTTCTAGTATTTACTAACAGGAGAAAGACAATTAAAATATATTCAACCCACTCCCCTAGGGAAGATCAGATTTTTTTTTTCTTTCCTTTAATAGAAATTGGACTTTGCCTACAGGAATTTTTAAGATAATTGGAAGTAAATAATATTTACTGTAAGGATGAATCACTTTAATCAATTCCATATAAATACATTATCGCTCAGTCTCAAAGCACTTTACAAAGATGGGTAAGCATCCAGGGGCCAGATCAGCTAGCTGGGTTATGGCACCTTTGTACCCATGAAGTGGTGTAAAGGAACTATAATCCAGCTACAGCTGCCCAGCACAGCATTCCCTTGGGCCAGAAGGACTTCCTACCGGTGTATCTGCATTGCAGCTGAACCCTGCATGTCTGCCCCTGCTTGCGTAGGGGAAGTGGCAAAGGAAGTGGCACTGCTCCGCTACGCCAATCCTCCACTGGAGACTAGTCCATGTCAATGACAGTGGTGCAACTTGGAGCTGCCCGGCAACAGTTCTGTTTTATCAAGGCCAGATTCAGTCTTCATAACACTGGTCTACAATTTTTGAGAAGTCGTCTGCTTCAGAGATAAAATGTGCTATTTATGATGTATTTTGATGTGCTGAATTCAAATATGACAATTAAAACAACTGATTGGCTACTGTTTCTAAGATATTTAAGTTTTTACATTTTATGTCTATGAATATTGTATAGATAGTAGAGTTTTAATCATAAATTGTAAACCTAGGTCTTTTCATGTGTTTATGGTTGCTTTACATGATAATATTTCACCTGTCCTATTTATGTAACACTTTAAAAATCAGCAAAAGGGTTATATAAATAAAATTTATTATGAAACAAAAGGCAAAAAACTATTATGTACATAGTTTAGTCCTATTCAGTGTCTACTCAGCGCTTCTTGGCTTGTCTCTTGTATTTCCAACTGGAGGCACCATGCAGAAGTAACAATTGCTGGTATGATCTGTTGGCTCTCTCCAAATCATTGGCACTGCAAAAGGCATAGATTTCCTTTTCCTGTTCAACCACTGGTGAAGATTTGTTGCACAAGTGTTGCAGCATATGTGTGGGGCCCACCTCTTGTCCTGATCTCCAATTTTGCAGCCAAAATAAAGGTGATAGGCTTTCTTAACCATAGTGGTTATACTGCGCTTTTGTGATGCAAAAGTCACTTCACCACAAACATAGCAGAAGTTATCTGTACTGTTCACACAAGTACGAGGCATCTCTGCTCACTTTGGCTAAACAGAAATGTGTCCCTTTGCAAAATCAAACACTGACAAATAAGTGAGCACGACACTATGATTTCTAGAGCTGATATAGGGCAATTTGTTCAGCAGAGTGATGTAAGCTTTGTTATGATTGCATCATCCAGGACTTCTAGGAATAACATGATGCAATTCATATCATGTATGACGCAATACCAGCTTCAGATTGCATCATTCATTGTTTTGCCTAAAAAGCAAGTACTGTCCAAACTCAGTCATAGATTTATTCATAGATCCAGTCAAAGATGTATTTTAGTCATTTCTGGTTTAAATTGAGATCCCTTCCCTTTACAACTCACTTATCCTCCGCCATTCCCAAGTCAAGGGTCGTATATACTGACCCAATAGCATATCTTGAAAACTAGAGCCAATCAACAATTTTAAGCATCATTTTCGTTCTCAGTGACCCAGAATTAGTAAAGTTTGACTACATTTATTTCACAAGCATTTTGGCTGTAGAGCAGTGTAATCAGGGAGGAAGACCCACCTCCTATCCCATTGTCCCAGTCGATCTCACTTCTTCAGATGCAAGTATCCTCTTGCGTAGTGACTGTCCAGTTTGGCCAATGTACATAGCAGAGGGGCCAGCGAGATGAAGTAACTCGTCCAGGATTACACAGTGAGCCACTGGCTGGGAGCTGGTATCCCACCTCTTCCACCACTCGATCTCCCTCACTGATCTGGTTCATGCTTTGGAAAAGCAAAACAAAGCAGGGATCCAGACTCACTATCCGAAGGCATAAGTGGAGGGGAAGAGGCCCACACAAATCCAGGCCCAAATGGACTGGGACACATGGCGGGGGAAGTGGAGCCTAGATAGCTTTATCATTCCATCACATAAACGCCCCTGCAGGTTTTGAGGAGGTCTCGCTGTGCAGAGAGGCAGTGTGGCCAAGCGAGGTCAGGAGCTCTCCCACCCACACTGGACTTGCAAAGTTATGCTTCATAGGACAATGTGGAGAGGGTCAGAATTGTCTCTATTGTAATGTGGCATGGGCAGAGCAGCATGTTACTGGTTTGTATATGATACCATACGTGACCCCTTCTAGATACAGACTGTGGCAACAGTGTGTTAGGTGTAGTCAGTATGTCAGGCCTGACAAAGTTATGAATCACCAATGGGCCTCTGTGTTACACTCCCCCAAAGGTTCAAGCTATGTACCACCACTGGCTCCAACAATCGTGTCCTGCGCTGACTGAGCTAGCAGGACAGCTCTTCTGCTGGCCTATTGTGAATACACTGACATCTTTCCAATTCCCCATGTCCCCTGTAGGCTTGCTCTTGCTACAATACCTAGGATCCTTGGGAAGAATCTATGGGTCCCCTTATGGCTATTGCAGCCACACCCACATATTCCCCTGTAGGGGTGAGGCTATACAGTTTTTTGACTACCTTCAGCCTTTTATGACTTTATTTGTAGAATCATAAGGCTTTAGACTGAAATTTCTAATCCTGTAGATTTAGCTCAGAGTTTGGAGGTGTTGCTTAAAATTTTTCCTCGATTTAGCATGGCAGGCTTCTTAATATGGGCTTATTGAGACTGGCACTGATGTAGAGAAATATTCCCAGATACCTTGGGGATTTTAATAATGTTCGGGCTGTTTGGAAATTTCTGTGGAAATCAAATTTTGGCAGGAAGAAAAGGTGTTGAGGGGAGAAATTCCTGAAATTTTTTGCCAGAATTGATTTTTGTTTCCCAGTCAGTTTTATGCCCTAATTCATTGCATATGTCAATTCTCTCCTGTCTTTATTACCATTCTGAGGTAAAGTGTCTGAAGCAGAAATTATTGAATTTTCAGTAAAACTTTCATAAACACAAAGGCTTTTGCTATTTTAATGTTCAGAAAGGTGAGAGTCGCAGCCACTATCCCAGGCATATGCCCATATCGTTACTCATTATAGGCTGTGGTCCAAAACCAATAAAAAATAAATAAATATCCCACTGAGAGCAGTACTTTTGTAAATAGCCTTATTGCAATGCAGATGTGCACAATCTAAAACCAGCTCAAACATCTTTTATTTTATTTTAAGATATATATATATTAAATCTAAATATTATCCTGGAAGGAAGTGTTTACACTGGTGTATGTTTGATTTCATTTTCCTCCCAGCATGCTTGGTCCTTTCATCCTGTAATGGTTCTCCTCTGTTAATCTGTCTCAAAAAACCACAGGTAGAGATGCTGACTGATAAAAGGCCAATGTGTAGCTCAGTTTACAGAGACATATTTAAAGGACACAAATAGAATATTTCACTTGATATCATCTTATTAACACAATTCCACTCAGAACATTTTGGCATAAGAGGCCTTTGCCAGATGGAAGATAAAACTCCACTTTTATGGATATTTTAAGGAAGAAAACATTTGGTTCACATCAGTTCTAAATGAATAATATTTATTGCCCTAATGATTTATATTTTATGGGCAGGATAACAAAAAGCAATGTCAATTACTTAGTATTGTAACAAGGTTTTAAAAAAAACAACTGATAACATCAAGTCATTTAAAATGATTGAGTGCTTTACAACTTTACTCTAATAACCAAAAGAAATGGGTTTTTTACATAATAAAAATAAACAAACAGTGACCGGACTTGGGCTGTATTTAAAGATTCTGTCATTTTGTTTCTACAAATCGTCTGGCACAACCTTTCTTTGGGAATTACAAACATATTAAGCAGACACATTTATTCTTTGGCATGGATCATCATGTAAAGGAAAGCAGGACCGAGGAGTTTTGTGTTGCTTCTTGCAGGGTACCAAGAACTGTGGACCAGATCCTACCATCTTTACTCCCACAAGTAGTTCTGCAGAAATCAGTGAGTACTCATATGAATAAGGCTTGCAGGATTGGGTCGTATACTTTCCTAAAGATAATCCAGCCTGATCCAGAGAGGTTCTGAGCACCCTCAGCTCCCATTGGAACCACTCCTTTGCTTAGGTTGTCTGGATTGGGTGTTGTTAATGGGATAATGTTTATTTCATAATGGTCCTTACTGCTGCTGCTCGTCGTCGTTAATTTCACTGCAAGCTGGAAAACGTGAAGCATAAAAATGTACAACCAATCCAAAATTAGAGCCCCGATCCTGCAGTGGGCAGACTCCTGTGACTGCACAGAGTCCTCTTGACTTCAGTGGGAACTCCGCCTGGATGCACGGATCTATCCGCTTGGAACTTGTGGCAGGATTAGGGCAGTTTCTCTTTATTTTCCTAAACAGAGCTCAATGCAGCTTCAGTCCTATGCTCCTCTTGAAAAAAGCATTCAGTGGAAGTGCTATAAAAATCCAGGACAGGAAGTGAACATATTTTTAACCTCAAAAGGAGTTGTGGAAAAGGGGAAATTATCTGTCTTACTTATATGCACCTGCCCCCATACCACATTATCTGAGCACCTCTCTGTCTTTGATATAATTATCCTCCCAACATCTCTGTGAGTCAGGGAAGTGTTATTATTTCCATCAGTAGCACAGACTTTAAACTAAGAACTGTGTAGAACTGAGGCACAGAATGACTACGTGACTTGGCCCAGTGTCACACATGACGTCTGTGGCAGAGTAGATAATTGAACGGAGGTCTCCCAGATCAGAACCCTAACCACTGGACCATCCTTTCTGTCGACAAGTAACCATAGCAGGATTCTATTTCTAAGCAGGTGCTGCACTGCTAACTTGGGATCCAGGTCTGCATCCAGACAGTCAAACCTGCCAAAATTTGCCTGGGTTTTAGATCGTGCATTTGACTTGAGCCCAGCTGTAGCTCTTCACACACACACACAAAAAGAATGAAAAATCTCCAACATTTGGGAGAAGAATATGAGGACTCATTCCCCAAGGATGGGGAGTTTGGGAGAAGACCACATGCCTTTGGTCCATAAGGGAAGGGAGCATCAGGCAAGGCACATGTGTCTTAATTTTAAGGGAGCCTCAGCAATACAACTAGAAAGGATGTTCCTTATGGCTTTCTAGAAGTCACATGACATAATCTGCTCTCATGAGATCTCCAGCCCAATTCTGTAGTGTCAACAAGCCTGATGAACCCACTCAACCCAGACAAGTTATACCAGTTGAATGTGGATTGAAAGGGTTTGGTGCTTTGGATATGTTTTGCACAAGCATGCAAATGTTTGGATGTTCTTCAGTACTTAATCTGGACTCCAACCTTTTCAGAGGCTCACCTATTACTGCCACTAGCTCCCTTTGGATGGGCATATTAACTTCTCTCTGGAGCGGTGCTGTGTGCATCCCTCTTTCGAAGGAGGCAGAGCTGTATAATGTTTATCATTTGAAGGTTAGAGGGAAAGCAAGAGGCAAAGGGGATCTCAGTGGACTCCTCCTGAACACTGGTTATGTTAAGGTTCACTTCAAACAACATCGCATTTATTATGACATGTTCCATGGGACCTAATATTGATTTTCAAATCATTTGGAATGCTATTTTATAAACAACTATTGGCACTTGGAAGAGTTGTTTTTGGAAGCTCTTATGTGTACAGTAAGGCCTTATTTCTCCACAGTTTGAAGTGCGGCACATCTTTAAAAAAATAATGTTCAGAAAACATCTGCTATCAATTAGGGAGTAACACATTAAGTCATATTAAAGTGCACTCTTATTAGAGTTTCAGTAATAAAAAAATGTGTTTCTATTTGAATCAAATGTTCTTTAACACATCTGCCAGCCCTCTGAAACTTGCAAATATTTCTCAATAAAAACACCTTCGCAACCTTATACAATTTTAGCAAAATATGTTTAGTCTTTCTTTTTTCCTTTTTTTTCAAACCTCACTTATTGCATGCGTTGAGTTCAGTTAGTGCTCATAAAAGTTAAGGGATGGGTAACTGGGGCTTAAGGATAATGAAGGCAAACAATCTATACAGTTCTGCCAAAGCCCATCAGCAGAGCTGTTCAGGAAATGAGCTTTATTTCCATGGAAACTTTTGATGAAAATGGGGGGCGGGAGGGGGAATCTTGCCCAATTTCTCCACAGAGAAGTTTGACTTTTCAGCAAAATATCAAAAATCAAAATATTTTGCATGGAAAAACTAAATATTTCTGTTGGGAAATGCTGCTGTAGTGAGTGCCTCTTGGGAGTTGTAGTTCAGATGCTTCATGTTTCCTTTCTCTTCTAGGCTGGGCCACCATCTCCCATGATTCATCATGTTCTCCCCTAATGGTAAGTGGAGGAGATTGTGTCATGGGAGTCTTCAGTTGTGGTGTATCATGGGCATGTAGCTTACGCATCATGCTTTTGTTAAGCTGGTGCAACTTCTCTGTGTAAACAAGCCCTATTCAAACACTGCACAGGTAGAGCAGATCTGAATGACTAAGTTTTTAGTAGAGCTGACTGGGGAAAAAAAGGATTTTATTTTCAAGAATTTTTTATTTCATTTTATTTTAAAATTCCAATATTTTACTGTCAGTTTTTCAACAAAAAGTTAACCCCACTAAATTATAAGTTTTGAAAACCCATAAATTCTTTACAAAGCAATTTTCAGTTTTCCATCAAAAATTCAACCAAAATGAAAAATGTGTAATTTGTTTTGTTATGCATAAGTAGCCCCTTTTCAACTTTTTTTTTTACACTAGCTCTAGATTTTCATGGCAGTTTTTATGCTCTTTTCCTTACCCTAGCTAGACCTTCCCAGGTAATCTGGTATATATCACTCATGTATATCACCTTTATCGTCGGTCCTTCATCTCTCAAATAGATGGCGCCGATCACAACAAATCTTCTATTCTTCTCTTATCCTGGCCTTCCTTCTTCATGTGCAGCCATGCCTTTTCACAATATATATATAGTTCTCCATTATTCTACATATTGTAGGGAAAGACTGATCCAGCAGGTTGTTCTACAGTCATGCCACACAAATGGCAAGACTCTATATTAATCTACTCTCTTAAGGAAACTCCGTCCACAACCATGCACCCTAACCTTCCAGATGTGCAGGGAGGTCCAATTACTCAGCAGGCCTTTTGAAAAGATGATGAATTAATTGGGCCAGGGGGCAGAGTAGGGGTTCATTACCATCATAGTGCTATTCATAACTGTTTTAAGGTTGAACCAGCTCGAAAGGTAAATAATGCTGCACTTCCTCTACTATTGGTATTGACCATGTACCATATGTGGTTTTATGCAGATCACTAAAGTCAGGTGGTGGGGAAAGCTGTAGCTAACGAAAACATTGAGGCACAATGCACCAAAAGTTGGTAGGAGGGGGAAAATCCAGGAATAATTAGGTAGGAGCTATATAACCAGGATTTAAAATCCCTCAATTGCAATTTAGCTTATGGAAAAGAGGGTTGAGTCAACTTGATCACAGTCTATAAGTATGTACACAAGAAGAAGATGGCTGATACTTGGTGTCTCTTTAATGTAGTGAACAAAGGCATAACAAGATCCTGGGGCTGGAAATTGAAGCTAGAAAAATTCAAACTCTTACCAAGAAAAGTGATGGATTCTCAATCACTTGAAGTCTTATATCAAGATTCGGTGTCTTTCTAAAAAATAGACTTTAGTTCTGCCACAAATAGTGGACTCCATGCATGAATTACTGGGTGAAATTCAACGGCTTGTAGGATGCAGGAGATCAGACTAGATGATCATAGTGGTCTCCTCTGGCCTTAAAGACTGATTCTATACATAAAACTATACAAGCGAAGTTCTGTAGGCAACATGTTGGGATAGGGATGGAGGCATTTGATCAAAGCAGTTGTGAATAAAAATTAGCTTCTTTAGATTCGACCATAATTTCCTCAAAGAGTAATTTGAAGTCTTTAGATCTTATCCTGCCTATGTTATGCTTTAGAGATCCAACAAAATTTACCAGTTAGTCCAGCAATTTTCTGTGTATGTATAATTTGCCTAATATGCATGAATGTATATCTATATATGTTGGCTATAGGTATAGATATAATAATATACTGTACAGTGTTTATACAGATATAATATTCTCTGCCTCTCTCCCTAGTGTAACTTCAGAGTTATTACATGCTAATTTTGTATTACTGTAGTTTTTTTAGGTAACAAAGTTTAAGTTTTAGAGAACAAATATCTCAGATTTTGTTTATGTAGCTGTCGACTCCATATATCGTAACTGATAAATTGCACACCATGGAACTAAAAGGTTCCTATTGTTGCAGATTAACTGGTAATTACATTTAACAGAACTGAAAGGAATTACCATTTAACTTGCTCACTGGCTTTGAAAGACGCAATTAACTAGATTTAGAACTAGACTATTCAAAATATTATAGTATATCCAGTAGGAAGCAATCCTGCATCGATGGGAAGCTGGCCTGGCTGATCTACTTTAATTAGAGGCCAGATTTGGGCCCCCATCTCAGCCCCTATAGGCTCCTCTGGTCAAATATAGGAGCAATACAAGCGCCTAGTGCAGGAAGTACACAGTGTCTGCAGAAGCAGCCCTACCTTGCCCAATCTGCATCCATCATACCCCGGCATGAGGGGTTTGCCAGGTGTTATAGGTATAGCGCTGAGTGCTACAGCCATTCTGGGCTGTGGAGCAGCCTAAAAACAGCTTTAAAGAAGCTGTCAGTAGTAAGAGCAGCCCCCAAGTTATGCTGGAGACCACCCTGGCTCTCAGCGCAGGCAGAATGTGAATGGTGCAAAGGTGGCTTAAAGCCTCTTCGCTTGATCTGTACTGCATCTCTCAGAGAGCAGCACAGAATCTAGCCCTGGTCTTTTCCATCTCTTACTTGTCTGAGTCTAGGAACTAAAACCCTGTAATTACAGTGCTTATTCCATTCGATTTCCTGCCCCTTCATGGTGCCACCGGTCAACAGCTACCATATAACTAGAAAATATTTACCTGCTATCTGAGCCATCTAGGTTACAGCATTGCCATGTGTTCGGTTCATGCCCATCATTCATTTTTTAGCCACAGAGTCTATCGGAGTTTTGACCCTTTAAAAAAGAATTCTCCTCCTCCTGTTTGGTAGGTCAGCAGTGCTAATGGGAAACCCCCTTTGCCCCCAGCTAGCAGAGCTCCATTAGTCCTACTTTTTTGTGTGGATCAAAATGAGAGAGAAAAAAAGGGAAAATTGTTCCTCAGCCATAGACTGTACATCTTTTCACTTTCCTTACTGTGCTGTTGTGAATCTTACCCATTTTGTTGCACCTTAGGGTCCAATTCAATGACTAAAATTGATTTTTTGGTACTTCAGTGGCCACGTGTGGAAACTGGAGGTATTATTTTTTATTGAATATGAGCCTTAGAGTGCTAGCTCACAAGCTCTCTTCAATACTTTATAATAAATTGATACCAACATTTCCAAGCTCTCCATAACTTCATTATTCCAAGTCTCTTTGGGACACTATAGTCTCTTATCCAGAGTCTTCAATGGACAGTGAATTTCACATCTGCTGCTAGATTCCAGGGTGTGTGTGTGTGTTTGTTCATGCACACAGTCCATGGTGCATTTGTGTGAGTCTCTGTACCTCTGGTTGTGTATTTGGAGACAAATATTACACTGAGATGCAAATCACAGCAGCCATATAAAGGTGTCTTTACCATTAGAGCTGTACAAACACTTCCATGTTTGGGGGGAAACTGGGTCCATTAATCCTGAATAAGAATCTGTTTGCAGACCCAGAGGTTGGAAAAGTTTCCAGTTGAAATGAAACCAGTTTTCTTGTGTAGAAATTGCATTGCAAACTCACAGCAGGCAAGATTCAGATCGTCATAGCTTGCTGAAACCATAAATAGGATTAATCCCCAAAGCTAGCACCTTATCCTCCTCCAAGTGACCCCACAAAACTCACCTATGCCATAATGCATATAGCAAACTGAAAGCTGAGAACAGCTAGGCAGGTAACATGTTATGATCACCGCTCATGATGCACTGATTATTGTGCACATCCTATTCTTGGTGCTACCCCTGCATCCCCCATTTCCCCAGCTGGCGTTTCTCATTCACCTGTCACATCATGTCTTTTTAGATTGTATGCCCTTTGTACAGCACTTAGCACAATGGGGCCCTGAACTGTTTGCCCTTTAGTGATTACTGCAATATAAATGTCAAATCATAATGACAATTAATAGCTGTTTTGGAAAATATCACCATGGGGTTGTTGAGCCAAGAGACAGAAGTCTCTCCTGTTGAATAGGAATTTAGCAAAACTCATGCACTCAGGGTAGGGTGACCAGATGTCCCAATTTTATAGGGACAGTCCTGGTTTTTGGGTCTTTTTCTTATATAGGCTCCTATTACCCCCCACTCCATGTCCCAATTTTTCACATTTGCTGTCTGGTCATCCTAACACAGGGGGACTGAATCCTGGGTGTCCCATATGAGTGCTCTAACCACCAGGCTACATCCCATGCTTGCTCTTGCTCTCTGGCTCCATGATTATTTCAGTTTTTATCCATATTGGAACAAGTTCAACAGGTGAGACTGAGGCAGCCCCACATCAGAATGCCCCATAGTCCAGGGTTAGTGCTCTCTCCTGAGAGGTGGTAGATCCCTGTTCAAATCCTTTCTCCCCCTCAGGTGGATAGGGGACATGAGCTTGGGGTGTCTCACATCCCAGATAAGTACCCTACCCACTGGGCTAAAAGTTAGGAGAGAGCTCTGCCCATGTGGTTTCTTGCAAAAACAGCCCAGGTACCCAACCCCAAGAGAGGGCTTGCTGCTGAGAATCCCAAGTGGAAGGAGGTGCCTCCCTGTAGCCTGGATTTACGCACCTATCTCAGAGAGGGGTGGGGCTCAGCACATACACCTCAGCTTGGCTTCTCCCATTGGCTAGCTTAGGCAGGGAGCTGCCTAGCATGCTGGCTTTTGTGAATCCCATTCTAAAGTGCCTCTCTCTCCCCATTCATCATATAGGAGCCTAGGTGCCAAACTCAAGATTTGTGAATCCAAGTGATTTTCTAGGGGCCTAAAAGTTAGGCGTGGTGTAGCTCAGTGTCACCAGGCCTACAATCCTTTGGGAATCTAGCCCAGGATCACCAGCTAGGCCACCACCTGCCACGAGCTAGGGCAATGGGTTTTTTCCCCCATATTTATTTAACATGTCTCATCACAGGAAGCACAACTTAAATGATTTCTGATGACCTTATTGATCACATGGGATAAGCTTTAGCCACTCAGGGACACTGGAGAAATACCATGTGACTGTTCTCGTGTAACCTCACCAAAAACGTCCAGCTTGAGCTAACTACAGCCTCAGCATGTTCACTGATAACTAGAGAGAGCAAAAAAAGTACATAGCAGGCTTCCTCAAAGAGTTCACAGACACAAAAGGCCAGAACCTCCACTGGTATAAGTCAGCAGAGTTCCACAATGAAATGACAGTGGTCCACAGCCACTGAGGATTTGGATCACAGAATTCTAGCGAACCATAACTGAGTTTGCAGGCAGGGATCCAATGTGAACAAAGGCAGACACTGAATACTGTGACTCTAGCATCTCACGCAGCTCCTCGTGCAGACTGCTGTACATATCTGTAGTGAGGGAGTACAAAAAACTCAGGACTTGCATTACTTTGATAGTTGAGATCAGACTGAAAATATATTCCATATTCAGTCCCTCTGTTATAATTAAATGTACTTTCTTGTCTTTAACTGCTTCATCCTGCAGTCCTTGATGGAAAGTCATTACTAAATGTTAGTTCTGGTGCTGCAAGCTTCTGTCTAAAACTAAGTACTGCATAGAGTCTCAGTTAGGCAGTTATCAAATGCAGGTTATAATCATTTTGGACCTGATTTTCAGAAGTGCTGAGTGACCAAAACTCCTCTTGAAGTCAGTGGGCTCTATCTACAGGGGCTCAGTACCTCTGAAGATCAGGCCTGTGTTAATGATTTAGAATTTTTAAAGATGAAGCCATAGAAGCCGTGATTACTGGGGCAAGGGGAAATCTCCTGCAAGTATTAGTCTTATAGTAAGACGTGCCAAAGGTTACTATGGCACTTGTGATGTGGAACCATGATGAAATACTATGGGAAAAGCAAGTCCCACAGCTACAATGTATGCACTTGGTGGTCATGGCTATGCACCGCTTGTGATCAATGGGTGTAAAGTCAGGGTCAGGGCTGCAGTGGCAAGAGATGCTGGTGCTTTGCAATCTAGCAGGGCCCCAACCAAGGGGCTGAATTTCCACGATTCATTTATCATAAACCAGCAATTTGCAAATGTTAGCACTTTTCCCACACATCATGAGCCCTGACTGACTTTAATAAAAGAGAGAGCGAAGAAAACCTATATAATTAACTAAAGTTCTTGGAATTGCTTTAATTGGGAAAGTGTTACCTTTTCGTAAGTAATTGCCGTACAGATTTTCATTTAGTTTCCAGGTTCTGTTGTTTTACATCAGTTTTACATTAGTTAATTAGCCAGTTGACTGTTAGTTGGTGGGTTTTTTTTTTTTTTCCTCTCTTATCCCTATTGTTGCACGGAGATGATTTTCCAGTTTGCTTGACTCTGATGGTCATTAAAACTTGAACACCTGCATTCATTTGGCTAGTGCATTGCTTTTAAGCTTGGATGCCTCAAAGGGGAAGGGACGGCACAATGTATAAGCAGGGCTTGAAAGAATAAGAGAGAGACTAAAGAGTACACAATTCCACAGACACTCATAAGGTAAGTTTGCTTAAGTAACTAATATATCCTGATTCCTAACTCACCCAAGCCAAAACAGCAAATCCAAATGCCACAGAACTTCGAGGAAGTTTGGATCTGACTCATCTTTAGTGTTGGAAGTGACTGGAAAGCGACTCCCGCCTGAGCTCCTGCTTTTCCAGCAGGAGCTGAATGCTAGCGCTTCCCCTGCTTTAAAAAAAAAAAAAAAAGCAACTTTTTTGCTTGAATAAGAAAGAAGTGATGCACAGAGATGTGTGGTGCCAAGACTGAATGAAATATAAGGATAAAAGAAAGAATAATAGGAAAGAAGGAAAAATAAGAACTGGCCTCTTAGATAAGAGCAAGCGTAGCATCATTTTAATCTCTCAGATTAGTGGTCTTTCAAGCCTGGTGTCTTGGCTCCAGACAGTACCGGAAGGTGTAAAATCCCCAAAGGAAAGGCACTGTATAATTGTCCAGTATGAAAAGTTTTTTCCTCACTCCTATCAGTGAGTGATTGGCTTCTGCTGTAATACACAAGGCTTCAGTTCGCTTATAATTGTTTATTCCACTTAGTCCAACTGTGGATGTCCTCATTATCCATATGAATGCCTACGCCTTTGTCTAATCCTAATCCACCGGTCTTGCTTGGTCGTACTGTGCAGCTCTTGTTATTGCTTCACCACACAGGATCATCCATCTCCTCTTCACCTCTCCCCTAATTTAGCATCCCCATCTCAGTCATCCTGGGCTACAGCATTACAGAAGTTGCCCTGCTTTTCCTTTCCCATTTTAATACCACTATTCAATGCTAAAACACATTGCTACCAAGCACTAAAAAGCCGTTTTTTTTTTAATTCACAGGTGTGACGCCAATAACATCTATCAGAGGGCAGGTGAATCGAAAAAGCTTAAAATGTCAGATCTATCTATTATATCCTAATAGGAACCTTATAAAATATAAGGCTATAGTGCCATCTTGGGATTGTGGTGACATCAAACCTATGCCCCACTCCTATGGTTTATGATGTCACCAAAAGCCCTTGATGGCATTACAGCCTTGTAAGTCACAATTTCACATCATCTATTCAATACATCACTCATCAAGCTGTTCAGAACAACCTAGGTTTAATACTCTTAACATTTTACAGGTGGCAGGCAGAGAAAAGCTGACCTTTAGCAAAGAGATGAACCCTTTAAAGATGGTGTAGCCAGGGACTGCATAGTGTTCTTTATTTCCCTATGCAGAGAGTAAACTGATGCTCTAGTCTGAAAAACTTAATTTGAATTAAGAGAGGAACAAAACAAGAAAGAACAAAAGTAAAGTCTTCCCAAGAGAGCACATGGTGTGTTCATCTTCTCTGAGTGCAGAAGGAGTCTGCCATATAAGTCTGCACGAAGCGGAAACACAAGCTGGCTGCCTGTATCAGCACACAGCAAGGTCCTTAGAGAATTAAAGCTACTGAACACACAAAAAAGAAACAAAGACCTAACAGTTACCTTGCTACGTACACCATGGATAGCACATAGGCTAGTAATATGGGGCAGAGGTGATCATCTTTAATCCAACCAAGTTTTAATAGGAACTAAATGATAGCCATTCAATGGCTTATATGGTAGTCATGGTGGATATCAGCCTGGTTCCCAGTGGACATATGTCCCAATCACCAGAAAACCCCATCTCTCTTCAGTGCTGTCAATTTGTCACCTTTCACCAGCACTAGATTCCAGTATTGTCAACCCCAAGAACTACAAATTCTTGAGTTAGGCCCCAAAAAAATCATGAGATTGGCTTAAAAACCTTAGACAAAAGTGTTCCTCTGCAACCACAAGGGCTAGAAACTTACTTTTCTTTAAGCAAAAGCCAAGCTTCTCACATCATTACTTGACTCCAGGAGCTGGGGCTGTAAGAAAAACACCAGCTATCCCAAACCTCGAGATAAAAAGTCCCAAGAATTAGCAGCACTGAAACTCACTTTTAAACAACAGACGCCGCTGTTGTCTTGCAGCCAAGCTTCTCTTCAAGTATTATGTGCGTGTAGCTAATTGTGCTTATCACATGATAATGTACCACGGTCTGTCTTACAGTACAATGGCGGCCCTCATTTCCAGTTCAAACAATGGCCCGAGGTGGTGCCGAATGCGAAATGAATCCCTATCGTGCTGTAGCTGAGCAATGCATATCTCTTAGTGCATTTTGTTCCCTTTAACGCATTTCTTTTTTCATGACCTGCTTCTAAAATCTCTTTGCTAAGGGTTTTGGCGTCATCTACGCCACACAAGAAAAGTGTCTGTTAACACATTTAGGTCCTGGTTTTAATTTCTACAGTATTCCCTTTAATAACAATGTCTAATTAAAACATCTGTTAAAAAGTCTGTAACATTAACTTTACAGGGAGAATTCAGTAGAATTATATTTAAATTGCAGCCATTTAACGGGCTTCGTAATTAGGCTGCTTTTTAAAACAAAAACATTACACAAATTAAAATCAGGCCCAGTTTTTTTATTATTATTATTATAACACACACTGTGGTCAAAAGAAGGCAGGCAGTATATGGTGGAATGTGAAGGGGGGAAAAAACAGCAGTCAGTGATGGAAATGCTAAAGTGCATGATAAGAGTGGATGTATCAAAGGGTAAGGAGCCTTTGGCAAATGATAAATTCTTTCTGGCCCTTTAAATAAATTGTTTCAAAGTGAATCCCTGGAAATACCATCTGCTTGGTGGTTTTCCCCCCAACCCCTGCTTTGGACCCTGTTCAGTCCTGAAGGGGAAGAAAAATTGTCTGGCTTCCCCATTGCAGAAGCCTTGAGAAATTGTTTTACAGGGTTTTTTGCTGCCGTATATGCTTGTCCACAGCACAGAAGCCTGGATAGATTTGTTCCTGGGCCCAGGTCCTTTACAAGTTTATTAATAATACTTAGCATTTCTTCTATAGCACTTTGCACATGTTAAGTAATGAATTCTCACCACTCTCCTTTGAAGTAGGTAAATGTGATCTACCCCATTTTACAAGAGGTCTGGTGAGGGGAAAGCAAGACAGAAAGGAGAAGACTTTTATTTTCAAACACGGCCTTCTGCAGTTCTGGGTGCCCAACTTGAAACAATTCGGGCTCATTTTTCAGAGGTGCAGAGGCCCCCACAATTCCACATGTTCCCCAGCCTCGAGAGCGGAAATCCTCCTGAATTTTCTCCGTAAAGCTTGATCCCCTCCACCTTCCCCTCCACCAACATGGCAGAATACGTGCTTCTGTGGCATGCTTATACTGGTTTATCACTTTGTCTGCATGAGTTCTGCTTCCAATCTAAATTGTGCTCTCATGTGGACATGTGCAAAGTCCTAATAACTTCAGTAGGATGGGCGGGGTGGGGGGGAAGCTTGTAAGAGCAGGAAATGGCACAAATGATTTGAACTATTAGGAGCAGACAATGCTGTAGGTTGAAAGTAGAGCAGGGTGGGAACAGGATTGTCCATTTCATGGGAAAATCCACAATTTTGAAGTTTTTTCCATTACCAAATGGAACGAAAACAAAACAATTCTAAATTTCCTGTTAAATGAAATTGTGAGGGGGGGAAATTGTTTTGGGTTGGTCAAGAAATATCATTTTCATAAAATTGAAATGTCTTATTCTGATTTTCATTTGTTTAATATTTTTGAATTTTACTATAATATAAAAGAAATTTCAAAATTAAATGAAAAACCGAAACCCCCCATTCCAAAAACATTGAAATGGAATATTTCAACCTGATCAAAATGCTATTTTTTTCATTCCCCCCACTAAATGAAATATTGTCAAAATCAGCACATTTCCATGAAATGTTTTGCTTTCAATGAATGGGCATTGTCCAGCAGAAAATGTTTCCATTGCAAAGTTTCTGACCAGCTCTAGTGGAAAGGAAGGCTTGCAGTCCTGCAGCCTAAGCTGTGATCCTGAAATCAGATCTATGCAGATGGAGCCATGTTCCTGGATAGTACCCTATTTTAGGGTTACCATATTTCAGCAAGCAAAAAAGAGGATGGAATGAGCCCCGCCCTAGCCCCGCCCCCATCCTGCACTAGCCCCGCCCCTGCCCCTTCCACTCCCTCCAACTTCCCGCCCCCCCGCTCCTTGTCCCTGACTGCCCCCTCCTGAGACCCTCCCCCCATCCTAACTGGCCCCCTAGGACTGTACCCCCCTACCTGTCCCCTGACTTCCCCACCCTGGACCCCTGCTCCTAACTGCCCTCCAGAACCCCACCCCCTACCTAAGCCTCCCTGTTCCTTGTCCCCTAACTGCCCCCTCCTGAGACCCTACCCCCTACCTGTACCCTGACTGCCCAAAACCTTATCCACACACCCCCCAGAAAGCCCCCCCCAGAACTCCTGACCCCCACCCCCCGCTCCCTGTCTCTTGACTGCCCCCTCCAGAACCTCCCTGCCCCTTCTCCGACCCCCTGGCCCTCTTGCCTTGCTGCTCAGAACAGCGTGTGCTGGGCAGCAGGGGAGGAGGAGCGGGGGAGGAGCTCCAGACTGCCGGAGGCCTGATGCGAAGGGCCAGCCGCCAATCTGCGAATACAGGGAGGGAGGGAGGGAGTGCTCTCAGCTGCAGGGGGGAGGAGGGACTCTCTCTGGCTGTCGGAGCCCCATGTAAGTGGAAAAAGAACAGGAGTACTTGTGGCACCTTAGAGACTAACAAATTTATTAGAGCATAAGCTTTCGTGGACTATGCATCCAAAGAAGTGGGCTGTAGTCCACGAAAGCTTATGCTCTAATAAATTTGTTAGTCTCTAAGGTGCCACAAGTACTCCTGTTCTTTTTGTGGATACAGACTAAAACGGCTGCTACTCTGAAACCATGTAAGTGGCACCATCCAGCCAGCTGCCCTGTTAGCCGCGCGCGCTCTGCATGGGGGGGGGGGAGTCCAGACATTTACAAATTCCCCCCAGACGCTATTTTTAACTCAAAAAGCCGGACATGTCCGGGGGAATCCAGACGAATGGTAACCCTACCCTATTTACTTCCCTGAACCTCTGTATAGGCACATAGGTCCAGTCATGTGGATCCAATTGCAGGGTTCAGGGCCTTATAGCTTGATCTTGCATACTGAACACTCTGTTCTTGACCTAGCAAATCACATAAGCACATGAGTAGTCCCACAATAACAACTAATGATATGTAGTGTAACAGAGACATAATTTTTGAGTATTGAAGGAACACAGTCTTTGGCCTTGTGTCGGCATTTGGGGGTCTGAAGGGAGTGAATGTGGAGAACAAGCTCAAACAGCTAGGTATGCATAACTTTATGTCCTTATGTCCTACCTTTGTCCTCTCTTAACCATCAACAGATATTTGAAGGGTGTAAGCAGGGCCGGCTCTGGTTTTTTTGCCACTCCAGGCAAAAAAGCCTCCTGCCGCCCCCCCTCGGTTTCGCCCCCCCCCCCCGGCAGGGAGCGCGGCAGGGGAGGGCGCCAAGCCCGGACGCGAGCCCACTCTCCCCGACCGGCCAGAGCACCGGGGGGAGGGCAGTGAGCCCGCCGCGGCTCCGCTCTCCCCGGTGGCCAGAGCGCCAGGGGGAGGGCGGCGAGCCCAGTCGCGGCCCCGCTCTCGGGCCGGAGCGCCGCGCCGCCCCCCTCCAGGTGCCGCCCCAAGCACATGCTTGGTGGGCTGGTGCCTGGAGCCGGCCCTGGGTGTAAGCCCCAAGGAATTATTTGGGTGCTACAAAGAGTTGTAAATAGAAGCAATGGGGCAAAACTACAGACCCTATCCTGCAGCCCTTACTCATCCTGTAAATAATCTTTCCTCATGAGAGTAGTTCCATTGCAGTCAATGGATCTATTTATGTGGGTAAAGGCTACTAATGGGAGTGAGGATTGCAGGACGGGGCCCATAAAGAAAAACAGACTGAATAATCAAGAAAATCTTCCTGACAGTGAGACCCATTAAACTGTGAAAGAATCTCCCAAGGAAAGTGAATATCTTAGCACTTAGGAATACATAAAGCTTGATGGGACAAAACCTGTAGAAAATGTACTGTAAGGAATAGTCTAACACCAACAGAAGGATAGACTGATATATAATAATAGGACTTCAAATCTTCTATACGGATACAAACCCATTTTGTTTGTGTGCTAGTATTTCAATAGAGATGTACAGAAACTTTAGTATGAACATTACCTACACACACGACATGTGGCTGGCAACTGGATTTGTTTGGTTTTATACCTTCCTCTTACTTCAAACAAGCCAGCCCAAAACCAGGAAATTCAATGGTACAAAAACAGCAACAAAAATGTTTACAAACCCAGTTTAAAAATGCATTCAGATTCTTGGGAAAAGTTCTGGTTTTATTCCAATTCATTCACTCTCTCTTACTTTAAGAACAACCTGAAATGAGCTCAAAACCAAACACCAGATTTTTGTTTGGATTCAGATCCAGACTTGGCAACTCGCTCCCCTTCTCCTTATAATATACCAAAGCAAAACCCCAAAATTTACAATCCCTGCTCTACCCTTTTTAATTAATCCTCCAAGATCGGGCTCTATCTGCAAAGAAGGCCAGGAAGTGATGGCCATTCATTTGTAGTGAGTTTTCTGGCAAACGCTCCAGATAACCAAGACTCTGATAAAGGCAGCTCTGGAAATGATCTGTAGGAAACTTTGCTGGGGGAAGTTGTGCTTTGAGATAGGGAGGGAGCATGGTCAGTGAATTTTCAGCATGTTTAAAGCATTGAGAAATAAAGTTGTCTTGGAACAAGTCCCAAAGAGACTGTCCAGTTATTGGTGGGGGAAGGAGGGTTCAATAGTTTAGTATGGCATTACGCATTTGTGGAGTGGAAATTACAGTTCAGCGTGTGGGAACACTTGATTGGACAAGCTTTCAGTTGATGGGTTCTTCTGTTCAATTACTACTAAAATTCATCAAATGGAACAGAGCGGTTTTAATGCCAGTAATTGTTGTACAAAATGCTCTGTAATTGGTCTTACAAATGAAGCTGAAGAGCAAGATCAAACTCCATTGAAAATGAATCTGTCTTTCCACTGAGGAGTTCAAGAGTTGGTTCTAAAATCCATTTCACGGGAAAGTGTTTAGCCCATTCTAATTCTGGTTTGTTTTGTGTAACTCCTTTTATTTGCTTCTTTTGGCCTACCATATGCAAATGAACAACTAACTCTTGAGACTAAGTTCCACGTACTCCCTTTGCTGATAAGTCTAAAAGTGGTAGAATTGTAGATTGCTAACCGTGGGCAAACATCACGAGTGCCTTACAGTGCATTCGGAGTAATAACCCAAAATTTGGATTCTTATCCAAATTATCATTAGGCTTAAAGAGGGTAAGCATAAAGGCCAGAAAGGCATCTATAGACGTAAGATATAAAAACAGTGGCTCCACAGATGTCCTTGGCTGTGGAATAGCCAATAGGAGTTTGACATTAATTGGAAATATTCATAATTACAGCTGCAGCCAAAATGGAACCGCATACTGAAGTACATTTTTGTGTGCCAACCTGTTGTGATCTCTCAAAATCTGGCCCTGAATAAGTTAGAGATAAAGGACAAATACTAGACTTGGGGCTTAATGTTATTAGGGGCTTAAAGCACCTAAGCACCTACATAAAAGTGACCTGATTTTTCAGCAGCAAAAACTGCTCAGCTCAATTGAAGCTGATGTGCTCAGCTCCTCTGAAAATCAGGCTGCTTTTACATAGGAGCCTAAGAGTGGGTTTTGGTGCCTAGTTGTAGGCAAAATCGGAGCCAGAAATCAGTAGGCTGAATATGCATGTCGTTGCTTTTCCCTCTCTTAAGAAAGATTTTTCAATGTGCACGTGTTGCCTTTTGAAACCATTTCACTTAAGCCATAGATCAAGAGACTCTGCAGTCTAGTAGCTATGATCTGCTCCTTGCTCTCAGTGGAGGTAAGTGAGTGGTTGTTCTCCGCTGTGTGCCTGCCCTGAAAGTTCTTTTCTCTGCAATTTCAGTAGAAGCCTAGCTGCAGCTTTATACACTTTAGCAGCCAGATAGCCAATACACACATTCTAAAGGGAAAGTTCAAAATGAAACTCAGCCTCAGCACTCCTCTCTGCTCTGTCTTTAGGTACTTATATAGCCCCGTTACCTTAATATTTGAGCACCTCACAATCTTTAATGTATTTATCCTCACAGCACCCCTGTGAGGTAGGGGGAAGTGTTATTATCCCCATTTTACAGAAGGGGAGTTGAGGCACAGAGAGGCTAAGGGACTTGCACAAGCAGGGACACACCATTTAGAGAGGATAAGGGAGGCATCTGCCCCTTTCCCCCACAGTTTCATACCACGTTTGGGTGAAGTTGCAGCAGGAAGGAAGGTGCTGCCCTGCTCTGCTGCCATCTGCAGCCACAGCGCTGCCTCTGCCCTTGCCCCCCTACTCCGCCGTGGAACCATTGTGTAACAGCCAAGATCTGTCAGGCTGGCAGTTATAATTGGGTGCTGTTTCACAAAGGGTTATACAAGAACAAGATACAGCAGTCTTTCACTATCACCACTTACAAATGAAGGGAAGGACAATGGGCTGGGAGCAATAGACTTTAAATGCTCAGATGCTGTGGTACTGAGTGCCAAATCAGTACCTGAAGAGCCAGAAGCCTGTTAGCAGAAATAGAAGCCTTAATGTAAATAGATGTGAAGCACAGTCCAGTTGTTAGGGAGTTAGTATGGGATTTAAGAGATCCAAGTTCAGATCCTTGATCCTCTATGAAGGTTCTATGTGACCTTGGGCAAGTCACTTAGTCTCTCTCTCTACCTTTGTCCCCCCTCTGCAATAGGAGTAATAGTACTTTCCTCCCTCACCGGGGTGTTGTAAAATAGTATGGTAATGGGAGGCATGTAAGTAACCAGGATATCTAGATTTGAAGTAGTATACCCTGCTTCTAATTATTAGCACAACTTTATTTTTAAAAAATGAAAGAACCCAGGAAGTTATATAAGGTTCTCCAGACATCATGGATTTAGTCAACTGGTCCAATGTGACAGACAGCAATACTTCATTCTGGTTTCTTAATTATTTCAGCCAAAATAACTTTTGCACACACCACTGCCATCTCTTCCCCTCCCTCTGCCCCCCCCCCCAAGTTTCCTATTTTTCATCAGCTGTTCTGGAACCTACAACATATTGTTCATGCTGTTTCTACCAGGGACTTTTCTGCTTTGTTCTACTTTCAAAAAAAAATTTAAAAGGGCTCAGAGGGGATCACTTCTCTTTGTACAGTGAGTTGAGAGTTTTCTTATGGCATGACTTGAGGGTTGTGGGGGGGAGCGAATCAGAACTTGAGTTGAAAAAACAAAATCCTAGGCTAAGAACTCCCTGTGCTATTGACCCAAGTCAACTTAAACCTCTGCAGACATCACAAATCGCTGCTCTGCATTCTTGGTTTGTTGACAGAATCCACCATTTATGTACACGGTCGTCATTAACCTGCTGGGGGCATGCATGCAAGATGTTTAGTACAGCACATCCTGGAAATATGATAGAGAATACAAGTGCATGTGTGTGTGCGCGTGCATGTGTGCATCTAGGGTATGTGTAACATAATTGTTTTCCCATTAAAAACAGAGTGTAAATAAAAAGAACAGAATTTCAAATGGTATCTGACAAAAGTAAGAACAGGTTGCGGACAAGGTCATTTTTTTAAAAAAAATTACGTACTAGCTCTGTTTATTAAATGTGATTGCTTACTACGCATTTAGTACTAATTGGATTACCCATTTTTGTGGGTTTTTTAATGCACTAATAATGCTTTAATTTACTTCCCAAACAGCATTTTATGCAGATCCATTCCCCACCTCTGCCCCCCACTATCTCCCCTGTTTTCTCCCCTGCCCCACAAAAAAGCCAACAAGAGTCTTACTTCTGTTTGGATCATTGCTGCAAGTAACCAACCTCAATCTGGTCCCAGCCTATCAAATTAATCAGTTCACTGGTACTCTGCATCCAGAAGAGAGAGTGAAATGATTTGGTGGGTTCTGAGAAATGTTCCCTTTTATTTATTTATTTTGTGTCAGTAGAGTTACGGGAATTTAATTAACATTTCTCCATGAAATGCTGGCATGAATTACCCTCTCTGTATCCATACAGTAGATAAATCAAGAGCAATTTGTACCCTCCTCTATACGATGCTGTTCCTGGGACAGAGCCTTTTGGCAGGTTACAATGAGGGGTGCACAGCACTGCAATGTTTAGACTGAGTAAAGGAGGCTGAACAACATCAAATGGAAAGCCCCACTGTGATTTATGAAGGTATCTAAATAGAGTAACATACTGGTCAAAATGTATGTGCAACACTTTCCTCTACTGGTTCTATTCAGAATCGTTCAGCTATATGTCATATGCGGTATAGGGTTAACCACTCTAGTAGATTTGCTGAGGGACATTGTGTTGCACATCAGAGTACCAGAAATTTAAAAGACTTTGTTCTTACAATGTATAATGTAGGAGAATATACCACATTCTCCCTTTTAAAGAAGATACTAACCGCAATAAGAGGAAATAAAGCTTTTTAATCGGACTCCTTTGTTTTGGTGATTAAGCCTATACTGTCCTTTGAATTTAAAAAAAAACCATAGGGCTCAATTCTCAGTTGCACCAAGTTCATGCTTAGCGCAGCTCCAGAGGGGGCACAATCTTTCTGCACCCCTCAGTCCTGGGGGCAGCTGGGAGCTGATCCAGCCCCCAGTGCAAGTTGGAGCTACTAATCTAATTTACATTTGTAATTTGTAACATCATAAGGAGCAATTACTCCCATGAGGATCAGATGAAACAGTGTGTGCCCTGGCCTCACTCTTGGCCCTCCCCTGACATGCTCCCTACATTGTATGGGGGGGGGGGCGGGGAAAACAGCTGGCATGCAGCTGGCTACATCAGCTTTACGCCACCAAGGGACTCAGAGCAGCTGGAAGCTTGGCAGAGACCGCCAAGGCCCACTGTGTTTCTCTGAGTATGTGTTTCCAGTGTTGCTCAGTGTACAAACAGATTTGTTTCCCCTTTGGGAATAGATTACTCCTAAGGTCCTAATTCGTTAACAGAGGGAATGTAATGTCCCAAACCCTAGGTCAGGGTATCACTGAATGAATCGGGCAGGAGACTCCTGCATTTAGGAGAGAGCCCCTCTGTGCATGCCACTGCAGTTTTAGGAAAGGAAAAACAGAAACAACAGACCAGAAAGATCTCTTGGGAAATCTGCATTAGGGTAGCAAGGCCTCTTTTATAACCAAACTGCCAAAACTCAGCAGAGACCGCTCTTTGAAGAGTACATGTCTGGAAAGCATGGCATGTACTGGGTGGAGCATACCATTGCAAGAGGGTACAGTTTAGGCAGAGTAGGTGCTGAGCCAGGTATTTCCTTTCCAGCATTCCCTTTAAAAGTGAGGGGAGGTATTTCTAAGTGTTTACCTTCCTCTTCTCCCCTCCCCACTGTTCATCCTTTATCGTCACTAGGAATTAAACAGTCTGTGCATCTCACCTACATGTTCCCAATGGAAACAATGATGGATCACAACAAAGGGGCCTATGGCGAAGGCTTGCTTTTATGTGATGTCCTCAAATGCAGCTGACAGATTTGGGACCTCCCACTGTAAAATTTTGTGATGGATCAGCATTGGGGGTCAGCTGGCTTGAGGACAGACACCCACACAACCCCATTGAAAAATCAAAGGTGCCCTTTCATCCGAGTTTGCTGAGGTAAGGTGTTTCCTGTGTCCCCTTTGTATTTAAGCAGCTTTTCCTCTTGTAATCATTGGCAGAGCTGAGCCACTCCACCCCAATGCACCCCCACCTTCCCACAACATAGAAAACACAAATGTAGGGGTTTAAAAGATTGGGGGAGGGGGCAGAGAATCTAGTTGTATGAAAAACAAAGTTAACTGCTAGTGATGGGCTCGTGGATCTGAATGGTATCTGTATTGGATGGCTTGTTGTTCACCGGAGAGTCAGACCTATGAGTACAAACATGTTCTGAAATGCACACGTGCTCACAATTGCTGGTCTTCAATTGCCCAGCCCCACTACAGATCATGAGATGTTAAGACATCTCTTCCATCCTCTCCCCTGGTTTCCAGCTACCAACAGGACCTTCACTCCCCCTCACTTAGAAGCCTCCAGAGAGTGCATAGGGATTTTCTTCTCTTACCCCACTCTGCACCAAATGGCAAAAAAGGAGAGGGAACTCGGCGAACATAGACCACAGAGTCTGTGAGGAAAGCAAGGCTTTCCTCAGCATTCCTTCTCCTCTAGCCCTAGCTGCTATGCTAGGCCAGGATGAGCTAGTCGCTGCACTTGCTCACGATCTGCTGCTGTAAGTAATTGTTATTATCATTAGCATTTTACAAAGCCAGAGGGGTTGTGACATGCCCGGCCCACAGAGGGTATCAGTCTAAACCAGGATTTCAGCTCAGGAATTCTTGGCTCCCACTTCTGTCCTTGAACCTCTGGATCATGTCTTTGTCTTGTGCACTCTTGGCCTGGCTATGTGCTACTGCTGGGTTCCATGCCAACACACATATACTCTGAATGCAAGCTGCTGTGTCCCTAAATCTGGGCCTGAGGAGCTATGCACATAACTCTCTAGCACCAAGATGAGCAAATATTGACCTAAATAATAATCCATCAGATAAGCTCATTTTATTTTTGTTCTAGAAAGACATGGGCATTGCTAAGAAAAATAAAGAACCGCCATGTATTGCAGCAGCAGTCAGTACATTTCTTAACCCACTTTATTACTTTGTGGTTTACACTTGGTGGGCACTACTTGAAAAATGAAGAACTTGACCCCGCCTGGAGGGAATCTTTAGAGGGTACTGGCTGAGTCCTAGGTCTCTCTGACCTGGGCAGAGAATATGCAGAGAATGCCAGTTATGCCTAATCCCATGTTCTATGTCAATTTCTGCCTTGAGGTTCCAAACTAGGATGGCTAATTTACGTTAACAGGGGAATTAGAATAGGGCTGGAATGGAGATACGGCAAAGTGAAACACGTGCTGCTCTGATCTATCCAGTTCTAAACTCCATAATCTTGCATTTCAAGATTTCACAAAACCTGGGACGATGAACTCTGGCAGCTAGTGATGGCTCCACATTTTCAAAATTACTAGTGATTGTGGGGGGCCTCTACTTGAGTACCCAACTTGAGTCACCTTTAAGAGGCTTGATTTTGCTGGGCTGGGGATCAGCACTTCCTGAAGAGAAAAAAAGTTGACTTAAGCTGGGCACCGAAAAACAGAGACACTTAAAATACTTTTGAAAATGCAGTTCATGATCATTACTGTTCTGCTCTGACTATGTAGACAGTATTTCATTTATTTCTGTAAAAATGTAATGCCAATCACTGGTGACTGAATAATTCACAGCTAAAGCTGGTTGGACAATGGGGGGCTTTTTCCATGGAAACTGTTGACTTATCATTGAAAAACTAAACACTGAACATTTTCTTCTAAAAACTGCAAGTTTTAGAGCTTCGGTTAAAAAAAATGTTGAGTCTTTGAGTTTTTAGTTTTTTGACTAAAAAGTCAAAAAGATGCATGGAAAGGAGACACTATGAAGAATTTCACTTAAATGAAAATGCAATTTTCTGTCAGAAAACAGTCTCCAGAAAAAATTTGACCAGTCCTATTCACAACACATAATTCATTTATATTTTACTTCTTCTTTATGTTTGCAAATTGTTCATGAACAGACAGCAGTTCTTCTGTTTATTCACTATTAGAAATTACCAACAAACTTCTTCAATGGATAATTTTTGCACTGCAGATTGTTCACAAACTATTTGATTTGAATATTTGCACTTCCCCCTGTGTTGGTTACTTAAGTCATACATTATCATTTTTGTTTCCTGATTCTTATATAACTAAGCAACCCAATGTAAACTGAGAATTTTACAATTTGAAATTCACCCCTCCCCCCCAAAAAAATACTAGAGCAGTGGTTCTCAAACTTTTTTTTTTTCATGGACCACTTGAAAATTGCTGAGGGTCTCGGTGGACCACTTAATGATCTTCCCAAACGTTGGTTCTACTGTTGGCTAACTATTGTAAAGCACTTTGGATAAAAGTGCTATATAAAAAGACCCTTAATAATTAATGGTTTTTGTTCTACAAATAAAAGCACACAACTCATATTTTAATATCAATAGTCTTACCTTTCTAATGCGATGGATATGCCCTCTCTCCCCCACCACCGCAGCCCCTGAACTGGGGCTGGGAAGGAGGTGGGTGTCTCCAGGCGCCACCCAGGCATGCACCTTAGAGGGAACTATCCGCAGACCAGCTGAATGAAGCTTGCGGACCACTGGTGGTCCACGGACCACAGTTTGAAAACCTCTGCACTAGAGCTGAACATTTTGCTTAATGTAAGTATCTGCACTGGTAAATGTGTAGCACATGAAGATGAAAAAGTTGTTGTGAATGTGGTTGGATCAAAATTTGCTTTCAAAGTCAAACAAATATTCACAGGGAAAAAAATTCCAATATTTGCTCAGCTCTAATGACATCACTAGTAAGACCTGGGCTCTTTGGTGTAAAAAAGAAAAAAAATCATGTTTGAAACAGTGTCAGAGCTAGATGGATTTGAACAACATGCTTAACCCCAGAGGTTAGTGCCTGTAAAGAGTAAATCTAAAGCCCAGAGGTGCTTTTAGGTGTTTTCTTCTTTCTTAGGCATTGCTTTTGGTTTTCAAAATGTGAACAATTCCAGGTAAGTAACCAAAGGACAGCCTATTTGTCTCCCCCAAGCAGTGATGCATTGTTTTGTGTTTCACCGTACATTAACAGCAACTACATACAGTGTGAATAATGCATCAAGCACCAGAACATGAATGCCTTCAACTCAGCACAAACTTTGTTTCTTTTGAAGAGTGCTATTTTCAAGATTATAGTTGGAGATCTAGCATGTGCTACGGTACATATGGGCAGCCAAACCACTAATTATGCTAAAACCTCAATCCTGCAAGGTCTTTAGTTACTTCAAATCTCTCTAAATTCTCTGAGAGTTGAGGGTGCTTAGGACCACACAGAATGGAGCCCTTAAAGTGCTAATGTAAATGAATATGAAGTTAGAACAATGATTAACACTGGAGGTAAGTCCTAGTCACAAGGGTTTATATATTAATTTAATAAATCTGAACATTTTCTAATCTTACAAGGTTCAGTTTGAGCTTTGGGTGAAGCTTCTAATTTTAATGTCAGTTTGCTTATTATGGTATAAGCATTTGTTTTATTTTATAATATAAGGCTTTGAAACATCTCTTTACGTTCCTCATTCCATAAAAGCATATATTTGAATAGAGGCATAATATGATCTCTTAGTACTGTAATTACATGGCTAGTGTTTATAAGTACCCTGCTTTTTTCTTGATGGAATCAGAACTGCTCAGCCATGTGTCATATACCCTATATTTCTAATAGACAAGATTGATTCTACTTTAGCTTTCTTAGTACACTGTTTGCAGTGTCATTGTAACTGCGGTGGTCCCAGAGTATTAGGAGTTTGGAGCTTGTCTCTTTCACCAACAGAAGTCCAATAAGGGATATTACCTCAACCACTGTCTCGTTAATACACTATCGTCAAGTAGAACTCAAATCTTCCTGCACTGAGTTACAACCATGATAGCCCAGATAGTCGTAGATTTGTTGCCGTATTAATAAGACCATCGGATGTCTCATCTGTACTAAAAGGACTTCATAGGCCAGATCCTCAGTTGAGCCCTGTCCTCATATTCTTTATTCTGCCCAGGAGCAAAGGGGATTTTCAGAGCTTCCTTACTTTTGGTTAACTCATTATGCAAAGAAATGTTTAATAAACTATTGAAGACTGCTGAAAGATATACATACATATATTACAGCTGTGCAGTCACTCAAATGACTTTGTCTCTGTTTGATTGGTTTTATAGATCACTTTTTGTGATTATCGTTTCAGTTGGAGATGCTGAATTAGGCTATGGTGAAATAGATAATGCAGCCCTAATGCCAGCATGAGCTAATAAGAAACCAGCAATGAATCTACTGTTGCGGATTGAAGTACATGCATTTCATATTATTACTCAAGGCTTGTCTCTCCGATTAGATGATTGCATAACCTCAATATTATAAATCTTGCATGATGTGAATTGTTCAGCTGTAACCACAATGAGTTTTTACTAAGGTGGCATTTCTGTCATCTTGTTAAACACAAACACTCTGTATGTAATAGTCAAAATTTTATAACAGTTGCTTTTAACAAAAGATGGATCTGTCACTCAGAAGATGCAGTTAACACAAATATGCAATCCAAGTACTTAAAGAGCCAGTCATAATGTCAACGTTTGCTTTGGAAAATGTTGCTGTGTGGATTTTTAATTCTGTATGTGCAAATTTGCCTCCAAAGGGAGCTGGAAAACTTACAGGCTTTGAAACATGTCTATATAAAAAGCACTTCTCAGATCTTCCAAGACTTAGTTTATTTAACCAAGTGGAATCAGTCTTATATTCAAAATGATTGCAGCTCACCCAGCCCTCATGAAGAGCTATTGTTCAACATCATATTTGAGCTTGTGACTTCCCAGTTATTTTGACTTGATTTTCCTTGTAGAAACTTGGTCAATATCTAACACGGAGCTATCTGTGTGTAAATTATATAGGACAAGGCTTCATTGGGAATGTGCACGGTCACTGACATTTAAGGGTTTAAGACTCAACAGATCAACCTCAGCAAGGTTCTCTACTCCCATCAATTCACAGGGGATTTATGCCATGAAATCCCATGACTTCTAACAAATTCCCAAACACTCCATCTGACGAATGCATCCTGATGGGAGTGGATACACTGCAAAACTGTGTTCTTGGTGTGGACTTTGTCACTGAGATACGTAATGCTAAATAATGCACAAACTTATCAGCTTCATCACGTATCCTGTAACAAAACAAAATATGTGCCTATTTTAATGAAGGGATACTATCCCACGTTTTTTCTGGTAATCTTGTGCTGAGATAGCCTAACACAGAGGAGGATATTGAAGAGCTAGCATGTGGTACCACTAGCACTCCTGTTATCACCCTTAAGAAGACCAAAGATCCTGTATAATCAGAAAACAGAAATATAATGCAAAAGTATTTACAGGGCACCTTATCACTTCAAGCTTCGTTATTACAATAAAATTCATGAATTGACATTACTGGATTGAGTCCATAATCAATAACTTTACATGCACAAAAATACATCAAAGATCTAGGCTAAAATTAAAGCTAAACATAGTTAAGCTTGTTCTTGAAATCAGTGTGTTTAACTGGAAGTCTAATAGTGTGATTCTCAGTTGGGAGGGAGATATGAAATAACCAGTCGCCAATCGCCTGTGGTCTGTTTTTTGGAGCTTTATTGTCATCTCAGCTTGTAATAGGCTGAATAAGAATCTCTGTACCAGATTAGAAAGCGAATGCTTTATCCTGGCAATATTTTCCAAATGGAAAACAGAAGCCACAGAGCTTGCAGTGACAGGTACTTGCAATGACTAGGAATGAAAAGTTGGAGAAAGAATGACTCCATGATGTAGCAGGCAAAAACTGTGATGCATTCTGGCCAGTTATCCTCCAGCCACCAGATTGTATCTAATTTTACATACCCACTTTTGCACATACAACTGATTGTTTCCATAAAATTCCACAAGCCTCAAATTTTCAGAAGCAAATCCCAAAGCTGCACATGCAAATCATTTATATGGCTGCCCAACTGTCCAGGCTGCATATTATTTACGTTATAGCGAGGCCATGTCGGGAGAGTCATTAGAAGTGGCTTTTGTTTTATAAAAACAATGAGGAATCCGGTGGCACCTTAAAGACTAACAAATTTATTTGGGCATAAGCTTTCGTGGGTAAAAAACCCTACTTCTTCAGATGCATGGAGTGAAAATTACAGATGGAGGCATTATATAATGACACATGAAGAGAAGGGAGTTACCTCACAAGTGGAGAACCAGTGCTGACAGGGCCAATTCAATCAGGGTGGATGTGGTCCACTCCCAATAATTGATGAGGAGGTGTCAATACCAAGAGAGGGAAAGTTGCTTTTGTAGTGAGCCTGCCACTCCTGAACCACACCCCCTGCTTCAAAACACTCCCAGAATTTGGGAAGTCCAGATCCAAACTTTGTGGCTCAGACCTAGCTCTGAATGTGAACCTGTGGGTTTGATACTATATGACTCCACAAAGCTCATATAGGTGTGTGTGTGTGTGTTGGGGGGAGTGGGGGGGAGTGACAGTAGTCTCGCAATGGGGAATACTGAAGGCAAAGACAACAAACTGATCAGTACTTGTTCCTAATTCTCCGCTAGCTGCTTTACATTGCTGAAACAGTGACTGGCCTGGGACAGGCTTTCTTACACAGACAAAAGGAAAAAATAGTTTTTAATATCAGTTTTTAAAAAAAGAATGTATAGCCCCTATAAACTGTTAAGCTTCACTTTATTGACCATAAATCTGTGTTTTGCTCAATGCAAACGTTTTTCATCTTGTACAGAAAAATGCTGAAACAGCTACAAACACCAAAAACATGACGTTTTCTCTCCCGGACAATTTATACGTAAGTTATTAAATTTCTGGTTTTAAAGCCCAGTTACAGCACCGCACTCCCCACAGGTGAAGATTAACTTTGCCTACTATGGCCAAGTTCTGAGCTAGAAGCTCGTTGGTGGGGATGTACCGGGAAAATCAATGAGTCAATTTGATGGGGGGGAGGACATTAAGTTTTGAGCGGGGAGTGGGGGAATGGGCTGGATATTTCCAGGGCCTGGTAGGGATGACCGGTTTTGATTGGATAAGGGGCTCTAAAGTTTCATATCTGAAATCCCGTTTTGGTTAGTAAGGACCAAGACCAAACCAAGAGCATCTGGAGCTCTCCTGAAAAGCCATTTGATTGTTTCCCTCCCTCTGCTCCCAGTGGTTGCGGAACCTAAGGGCTGGTCTTCACTACCTGCCCGGATCGGCGGGTAGAAATCAATCTCTCGGGGATCGATATGTCTCATCGGGATGCAATAATCGGTCCCTGAATCGACGCATGTACTCCACCAGCCCAGGTAGGAGTAAGCACTGTCGACGGGGGAGCCGCGGCGATCGATTTGCCGCCGTCCTCACAGCGGGGTAAGTCGGATCAGATACGTCAAATTCAGCTACTCTATTCCCGTAGCTGAATTTGCGTATCTGAAATCAATCTCCCCCATAGTGTAGACGTAGCCTCACTCAGGGCCACTCTTCAGCTCTGCTCTGGCACATTTGCTGTACTGAAGTGGCACAAAGCTGATGGAACCCACTAGCCTGGGATTCCCCAGCATAGGGGACATGTTGGAGGAGTAGCCAGAGTACCAATACACTCCCATGGTCCCAGGCAAACCTTCCTTTTCAAGGCCATACCGGTCAGCATGGTTGAGAGCAGGCCTGAGATGGCTGTAGGTCAGGGAATGGGCATCTCAACAATGGTGTGTAAGGAATCTTGCGCAACTGCAGCCTATGCTATATAGTCGTTGTCCTAGGGAATGCACTGGAGAATCCTATTTCTAGGGCCATCAATCCACACTTTTTTTAGGGACTACGTGTACACCAACAATGTAAATCAGAATGAGAACATTGGGAATCCCTTAGGTTTTCAGGAGGTTTTCAGCCCCATTTGGTAATCAAGGGTTTTGATGCAAAAGAACATTGGATAGGAAGCAAAACTTTTTTGGGTTCTCCTCCGTAGGCAGTGCAGCCGGGAGGTGGCAACTACTGAGAGACAGAACTGTAATCTAGTAGCTCTGTCCCTAGCTAGGAGGTGGTGAGCTTCAGTCTCCTCAGCACAGGCTTAGGTTTTCTGGGGGGGGCGGGTAATGAAGCACAGTGGATGCAGCTGTGGTCTGGAACTCAGAAGAGCTGGATTCTAGTCCCACCTCTGCCCTTGCCCTGCTGTGTAACCTTGGACACGTCACTTCTCTGTACTTCAGTTTGTCCATCTATAAAATGCAGCTAATGATCCAGACCTTCCTTTAGAAAGTACTTTAGCTCTATAGATTAAAAGTGCTGTATAATGACTTGGTATTAATAATAACACTATGCAAAATTCAAGAATTTACAAAGCTGGGTAAAGAAATCAATGTCTGCCAAATAAGAAAGGATAAAATGGTAAGAAAAGAAAAAATATTTTTCAGCTTCTAGCATGAGATGGTACCTGACACTGTGCCTTTAAAATTCTCGTCTCCAGTACTCCTGGACTTAGAGTGGGCCATTTTCACAAAGCCGCTTTGTATCAGCAGATGAATCTTATTTGGTTATTTGTGATTGATGGCTCTTTTTTCCCCCAGTCTGCTGAGGGAAAGGAACTTCTGAGATTAGCTATATTTTTTTCTTCTCATCTCAGTGTCCTAATTTACAATTATTCCACATTTCCTTTTTAACTTGGGTACACCTTCTCCCCACCAATTCTTCATCAGCTTCTACAGCAGGCAGTCTCTACCTAGCCATACAGGGGTAAGAGTCTCAGTGGAAATAATGCATTGGATCATAACCAGGGTGCAATGCTTTTCTTTGGTAATAAATCATGATGACAGCATTGTAAACAAGAGGCACACTGAGCCCCCGTAAATAAAGGAGGGGTGGGATTGTGGGGAAACATATGTAAAGCGGGAACGGGTGAAATACCATCAAAGGAAACAGGTGCAGGAACTGCGTGATTTTAAAGGTGAAATTGTCTCTCTAATTTTTAATTTTTTTCTTCACTTTCTTCAGTGTGCAGCTATGTGCCAGAACTTTCTCCATCCAGTTCATTTTTAAAAAGCAGTACCTGTGCTTTTCCTTTTCTGCTACTAGAGATTCTGCACGCACCTGCTTGTTTTCTGCACTGCTTAGCCCAAATCCTGATGTACACAGTTTGCTTTTCTCTTTTTTGCTAAATTCACATAGTCCCTTATATGAATTATAGCTCACAAAGTAGCTGTTAAAATGAAAAATGGGCTCCAGCCAATAACCCCAGCTCCATCCTCACCCAACCCCATCATCAAACCTGCTTCGCATTCTGAATCCAAATGTTGTGGTTCAGGCTCATCACAAAGTTTAATTAAAATTGGAAATGACAAACAATCCTTCACAGCAGCCTAATCCTCATGAACATGAGCAACCCTACAATAATAAACCTGTGTGATAGAGGAAACAAACCTTGGTAGGTAAGCAGCTTAGAGTTTGTCTTCTAAGGGGCTTTTGATGAACAATAGCAAGAAAAAAGTCATACTAGAAATTACTCTAAAAAATAACTAAATAGTGATGAGGATGTGGGGTAAAGTCCTGGCTCCATTGAAGTCAGTGGCAGAACTCCCATTGACTTCAATGGAGTCACTGAATAATGGATTACATGCATTCAGGTTGGCTTGATTTCCAAAAGTGCTGAGTACCTGCTCCCACCGAAGTCAGTAAGAAATATGGATATAGAGAACCTCTGATAAATCTGATCTGTTTCCGACTGTGGAAATGGGGGAACCTACCATTTGTCTTTATTGTTAATATTATTTTTTTTCTAAAGCAGCAAATATCTATAAACATATATATCTCTGACCCACATCGGTGGTTAGCATAAAATTATCATAATGTTGGGCTTGTGCTTTTTTCAAAACTGTGTAGAGAGTATAGAAAGATTTGAGTTTCTTCTGGGTCAGTTGCTCTGACTCTCATGATTTGACTTGGCAGCATAATTAATAAGCTCTGTAGACTCCTTGACTACCTGGGTTTTCTCTGCCTCTTCAGAGCTTATAAATTTAGCAGGAGTAGAAAGAGCTAACAAGGCTGGCAAGTGAGTGAAGCTTAGACCAGAGAAAGCCCATGAGGCAAGGACTCCTGAGGCAGATATCAGAGACCTTACAGAGTTTCTAAACTCTGCCAAGTTCTTGACAGAGTTTATTCGTGGTCGTAAAAGTCATATGTCAAAATTCTTCTCTATACAGAGATCTAGCATGACGCCTATGTATCATTTAATTCCCACGTATGGCCTCAAAACAGGGTTAAAGTGCTGCATATATAGACCTTGCGTTGGCCTGTGGTGTGAAAAATATCTAAAATTTACCCGGCAAATTTCCCACAAATATTCTAATGCAGCAAGTCCGACTAAGGCTGGCCAAATAAAGCCAGTTTGGAGATTGTAGACCAACCCATAAACTTCCCCCCAAATGGTTAGAAAATTTTTATACAAAAGTGAAACCTCTATTTTTTTTTCAAATGGTCATATATTTTGGATGCTTTGTCCAATTAAACTCAAATCTTCCCCCCAGAGTCTCTTCCCCTCCTCCCCTCTCCCAACCTCCCCACTTCTCCTCTAGCAGAAAGCCACACATGAGAAGTTTCAGGTAGAATGGTTTTGTTCTGATGAAGTCTAGCAGTCTGGCTGACTCTTATCCAGAAGAGTGTTATGGATAATAAACCTTTTGTTAAGGTTTGACCAAGAACATACAGAAATGACAATTCCCCAACTCCTCACCTGAAATTTATGGTGATTGCCTAAATATATAGGTTTCCCAAACAGTTCAGAATATGTGGTTGATGGGTAATAAAATAAAAGGTCTGTTTCCCAAGACATTGCGATATCCAGGTGAAAGACATTATAGGCTTTGGCTTCATTGCAAAAAAAAAAGAATTGTGTTTTTTATACTGAATGATTTCCTAGTGGAGACACAGGTCATTTTTAACTTGAGGTAGCCAGTCAAAGTCAATACTAAACCCCAGTCCTGGTATTTACCTTGACTAGCTACTTTGAGGTAAAAACTAGCTGTGCTTTGTTTCACGTAGGAACAAGACAACCTGTGGAACTTGTTGCCAGGGGATGTTATGAAGGGTAAAGCAATAACAGGGTTCTAAAAAGAACTGGATAAGTTCATGGAGGATAGGTCCATCAATGGCTATTAGCCAAGATAGTCAGGGATGCAACCCCATGCTCTGAGTGTCTCTAGCCTCTGTTTGCCAGAAGCTGGGAATGGCAAATTGACCTCATTGACAGGGGATGGATCACTCAATGATTACCTGTTCTGTTCATTCCCTCTGAAGCACCTGGCATTGGCAATTGTTGGACGACAGGATACTGGGCTAGATGGACCATTGGTCTGCCCTATTATGGCCATTCTTATGTTCTTTACATCGTTAGTTATCTCAACGTAAAAAACACACCTTTTTTTGCAGCGAATACCTCGCCATAAAGACACATACACACTTATATATAAGTGTAACTCCCATTGAAATTTAATGGATGTTACATACCTATCTGTTCGTTGTCTATTCTCCTACTAAGGCCTTGTCTTCACAATAAAATGGTATTGTGGGTTTAAGCATGACCAGCTGACATGAAGTTGAACATGATTGGTCCTTGTCTACGCTGACCACAAAGTCACCCTCAGCATCATGTTAGCTAATTCAGCTTGTCAGTCACATTCTAACACAGTAAGATATGATAGTGAAGATAAGCCCAACACTAGCTCACATTTGAGAAAACAGTCATTTCATCAGCCCCCTGGATTTACCAGTGGACCCACAGCCGTACCTACAAGTTCCCCTCCAGCCCGACGGTGCTGTTGTGAGGTGACTCAGCTACAACTCCTTTTCATAAATATTTTAAAACATCAAAAGTCATTTTAGCCCTTTGCTCTTTGGCTCACGTGAACAGGGCCAAAGTCAGAAACATTTGCCTGTTTATGTGGTGTTTGAACTGGCAATTACAAAAGCTCTGGGCCTAGAGAGTGGATAGCAAAGCTATTGTTTGTTTCTTCTTCACTAGTCGCAGGCTCCATCTCTGCTTCAGGAAATCTGGATTCATGAATCGATCAGTTTGTTCACCGAATACTGACAAACCTTTCGCCAGCTTTGCACTCCCAAGCAGAGTTGTTGTAGGCAGGCATTCAGGTGGTGAAAAGAGGAGGAGAAAGCACCGTGATCATGTAGGGCTTCCAAACATCCTGAGCCCCTGCTCCCTTCCCACCTCTCCAATCCTTTGACAAGCTGCCTTAATGGATAGGCAGTGTCCTTCACCATAAGGGCTAAATTTAAAACTTTCCTATGCTTCCCTTGTCAAAGTTAAAAGCTTTTCATGTCTGTGTTAATGTTTTTTTGTTGTTGTTTTTTCTGTCTGCTGGCACCAGTGACAAATACTACATCTTGCTTTGAGTCACAGTATATTGAATGGCTGGCAGAGGCAGAATAAGGTACCTGTAATTTATCTCCGGGAGTTTGGTTTGGATGACACTGCTGGGAACAGAAGGGGGCTCTGAGCTGTCACCTGATTACTAATTCTAAGATTTCTCCTCAGAGAGTGAGGAGGAGTGAGTTAGGATGAAGGGTACAAAAAGCAAATCAATAAACAGGTTAGTGTTTGCATCATTATTAACACTCTGGCTGTCAACACACCCATTGAAACTATCGCTCAGGGCAGCTTCAGATTTAATGGTCAGTGCAACAGATTTACTGTAAATGTTAGCTAAGGCAGAGCAAGAGAGGGGGAAAAAATCTCATTGACAAATAGCAGAGATTTCAGTGGGATGCATGAAACCGTTTATGTGTGTGCATAAATAACCGAGAGATCGCTTCTCCGAGGCCGGTGGCTTTCTGCAGTATTTCTTCCTACGGGGTTGAAATGCATCCACCCCTTAGCCCCCTGCCCCCACTTCCTGCTTCACTCACTACACTTTTCCACAGCTGTACATCAATTAAATCACTAACAGAGCTTTGATCTCAGGAACTCATCGCAAACCCCTTAATTAGCCTGGGGAGCGGATGGTTGGGAGGGGAGGAAGGTGCTGCTGTTTGTAACACCAAATCAGTACGTTGAGGATGAATTTCCCTGTGGAGCTGTCGTCTCTCAAGGAATATGACAGGTGGGAGTGGGGGAGCAGATACTGTACATTATACATCCAATTTGGCCAACTTGTTTGTAGCACCCCAGCCCCACCTATACCTGTTGAGGGCACTGGGGAAGGGGAAAGTTTTAAAATAAATAAATGATAGGTGGGAGGGTTGTGAATTTGTGCCCATGGCAGGGGGAAATTCACCCTATGCAGAGAGCCAACACACAGCCTGGGCACCACGTATGTCCCCAACTTAGGGCTTGAGAGGGAGTTAAATAGGACATAAGCCTTGTACTGGCATCTGGACTGGGTGAATTTCACCCGATGGAGAGGAAATGATAGCTCTGGCTAGAGCCAGGTGTATAATACAGATAGTGTAGGTTCTGCCCAAACCTATCCCTACCACCAACCACAAGCTCCACCAGTCCACCCTGACCCAGGCTGGCAAACCTGCCACTCAGACTGAATACAGACAGCCTATGGGCCAGATTTTGTGTGGTTTTATGGGCAAAAGTGCCCTGGATACAGTAACCCAACCCATTCCCAATAGTGATGCTAATGAGAGAGTTTTATATAAAGTTGGATTTTTTTTAAAGCAGTTGATGGTTTCCTGGCTTTCTGTCCCCCATCCCCACCTCGGAAAAAGGAAATCTTTGCAGAAATAAAAAAAATTCAAGAGAAACTCTTGAAATTCCTCCTTCCACTGTGACCTACCTCAGCACCTATTGCAATTAACCTGCAATTAAACAGTACCAAATAATATAAACAAGGATACGATCATTGACCCTGCTCAGATTACTGATGTGAAGATAAATCCACCACAGAAGTAAACTGGCTGCACACTAATCGCTCCAGGTGCTGTCTGCACTATCACTTTTTCAAATGAGAACCTCATCAAGAAATTAAACTTGTGAACATGAACTCAAGCTGTTTTCACTGTGGAGGACTTCCCAGATTGCAGTGTGATTTGGAACAGGAAGACACAGCTGCTTCAGGTTTTGTTTTAAATAGTTTACACACCAATATACAATGTCAACAGAGGCAACCCCACCTCACTGTAAATGCTGACACCCACTTATGCTGTTAAAACAGCAGAAATGCTCTAAGGGTCGTGTTAGGTGCTGAGCACTCCTGTGAGGTTCCAGTAGGCCCATTGTGAGAAATCTGGGACCCTGGTACATCCTGTTCGCTGGGGCGCCATCCCTTCCCATTTCATCACATTGACAGACATTTTGGGGAACCCCTGAATTTGGGGCCCCAGTATAATTGTCCCTATTTTTCCTCTCGTCGGCCCTGAGTACATGCGCACACAGCTCCCACTGATTTATATGGGTCTTGAGCACCACTCAGTACCTTCAGGTTTGAAGCCAAAGGCAGAATGCATCACGCTGTTGCCCTGTTTTGTTCTCCTTCATCCACCTCTAGCTGTTAGTCCTCATCCACAAAGCTATCACCAGGTGAGGACCTGTCTGCCTCAGGAACCACCTCATTCTGAATATCCCCCTGAGAATATTTTGATCCAAAGTGAAGTTTTGACCCTGGTGAACCTCTTGGGAGCCAGGGGAAGGGCATTTTTGGTGTCAGTCCCTGGCCTGTGGAACTCCTTACCACTGGAGATGAGCATGAACTCAGGTGTCTGCTCCTTCACGACAAAACCAAAGACTTTGCAATAGAAAGCTTTGCCAGCCTATTTTTATCCATGTGTTGCTTCCTCTACAGGCTATGAGCTTTCACAAACATAGCTCATAGAAAACTCCCACTCAAGGAAGAAGCAGAAAAACCAGGCAGAATCCAGTCATCAGGGAAGAATTTTGAGATCTATGGTACCACCCCATACGTAGGACTTGACAGAGCTGGCTCTCTACTTGTGGGACAGTCAGCTGACCCTACAAAGGTGTGTAGTCATGGATGTGCAGCCTCTGTACACAGATAAGATGCAGTGCTTCCCCTGGGGCTGCATGGTTCTGCATTGTTCCCAACACAGGCAGTTCCTAAATGGCATGATCAAGCCATAGGTGAAAGAATTTGATGCTCAGGAAGCTCCCAGATTGACAGCTCTGTAGATATATGAGGAGAAACAACTGCGCTGGTCCCCCTCAATCTCCCACAAGTCAATGTGTTTCAACATCTAAGGGTGAGTGTGTAAGGCTACATTAACTACATTACCCAGTTAGGTTGACGTAAGCTGCCTTGCATTGGCCTAATTATGGAAATGTCTTCACTTAAATTTGGCTCCCGATGGCATAAGTGCCTCTCTTCGCTGATTTAGTAACGCCACCTCTCCAAGGGGTGTAGAGTAACGGTCAATGTAATCAGGTTGATGCAGTGTCAGTGTAGACGCTGTGTTGCTTACATCAACTGCTCCTGGTCTTCAGGAGCCATCCCACAGTGCCCCACACTGACGATACTAGGGCTCCTGGTGAGGACGTGCACCACCAACCCAAGGAGCCAAGCATTCACAAGCAAGCGATTTAATAACTGTGGTGGCTGTATGTCAGTGTAAGTTAGGTCAATATAATTTTGTAGTGTAGACATGGCCTATGTCTTTTTGCTCTACTGGCCAACAATGGTGCTAATAACTACTGCCAGTTAGGTGTGGCTGCTCTTTTAACATCCAGTACAGGTCTCCAGCTTCCCTTTATCCTGAAGTTCATTGTAAATAACCCTGAGAGCAAAACTTGGGTAGTTTGTCTTTCATCCTAATCTTGATTGGTATCCAGACACCATGTACATACAGCTTCATTTGGAGTTTTCTTGTGTTCTGGCTTATATGAGTGAACTTCAAAAAATTGAGAGTTTTGGCTCAATTTGGATAAATCCCCCAAATTTGGAGGTTAATTATTTAAATCTGTTGAGGTCTTTGCTTTTCATCAAGACTACCTTTTCAGCATCCCATCCTTCTCCTAGAAGAGGAATGATGGTCCAATCCTTAGGGTACTAACCTCAGGTTAGGGAGCCAGGGATCCATTCTCTGCTCTGCCACAGGCTTCCTGTGTGACTGTGAGTGAGTCACTTAGCCTCTCTATGCCTCAGTTTCCCCTGTGTACAATGGGGATTATAGCACTGCCCTACCTCACAGGGTCATTGTGAGGATGACATTAAAGACTGTGAGATGCTCACATACTGCGGTAGTGGGGATCACAGAAATACTTAAGATAGATCCCTCCTAAACTAGCCCCAATTCCATGATATCTTAACCATCCTTTCCCTATAATGCCCACACCTTCCAGCTGCACTCATTAATTTGCATTAAGCCTTTTTTAGCTAGAAGCTGCACCCAAATGCACCACAGAGATGCTGTTTCAGGTTCCTAGCTTTGGCCAGCTTTTCTGCATAAGAAGTTCTAAAAACAAATAAGCCAATTGAAAATGTAGCATTGAAGTGTATTTTTAAAAAAAGGCTAGAGCTAGAAGCAGAGAGCTGGAGCAGTGTCATCTCTGGGAGCTCAGCTCTAATACCCATCAATTCAGAGATCATTTTGCTCTCTCTAATTTGCACACGACAGAAAAGATCCCTCTGACAAGCGTTAATTGGAAGCAAACTGTAAAAGCAGCCCCCTTTCTGATGCAAGCTATTGCAATGGTCAAAATCTTGCCGCACGCAGCAGGGATGTTAAAAAGAGAACCCATTGCAGAGTCCCTGTGATTCAGTGAGATATTTGGACAAGGTGACCTCGGCAAGTGCACATTAGCCATATTATTGGCCAATAAACTGTCTCATTGCTTTACATATACACATGCCCCACATATTGAAGGAGAAGTTTAGCTTGATTATCAATGGGGGGATGAGCCAACAATTACTTTCATTATTGAATATCCTATTAATTATTCAGGAGGTGAATCAATTATTCATATCTCATTTAAACTAGGGAGGGAAAACATTGCCTCTTGACAGAGCCATTTTCAGCATCTTTGGATACAATGGTGATTCTGTCACTATAGGAGAGAATTATTGAAATACAGAAATTTGTCCAGAAATGATCTTCCATGAGCTGCTCATTCACCAATGCAAATACAGCACCAAAGGCCAAAGCTAGGAACCTTCAACAATGTTGGTACCTTCTGGAGACTCTCTCAATTCATAATTATTTATTCTTATTATTGACATGCATTTTTGTACCTGCTACTCACTTAGGGTGACCAGACAGCAAATGTGAAAAATCGGGATGGGGGTGGGGGGTAATAGGAGCCTATATTAAAAAAAAGACCCCAAAATCAGGACTGTCCCTAAATAGGGACATCTGCTCACCCTATACTCACTCCACAATTCAGGCACACATCCTTATTCAGATAACATATGTGCTTAACTTTGAGCTTTGAAGTCAATGAGATTAACGCAGATGTCTAAAGCTAAGCATATGCTTGAGTGCTGTTCTCCTGAATATGAAAGGACTTAAATATGTATTTATTTGATTTATTGAATCAGGGCCTTACCACTAATATAGACTCCAGAAATGATCCTAGACATTTTTTACAAATAAGGCCCTGTTCATGAAAGCTGCCCCATGTGAGAATTTCATGGGAAAAGCAGGTTTAAATTGCTCTTTCCAAATGCCGATAACATGGCACTTAGCTTTTATCAATGGTTTAATATTGTTTCAGTTATTGTTTTCATGCCATACAGATTAGTCATGCTGGGGCAAATTTTTAAAGGTATTTAGATGCTTAAGAAGCAGATAGGTGCCTATGCACTTTTGAAAATCCCACAAGGTACCTAACTCCCATGGTGTGTGTTGGTAGTTCCCATGGGAGATAGATGCCTAAACGCCTGAGCCCTTCTGAAAAGTGAAGCCTTAATCTCTTCGAGCCACAATTCCCCATCTATAAAATAGGGATATTAATACTTCCTTTCTCCTATCCTTTGTCTGCCTTGTCCATTTCAATTGTAAGCTCTTCTGGTCCCTTGCTATGTGTATGTAAAGCGCCAGGCACAATGCAGTTTGGAGTCTGATTGGGTCTTCTCCTGCAATACAAATAAACAATAGTAACAACATCATCAATTTGCAAACTGTACGTCTGAAAACTCTGCCACTCCATCGGTAACAAAACTACACACTTAGATAGTGCCAGCTGGCAGCAGCCATTGGAAGTATATAGGAACAGAAGTAAGTAACAACTTTTTCTTTGCTTGAGACAAATAGGTCCCAAGGACATTTAGCATCTGGGAATGCTCCTTCCACCTTGCTCTCCCATGTGGTTGCTTATTTTATATGCCTCTAAGCCTGAAGGCCGTCCCTCTAGTAATTTTGATTTTGCGTAAGACAGAAAAAAGACACCATTTTGGAAACAAATTGTCAATTACCAAACGATCAAGCCTTCCATTTGTTTGTTAGATTGGCTCTCAAATAGTCCAATTAATTATAACTGAGCTAATTATTAAGATACACTGGTAGGCATCTCCTCTTTCAGATGGAAGGAGAGAGTCTTTCCCTCTGCTTTGCAGTCACAATTGCAGCCGTATCCAATAGGGCGATTTATCTCTGTCAAGCCAGTAAAATGATCATGCCAATTAAATCACACAAGTAATTGCTGTTGTATCCCCATGGAATTCCCCCTGCATATTCAGGTGGAATATGAATGAGGGAAGGCCAGAGGAGAGTGGCTGCGGCTAGGTGAAACTTTTAGCCCCTTGTAATTGGATCATCTCAATAGTGACCAAGGGCACAGGTGATCAGCCCATGTGCCCAAGCCCACAGGTACTCGTAAAAGTTCATTTTTGTGGCCTGTAAAGGATGAAACAGTCTTGCCTGGAATAGAATTTTCACTGTGGAACTCTTGGTATATAAAGCAGCGGTTCTCAAACTATGGGTCAGGAGCCCAAAGTGGGTCACAACCCCATTTTAATGGGGTCGCCACCGCTGGCTTAGATTTGCTGGGGCCCAGGGTTGAAGCCAAAGCCGGAGGGCTTCAGTGCTGGGTCGCGGGGCTCAGGTTATAGGCCCCTGCCTGGGACTGAAGCTGTTGGACTTTGGCTTTGGTCCCACCCAGGGCAGTGGGGCTTGGGCTTTGGCTTTGCCCCCTCCCTCCAGGGCAGGAGGGCTCAGCCAGGCTCAGTCCCTCCTCCTGGGGTCGTGTAGTAATTTTTGTTGTCAGAAGGGGGTCGCAGTGCAATGAAGTTTGAGAACCCCTGATCTAGAGCATTACAGAGACAGTCACTTTCAAAGCCTGACTGTCCCCTTTGACACTCTTAATTTACTCTCCTTTTCTTTTCTCCTTCCTCTGCTTCATTACAGTATCCCACCTCTGGCTCCTGTACTGCTTCACTTTACCTGGGGTCACAGGAGCCAGTCAAAGCCTATGCAGAATGAACTCCTGAGTCTCACTACCAACTCACAAAGCAGAGGGTATGCTGCAGTGCAAAGTGTTGCCAAAGCAGGAATCAGATTATGCAGATAGATATGCATATCTATATGAACCATGTCTTTGTGTGTGTGTGTGTGTGTGTGTGTGTGTGTGTGTGTGTGTGTGTGTGTGTGTGTGTGAACCATGTCTTTGTGTGTGTGTGGGGGGGGGGGGTTTAGGAACAGGGCTGCAGTAAGAATGGAACAGATTCTGTGAAGACTTGCTATACACACACACACACACTGTAATATAAATATATGTGTGTATTTATAAAAAGACATACCCACCTGTGTTATAATATATGTGTGTGTGTATACATCTATATCTCTATATATGCACACACACAAACAACTACAGAGGAGCTCTGAAAGACAGTTACCACAGAAGAGGTTAACTTTGGACAATATCAGATAACCGCTGTTGCTGCTAAACAAAGTAAATGTCCCCACCTTTTGCCCTTGGCCTGCCACATACTATTAAAAGCAAATGCTTCTGTATGTGGACAGACACCATACCAAGAACCCAATCTTGGATCTTAACCACCACAAACGTGAACGAGTAACCTAGTTAATATCACGTTTATTAGAGGGAAGGGGAACAGAAAATGAAGATATACTTCATGTTGTTGCTAATTAGAAAAATTGAGACTTTGCATCTGTGTAATGCAGAGCAACATGTGGTGCTAACAGATGTGAACTCATTACACAGCTGCATCAAAGGAAATTGTGCTGCAGTAGCGACAAAAATCTCAAAATCAGATTTCTCCAGGTAGGAGTCAAATACCTCAGCCTCACATTGGTTTCCCCTTTTCCCTGCAAAGGTTTTATGACTCACCTTAGGAACAGGGATGCTGGGAAGGCAGGGGCTGAGTGAGGATCAATTCCATTCTTAAAGACCCACTGAAACCTCCTGTTAAAATTTGGTAAATATTCCCTTTAGAGAGAACTCAGTTTATGTTGTTGTTTAACTATGGTAGTGCACAGGCATTCCGAGGCCCCAGAGAGAAGAAGGGCCTATTGTGGTAGGTGTTATAGAAATAGAATAAAAGACAGTGCCTCCCCCAAGTTATATATTTTCTGTAGGTCTTTGTTCTTTGGTAGGAAGATATGCATGGAAACCGGATATTTTAAAAAATTGCTTCACCTGCATCCTCTGCTTATGCTTCACCTGAACTCAGAGAGGCCAGCCAGCTCATCCTGGGTTGGCATGATGCTCAGGGCAGGAGAGGAGAGGTGAAGGTCTGTGCCTCCTACGTGCAGTGGCCGCCGTGGGTTGGTTTGCCTCTGCTGCACAAACTAAGGCAGCTCTAGGAACAGGGCTGCAATAAGAATGGAACAGATTCTGTGAAGACTTGCTTTGATCACACCTAACTATGCTGTGAAGCAATCCCAGGCCCAGTTTCGTATAATACAAATCATCATTAACACACCATCCACAAATGATAGTTTAACATACTGCACACTGGGGCTGGTGCAGACTGGGCCACAGAGTAAGGGAGCTGTAACCAGATCCCTGAAGCCCCCTTTCCCACAAAGTGGACACTGGATGTAGGAGAGAATTAGTCCAGAAAATAGACTTTCAAAGGATAAGAGATCTAAATATCAAACATTAAAAACCAACCCGCTTCTGTCTCAGCAGCCTTTAAAGTGCAGACTGGAACATTAGTTGCAACAATATATTGTCTTTTTTTTCTGTTCCAGAGTACTTCTAGCCAATGGAAACATAGCTGGCATCCCATACTAAACTGTCCCATATGAAATAAACTCTGAGACAATTAACACTTTCATTGCTAGATTACAATGTTGTGCCAAGCACATACCTGACACTGAGGTTTCTGCATTCTTTGAATAGTCCTGAAGCATGCGGGAATAAATATGTATGACAGTGGTCCCTTAGCGGTCCCTTATCAAAAAAGTGAGATGCTGCTATCCTAGTGAATATAAATACACCTCTACCCTGATATAACGTGACCCAATATAACACGAATTCGGATACAACGCGGTAAAGCAGCGCTCCAGGGGGGCGGGGCTGCGCACTCCGGTGGATCAAAGCAAGTTCGATATAACATGGTTTCACCTATAACACGGTAAGATTTTTTGGCTTCTGAGGGCAGCGTTATATCGGGGTAGAGGTGTATAAAGCTTCAATTCAGCAAAGCACATGCTTAAGTGTTTTGCTGAAACAGGACCTAAATGAACAAATTTATGTACTGGATGCTTCAGTGAAAAAAAATGCTTCATATATCCTCCCACCTGCTGAAATAGTCCAAGAATCTTTTTTTTTTTTCAGTGTAAAAACATGGCTGGTGGTGAGTACGACATGGGTTATCTAGAAAAGTTCCTGATTGCATTTGTGTGGGCAAATTTGCAAAATCTGGTCTAATATGGATTTAGCATAAACCACTCTGTGTGACCATTTGTATAAATGTTCCTCTGCCCTAACCGAGCTATAGAGTTGCCTTTACTCATCCTTCTTTGTACTGCTTGGACATGCCATGTGCCACATAAAAGCCCATAACCTTATGCGAGGCAGCTAAAGCTCTCAGGCCCCTTGTGGTGTATGTTTCATTTCATAGACTTTAGGGTCACTTTTCTTGTGGTCTCTCTTAAACAAAATCACAAAAGCAATTTAAAATCGCTTAAGCAAATCATGAAAGATGCAATATGGGGAAAGGGCTGTGAATAATGGTTAGCCTAAAGCATCACAACAAAAGGAGTGACTGTGTTTCCCTTCAAGTCCTTTCTCTTGGTCTGTATCCTTCTGTTTGATTGTTTCTTCTGTCTAGGTTTTGTGCGGAAACTTATCATAGTAGCAAGAGACTATAACAGACTTTTAACATCTCTGAGAAGTCGTCTTAAAAGATGCTCCTTTACCTGAGTGATCTCCAAGACACAGAGTTTGAAACAGAAGCTGGTATTTTACAGCGTCAGGGATACAAGAGCTGGCAAACAATAATAGCCAGCTCCCTATGGAGTGACTAGCTGCTGGTACAAAATAAACATCACTCTATTCAGTGAACATTATAGTCTGCTTTAGCTCATCACCTACACTTGGCCACAACTTCCCGGGAGACCCCATCCAGTGCTGATACAGAGCAAAGTCAGAGGTGATCAGAATAAAGCTAAGTCTTCAGAGACGTTGTCCTCCATTCTATGCCCTTACGCCACCCCACTGGGTGTAATCAGGGATATGTGTCATATGCCACAGAATACAATTTCTTATTTCCCTGGGGACAACTTTCTTATGGGCATGGACAAGATTTTTCATCCTTCATCAAGCCTTTCATTAACACTGCACTAGCTCTCTTTGTCAAATTCTACTAGCTGAGCAAGTGATCATATTGGACCAAATTCTTGCCGTGGGAATGTGTCAATTTGGACAAAATTTAGGTTTCAAAGAAACGAAAGGAAAAAAAGCATTTTGATAAGGTCACCACCTTCAGATGGGAACTTTCTGAATTTTTGTTTCAAAATTTATTTTCCTCTTATAATAAATAAATAAAGTCCAAAGCAAAATATTTTGACTGACTCAAAACAAGGTGGTGGGTTTTTTCAAAACATTTATTTCACAAGAATTTTCTAAATTCTTTGTTTTCATTCCAGTTTGGATCCAAAAAAAATTTCAAACTCTCAGAATTTCCCATGGAAGGGCAATTCCAGTTCCTGCACAGCTCTAACGTTGGATACATGGAAAATTAGTTGTTTCCATGAACATGTTTCACCGTCATCACCCTACCCATCACTTTTATTTATCTCCTATCTCTTCTTGGCCTCCTTTCTTCCATAGCCCCACCCCTATTTGAGTGTCATTTCCTCTCTGTGCTCCCAGTGTTGTGTCATAAGGATGCCTTCTCCATAAGCCCTTTTAGAAGAGAATTAAGCCAAAGGGCCACATAAAGAGAAACAGCTCAAAGATGCATCTAGAGCAGATGAATGAGACCCAGAAGGAAAACATTTTTTACATGAATTGTACAGCAGAAGTTTAACAGGTGAATCGGGATAACACAGAGGAAGCTTTCATTTCCGTTCAAAATTCTTGGCCCTTTTGTAATAAACACATCGTTTTCTAGGGCTTGGTTTCCTCAAACCTCTTGGGTAGGAGCTGACCAGCAGTATCCAACAGCTTGGCCCAGATTTTCAGAAGTCACTAGTGATTTTGGTTTCTCAGTTGTTGGGTGCCCAAGCTGAGACAACCTAAAGTGGCCTGATATTCAGAGGTGCTCTGCACTTTCTGAAAATCAAGCCCCTTCAGAGTATCTCAAGTTGGACACCCAAACACTGCAGCAACAAAAAATCTCTATTGACTTTTGAAAACCTTGCCCCTTTATTTTAGCTACACTGAGTAAAGGGAGATCTCACGTTTTTTGGTCAAGCCAGACGCTCTCAGCAGATCTGCTGCAGAACACACTGCACGATTTTCATTCCAGCCTCACTGCAAGAGGACAGCATTGACAGTGTCTCAGAAACTGGATGAAATTCAGACCCATATTCAAACTCTGTGGTAGACCCTTACCTATATCATGGGCCATATTGAAACCTCAAATCTGAATACTTGCCAAACATTGCAGAACTTTGGGTCCAGAGCTGCATTTTGTGGTTCAGGCTTCTCTCTACCCCATACAAAACTGCTTCATGTCCTGCTGAATATAAGACTGATCCTTGGAATGCAACACTCATGCTGTTTCTCTAGGAACAAATTTGTGGCTTCACATTTTCAATGTATGGACAAGTATGTGGAAGAGGAAGTGAAATATTAGTGCTTGCGATAGAATCTGTGTATAGTGGGGATAGGGGGTTCGAAACAGATTATGTGAATCATTGTATAACCCAAAAGGCCTGCTAGATTAAAGGGGACATGGTGGTACAGAATAGACAAGTGAGTTCTCCCTCTGGGAGATTCTATTTGATGCCTTTACTGTGGTGTCAGAATGCTGCTTCATAGCCTGCTAATGGAACACAGAAACCCTGAAAGCAACTAGTGGGGTCATCAAAAAGAGAGCTGATATGATGGCTCAGAGGGGAGACCTTTTTTGTTCTTCCCTCCAGAAACTACTCAATAAATGCTTTTAACATACCTTTAAAAAAATCTCATGAAACTTACGCATGATATTAACATTTCTCAAGTTTTCAATTAGCCCAAATGATCTTGTTAAAAGCTATTAATAAACCACCTTTAGCTGAGGGCATGCATGCCACCTGTTTGTAGCACGAAGACAAGCCAGCTCTGGTGGAGTGAAAGCATCAGTGAAAAATTAACTGCCTGAAATTAACTTTAAGCATCCGAATGATTAAACCATTGTGCTGTGATTGTGTACGATACTCCCTTTCTTCAGCAATTAAGGCTGTATTGATCTGATAATGTGAGGAAAGGAACTGGGAGAGTAACACTCATTCAGACTGCCATAATGAAGAGGGATCATCTTTTGTTCCAGAGCATGCAACGTTCAGCAGGAGGGGTTGCTTGTAGATAGGGTACCACCACACTATTTCCTCTCGCCTCCCTCCCTTCCCCTAACTATGCCTCACAACACAAACACTTTGTTGCTTTTATTTTAAACAGATGTTTGATCAAAGAGTAAACTGGCTTCATGTTGCTCCATAACAGCTTAGGATGAAATCCATATCTTCCACCAGACTTTTGTCTTAAGCAATGGAGATTTTGCATTTGACATCCAATCAAAGAAGCAGTGAGAAGGAAGAGAGAGAAGGGTGAGCAGCATGGCTGAAAATGCACAACCCTTCATGTTTAAAAGCAAACTTGGACCCCCCCCCCCCCCCCCCAGTTGTTGAGCGCCCAGAGCTCTGATTGACTTTGGCATGCTAAGGGCTAATGAAAATCAGGCACAAATTATTCAACAGAAATGAACATTTCCCAGGAAAGTTCTTTGGATTTCCAAGATTTCTACTTCCCCTTGAACGATCTCTTGCAGTATGTGTTAACTACTTATGCTAAAGAATCTGTTCCACCTTGTATTTAGCTGATACAATGAGTACCTTTCCCAGGCTTGAAGAAGAGATTTGTGTAAACTCAAAAGCTTGTCTCTCTCAGCAACAGAAGTTGGTCCAATAAAAGATATTACCTCACCCACCTTGTCTCTCCAAAATTTCTAGTAGAATTCTTCACAAGTTCCTGAATTGAGCCAGACTGGCTTACCACCCTCCTTAGAACCTAACTGTACAAGGGGACTAATCCAATAGCTTTCCATGGGATCTAACAGAGTCTTTCAATTGACTTCAATGGGCATTGGATCAGAACCAAGGTGAAAATATCTTGCAAAAGGTATTTACTGGAACACCTTAAGCTTTGCAGTACACACGCAATGTCTTGCATCCATATACAACAGATGTCCCAGGTATTTTACAAGGTGTTGGTTGTACCTGTTGGTTGCAACATCTAGGAAGAAGTTTTCAGGTAAGGTCCAGTTGAACTAGTACAATCTATGACAGTTTTCTCACGGTGTGGACAGTAAGCTCACATGTTGCAATGGTACTAATTCAGCCAGTCACCTTCTCTCTCCTACATTATCTCTCTCCCACACTGCAGTTTCTTACATTTGGAAATTACCCCAAAACTTGTAATTCCAGAAGTTATGCAGGGAGAGGTGCCTTAGGAGTCGCAGAGTGCCCGGGTACATCTATGGCTGTAAGGTGTGCTCTGTATGGGTTGGCCAAAATGGTTCCATCAAAAACAGCATTGCTGTACTGCATGCGCTAAACAATTTCAAAGACAGAAAATGCAATAAATGACTTCATGGAGTTAATGTCCTTGCAATGGCTTCCTCCTTTATTAAATAAATAAATGGAGATATGCCATCTCCTAGAACTGGAAGGGACCTTGAAAGGTCATTGAGTCCAGCCCCCTGCCTTCACTAGCAGGACCAAGTAGTGATTTTGCCCCAGATCCCTAAGTGGCCCCCTCAAGGATTAAACTCACAACCCTGGGTTTAGCAGGCCAAAGCTCAAACCACTGAGCTATCCCTCCCCCTGATTATTGTAGGCACCTCTAATATGTCTTGGAGCACAAAGAGACCTTTGATATGATCATAGTCCAGTTTCTGATCCTAATCGATCAGACTTTAATATGCTATCCGCACACACACACACACACACACACACACACATTACTTTTTGTTTCCACTCTGAATACAGCTTCCTAAGCAGATAATTAGCCTACATTAGACCAGGTGTAAGCCCACTAACATCAATGAAGTTTCTCCTGCTTACACAACCTCTGAATTTGGCCCAGTATTTACATTTGCCGGGTGATCTTGCTTTCTACTTATCCCTTGTTCAGGGACAGAACAGCAGAAGCATGTGGGTGCTATTTTTCCATCGCTTATTTCATGGCACATGACTCCAGTTTGTGGAAACTTTAACTGAGATGCCACATTATGTTGATAGCCCATGTAAAGCACATGAACTCATTATTCTCCTATCTAGATTTATTACTTTCATCTCATGTCTCGTTACATTGACCTGGAGGGTGCAAAACACCAGGAGTCAAACCAAAGGGATCTGTGGGTAACATGAGTAACCTGTACTCCTTTTCACCCCAAAAAGATATCTACCCATCGGCTGACTTTATGCATAGGTAGTTCTTGCAGAGATAGCAGAGACCCCTGTTCTAAGGAGTCCCCCAGATAACTGACGAAGCATTTCCACTCATCACAAAATTCACAGGGTACTAACAATTTGGGAAAGTTGGTCTTGTGGCCTGAAGTCCTCGTTTACAGAACAGTTAAAAAATCCCACATTGAACTAACCTTGCATGAGGCTTCCAAAATCCAGCACTGTCCCTTATGTAAATTACAGCTCTCTGCAGGCATTTGCAGAATAATGTTAGAGGACATTCCTTGCTTAATCACTCTAGCTTTAAGTAAAAAGTCTTTCATAATCTGTTTCAGTGTCTCTTACTATGGGATCCATAGTACTTGTAATCCATGACAAATTTTGAGAATCAAGCGGTTGGAGAATTGGAAGCTTGGGTCGGGGGGAGAGTTGAGCATGAGACCACAGAATTAAACATTTGGAGAAATGCTGCTGGGCATAAACCCCTACTTCTATGGGAAACAAGGGAATTGAGGGAGCGTCACATACAACGCCATCCCTGTAAAAGTGTTGCAGGCCTACATGCCTCTTCCCCAGGGACCCATGAGACCTTTCAAGACCGCAAGCATGTCTGTGTCCACACTTAAAAGTGTGGTAACCAGGGGGGTAGGTTTTCTTCAGCACTGTATGGTGTGTCAAGATCTCCATAACTTTCCAGAGGAATAGGGAATTAATTTGAATGACAGTCTTGCTCCAAATAGACTTTTTTTCCGCAGGTGGCAGAATAAAAATGAAGGCACAGAGATGTGCACAGTCATGTAGGGAGTCTGGCAAAGTCAAAAATAGACCCGAGGTAGCCTGACATCCAACCAGGTGCAGAAACCCCCAAGACTGTCCTTCCTCTCATGACAGCACTGCTTCCTTCGGATCTGATCTTGCATTGCTTACTCAGCTAGAGTTCTCTTTGAAGTGAATGGACATTCTGCCTAGCTTGAGGGTGCAAAATTGTGCCATTGAATTGTTTCAAAATTACGTTCAGTTACTTGATTTATAGTCTCATTATATCACCTCCAAGACCACAGTCTCACCATCGTCTCACCAATCACCGCTGCACAGGGCCAAGAATGCATAACGTAGGTGGTCAGTATATCCCTTCAGCTTAAGTCAATACACACCTGTTTTCCATTGACCTCCATTCTATCTTTTGGTGCAGAGCACCTTTCATCTCTCTGTGCTTTGTACATCTTTAGCATTCAGGTTAGCAGTCATCAATGGGATAGTCAGATCAGTTTCATTCTGGATTGATAGTTTCCAATGGAATTTTTTACTAAGGGTTCTAGTAGATTCTCCATCCCTGGCAATATTTTATCAAGATTGGATATTTTCCTAAAAAATATGCTCTAGTTCAAACAGGATTTTGGGTAATTTCTTTGTCCTGAGACTAGATTATCACAATGGTCCCTTCTGGCCTGAGAATCTGAGTCTAAAGTCCATGGGTGTCAGGGCCTAGGACTTTGAATTGGACAACTCTCTACAGGTTAGCAAAGGGGGCACAGAACTTCCAGCTGTTCTTTTAGACCTCCTGTTATAGCTGTTTCATGTTCTCTTTTTTCTTTAGCTTGCTCTCTCTAGATCAGTGTTATGCAACAGCTAACGTCAAGGAGCAGTAAAGGGTTAAATGTGAAGATCTGGAACAATCTGACCTCTCATGCCACAGCACTGCCCTTTTGCCTTTTCCTTATGTATACACATAGTACGCATTCCTTTCCAGTTAACCCCATTAAGCTTTGACCCAAACTAGATATAGAACTAAATATGTGTGCACCTGTCCGCCTGTAATGACCTGCTATTATCATTTTCCACCCCTCTTTTTTGATTGATGGATACTATATGCATAATGACCCTCAGGGTTCGGGTTTTTTTTTCTTTAGGCTTTGCTAAAGCAACCTGCAAATTAATTTAATATCCTCTTTTGGTTGGGAGATATGAAACCGGGGCTCGAGGCTGATGATGCGTAAACCATTTGTGGCATGTATTTAATCTCCGGACAATGGATAGAGATGTTAGTGCATGCTACGCTAAGTTCTATTTACGCTGGCTATTAAGTGCAGTCAAGCTGAAGGCAATCGGAGCACATTACAGGGCCTAATGGGAGAGGAAGCTAAACAACAGTACATTAAAGACTGAAAATGAATTAAGAGGGAAGCATGGTAGAGAAAGCAGACAAGTAAAGGGCTTTGTATATAGATAACTCTTATTGACAGCACAAATATTCATGTACAGTACTCTGAGTTCCCAAATCCAATTTTGGTATTGGATACCACTCTAGAGGGAATGTTTTGAACTCCATTTTCATGCAGATGCAAAGTGACTTGCAGTCCTCCACAATCACCACCCATCTCAGTCTGAGTAAATTTCATAACAGAATGCTGGGAAATGGATCTCCATGATAGCTCTGCTACCATGCAAAGCTACGCCTCTCAAACACGTGAATCAATCTGACTTCACTCTCCTTGGCCTGCTATGGAAATTTGATTGCTGTAATGTTGGATGGTACAGTAATTATGAAGTCACCCTCCTGAAGTTCTGATCCTGCATTTACTCTCCTCTGTTCTTCTTGACACTTCTTGCACCTGGTGTTGGAAGGCAGTCCTGTCTGTTCACAACCAAAAAAGAGCAAGCCCTTTGGGAAAGACAGGAGAGCAGTCCCATCCATCAGAAAGTGACAGAGCGACAATGATAGAAACACATGTTGTGACAAAAATATATCTTTGCTTCTAAGTTTCTTCTTATGTCTTAGAGAGAAGAATTTAAAGGCAGCGTTGTTTTGGACCCACATTCTTTTCAAATCCATCTTTCAGGCCTCTATGAGGCATTGCATTGCACTATTTTTCCAGTTTAAAAGCAAGCATGTTTGTCACTAAAAGCTCTCAAACTGATTTTTAGGCATAGTTCTACCTGGGGTGACTAATCTGTAGGAACTTCTACCTGCAGATTAACGATAGTGGCACACTGGAAACTCAGATGTAATAATGCATCACATGTTATTACTGTAGAACGTAGTAGCCCTGGTCAGAGGTTCCTAGAAGCTTTTATGGCAATAGGAACACATCAGTTGCCTCAGACCCTATCTTAGACCTGGTCTACACCTAAAACTTAAGTCAATTTCATGCTGTGTGTGAACCACCATAGACACAGCTAGGAATTCTTCCATTGACCTAACTACTGCCTTTCAGAGAGATGGATTACCTACATTCATGGAAAAAAACCTTCCAATGTAGCAAATCTCTACACTACAGTCATGCCATAGTAGCTGCTGTAGTGTAGACATACTCTCAGTCTGTACATTAACTGGGTGGTAATTAACACATTTTGCTTTCCCACAATTTGACTTTTTGTTGTTGTTGCTGCCTACAATTCATAACAATCTTCATTAGCTTAATCTGTGTGCTTTCTCGCTTCTCAGCAAAGTGAGATGGAAGAACAGTAGGAATGAACACTGTTACATCAATATGTAGAACGAGTGAAGCTCTGAAGCTGCAACGTTCATTTCTTGGTGTCTTCTCTGCAGGTACAGAAGGGTGAATGTTTCTTGAAAGTAAACTCATATGGTTCCCATGAAATGAACAGAATGGTTTGACTGCTGTAAAGGATACTTCGGAGTCTTTCACTTGTGAAAATGACCATGTTATGTTGTGTGGGACTTGTGCTGATGGAAGCAACTGCACGTTCACCCTTCATGGATGGAGTAACTTAAAAGGCATGGTAAATAAAGGTGCTGATAGTATGAAAGGTACACTGTACTGCTGCAATAGGTTGACATGATTCTAATAAAAGGCATATTCAATTAAAGAGAAGAATCGGGCATGGTATGGTATCTGTCGTGATGGACACATGACAGCCTATCTGTCTAATCTATCTATGTCTTCACTGCAGAGCTAACCGGAGTGATCAGCACCTGAGGATGAGTACCCAGGTTAGCCTCACCCAGATGTGAGCAGGCACAATGCAGATCCCTACTCATTTACTGTGTCTTCACTGCTGCTGCACTCACCTGTGTGTGTCGCTAGGACTTCTGGGGTGTTTCCTTGGTTCTTTTGTGCCACACTAAGTTACGCTACTCTGAGTCTTTCCCATTGAATTGTGGAAGAACTTGTCTGTCCTTCTGGGCCTCTAGGGGGAATTGTGGGAAGGCACTGGAGGACTGTCAGCTGGAGTGATTTAGCCTGCATCCATACCGCAAAGTACACAAGTTACCAGCCTGAATGAAAATGGCACCCAAGCTTTAACCCATAACCCCAACTAGGCCAGCTAGCCCAGGCTGAAAGCACCATTTAACTCAGTGAGAGGGTTTTGTGTGTGGATAGGCAGAGACTTAGGGATAACATCCAAGTAAGCATATGTCTACACTGCGGAGCCTATAATGGCCTAGTTATGTTGGCATAACCTCATAGAATAGAAGCAGCCTACATAGATGGAAAGGGGTTTTCTGTCAGTGCAGGAACACCTCTGCTAACAAAGTTAGCTATATTGACGGAAGCCCTCTACTGTTGACATAGCTGCATCTACACTGAGAGGTTATGTTGGCCTAGCTACATCTGTCAGGAGTGTGGTTTTTTTCACACTCCTAATTAACGTAACTATCCCGATATAAATTTTCAGTGTCGACCAGGCCTGACACTCAAATCAAGTCTTCAGTGAAGGCTTACCCATTGATGTTGACTCAGTGGAACTACCGGAGGAGTGTAAAGTGAACAGTAGTTCAAAAAATGCAGCATCAAAATAGTCGTTCAAACAGGAACTTGGTCAGCTATCCACCTGCAAAAAAAAATTCCTTCATCATTCCGGGAGGCAAACCCATAGCCTTTTCCCCAAACCAAATTGAACAGGTATCTGTGGATCCAATGCCAGATGTCTTAAATACTTCCCAAAGATTTTCTAAATAATAATTTTAACTATTTCCCACAGGTCAGACAACATTGCTTAGTCAATTACTTCTTTTCAGGAATTATAGTCTATGTCCTTTTATCAAGACAGTGGCTGTACATTTCCTACATGATCTGCAATCAAAGAACAAGGGTTACTGCCATGTGTTTTGATCTAGTTATAGTTTGAGGGAAAATGCCATTCAAGGATCATTGTAGTGTCTCCTCTTGCTTGGAAAGGAAGAACTTTTCTTTAGAGCTTCTGTTTTCACCTCCCCAGAAGGTCAATCTATCCAAAAAACTAGCACTTTCTGCTGTTGGCTTTTATTTTGAAAGGAAGAATGATATCTGATTTCTCATCTCAACCCTCCCGCCACTTCTTAGAGTACCAGATGGACATGTCAGCTTCTCTCAGGGACTTGTCTGTATTAATTTCCATGGACTTGGAGTCAAGTTGGTAAAATCAGGCAGCTATTTCATCATTCACTCATTTTGCATAGTTACCCTTGATATGTTATAATATCATTGGTTTTTCAAAATGGTGGCAACTCTTTCTTTCTTTCTTTCTTTCTTTCTTTCACAACATCATTTCCTTATTAACCAGCAGGATGTAAATCGAGCTGCCATGTTTAAAGAACTTTAAAATCCCTGCTCACCCTTGTAGCTCACTGAACATTGGGACATGACACCACTTGAAATAAATTAGCAATGTTGTGAGGTCCATCATTACCATTCTGGACCCATTTTATCCACTTTGTGCTGGACCAATCTACATGCACTTTCTTCACCTTCAAATCCCCCCAGTAGCCTTTGCAATTAACAGCTAATTAACAAATAAAAGCAAAGCTGCCAGGTGGAACATTCGCACTTCTCAGAGGGGAGCAATTAACTACTGCTAGCAAATGGCTGTAAGAACAATATTTTGTTATAGGTTGAATCAATGATCACAAGATTAGACGTCTTTCTAAAAAACATTCCCTAGCTCAACCACAAGGTGTGGGCTTGGTGAAGGAATTACTGGGTAAAAGTCTAGGTCTTATGTTATGTAGAAGGTCAGATTATATTATCATAATGGTCCATTCCTGGCCTTAAGATCTATGATTCTATGAATCTACTGCTTGTTTTTTTTCCAGGTGCCTTTAATGGGGACTATTTAGTCATTCAGTCTAGGTCATTTATGTAGACTATGGAACTCACACCCGCAAGAAATAAGATTGATCACAGAACTCGCCACTTTCAGAGCTAAATGCAAAACTCATTAGCTTTTTCTGAGTAAGTTACATGTGCACATGTACAAATAAACAGCAGCAAAATAAAACCCTACAATCTAATCAAGCTATTTTTCCTATAGGCAGAGAAGAAAGAGGGGAAAGTTTCTTTCCAATCCCTCTTTTGACCTATGAAAAAAGACTGAGTTTAAGTTGGTCTTAGCTAATATGTGCCAGCAGGAGCCTAGTCTATAGTTCAACCTGCTAACTTGATTTAAATGTGTTACCCTACATGTACACTGGGAAAAGTTGCACTTAGGTCAGACTTAGCTGGCTTGTGATAGCTAAGCCTGACTTAAATGTGACCATTTTTCCTAGCCATGACAAGATCTGATTGACTGGTTTGGGGTGTTTCAAACCTTTGGGCTTGATTCTTCTCTCACAAATATCAGTGTAAGTGACTTCTATTTATGCTGGTGCACGTGAAAAGAGAATTGGGGCTGTAGGATCTTCAAGATTTCCTGAGCTAGGGCCTGATTCTACAAGATAAGAGTGCTTCTGAAAAATTAAGAAAATGCTTAAACACTCCCTTATATCTCAGTGTGAACTAAAGGCAAATCTTATTTGAGATTCAAATACCTTTGTGCTCTTTTCTTTTCTTGAATTGCTTACATCTTAAAAGGTGTGTGTTTATATATGTGTTTATAATTCCTTTGGCTACAAAGAACACTCGCTGATTAAAATAGCAATGATATAAAAATCTACTTACTTTCCACTATTTGTGCTCGGTTTACATTTCTCTCAGTGCTGACAGTGAAAATTGGCTCAACAGGTTCACAGTTCAGTTTCATTTTCTGGTTCTCATGTCCTGTCACAATGCTGTAATGTTTGGGTAGCAGCAAGATCTGACTATGTTCATCATGACCCACTGCTCAGTGTGTGTTACTTGTTTCCCCTCTGTGCCCAATACACAGAGGACAAGAGTCTGTTGCTGCCCTCAGATATAGACACTGGTATAGACCCAAGCTTTAAGCTCTGGAGATCTTTGGATTAATCCCCAAAGTGTTGGCCATCATATTTGTCCAGTGCCTGGCACAATGGGGTTCTGATCCCTGACCAGGGCCCCATCATCAATACTGTAATATAAATAGTAATAACAACGATAATAAACTCTGCAGAGGAATGACATCAATCTCTTGGAGGTGAGTGGATTTCAGGCCGACTCATCTGTTGAGTATAAGTGAATTTTGACAACCCTGACTACAGAGGACTTGCCCTCACCTTCACCCAGGCTCTGTGCAACTTCCCTCTGATGTTCATCATTCCCAAATATCGAAGCAGCAAGTGGTGATGAGACCACTGAACAGCAAATGTCAATAGAGTGACAGTCTATAGAATGACAAGCTATTCATTCCACCCTGCTGGAGCTCACGCGATGACATCTAGTACCGGTGTGCCAAGTCTATCCGCTTAGATGTTTTAGAATTTAGATACAATGTAAATAAGTAGTTTCTGCTCCTGCAGAGAATTCCACGCTTAGGAGCTGGTGAAGAAATTCCATATGCATAGAATCCCCAAGTCCTGCATTGGCTGGCCAGTAATTCAGGCTTGTAAAAGTATTTTTGGACTCCTGCCCAGTATGTGTACCTCTTAATCCCTAGTTCCAATTGTATAAACAAGGCATGACATAACTGGTATGCCATGGAAATATGCCATATAAAGTTGATTACTGTGCTTCATTCTATTAGAATAGCAGTCATTGTAAAACTATGGATATGGCTAAAGCAATTTATTTGTGTTTCTAAGGGAGATGCACAGATTTAGTCTTTACAGAATGTGATCAAGCTTGACAGACATATACTCTAGCTACTTAAGAGCTCTTACAACACGTCATCCAGCTTTGCACTCGGCAGAGAGTTTCTTATCCTGAGATTTCAAAGGGCCTGATTGCACACACAAGGAAGGGCCAAGCATAAAGAGGGGTTGGTTTAAAGAGCCTTCCCTGGCCTATTCACCCCTGAGCAGAGCACATTGCAATCCCTGTGCTCTCCTGAATGGAGGAACTGCTTTCAGTGCCATCTCAAAGAAGGGTCAGGCCATAACTGCTGGCAGAGCTTACTGGCGATCTCAAGATAGATCCTTCTAATGAATAGCGCAGCAGACACATACCCCCTGCATATGATGGTGCTCCAGGAAACACAATGCCTCCCAGAATTCCCCCTGTGGAATTCACATGGCATTGTCTAGCTCAAAGTGTTTTTGAGTCAGTGTCATCACCGATTTGCTCAAGGTCACACAGTGAGTTAGTGGGAAAGTTGTGGGTAGAACCAGGTTTCTTCAGTCCCAGCTCTAGGCTCATTCCACTGGACCACAGCCACCTCCTGCCAAAAGGAAGAAACAAGTTTATTTCACATAAATATTTTCCGCCTTGTCAAGTGAGGCAATTCTGAACTACTATTATGCATGCAGGTGCCATAACAATAACCAGGCCACAACTGGTATGGCAAGCTTCCTGTACAGTGGAGATAGAGGCAACTTCAGTCTGCACCTAGACAAGTGTCGGGGTGCATCTGCTCATGGTCCTCAAGTCGCTGTTCACTTTCTTAGCACCCCCTTAACACAAACACTTGACCTACCCACCACCTTCTTTCCTCACTCCTTGCCCCTTGATAAGTGGCCCAATCCCCCACCTGACTGCCAAACATTTCCCCGCAAAATGTCCTGTATAACAGTGGGTTTCAATCTGTGGTCCGTGGACTATGTCTAAAGCAGTGCCCACCACTGGTCTAAGGGGTCCACAAAAGACTTAGACTGAAAACTGTCTGAACACAATTCAACTACATATACAGACGATAGATTTCCAATGGGATCTGCACCTCCATTTGAAATTTCCAGAGGGATCCACACCTCAATTCAAACTTTTTTAGGGGTCTGCAAATGAAAAAAGGGTAAGAGCCACTGCTGTACAAGAAACTGAAGCCTCCTTAGGGTCCTGTAAATCATACTTAACAGAGGTTCCTGCACAATCAAGCACTAGTACATTGTGTTAAATCATCTGAGGAGACACCTTCTTCCTAATGTATTGAAATTGCTGTATTTTTAATCGGCAAATGGTCCTGGACCAAGTTCCCTTGAACCTGGGAGTGCACACCCATCCTCTTTGAGGTGCACAATTTCAGTTTCCATCCCTCAAATTTCACTAGGAGTTTCAGATTCAAGCAAAACCAAAACCTCCCCATGAAGCTCAGCCAAACCCAGTGGCACTTAGCCAAAGCTCAGGTTGAAAGCACAACGGCATTTGCTGGGTTCCAGGTCACCTGAAACACCACACCAATTTGCCCAAAGAGTCACAAAAGCTATGAAACTCTTGTTGAATCTGGCCCAAGAAGATTCATGTGGTTTCAGGTTTCATTTACAAAGCAGCTCAAAGCAAAGCACCTAGCACATTTCTGGGGTGATAAGTCTTTAATAATAATAATAAATAATTAATAATATAATAGTCACTCATGTGGGATATAGTCAGGGAGTACTTTTGACCAACAGCGTATGCATCTCAAAAACCCACTTTAGGGCCTAGTCTAACAACTCCCTTTGAAGCCAAAGTGTCTCCCGAAAGGGAGTTGATTAAGGCCCTGTGCCAGTATAATTAAACATGTGGAAGCCGGCAGTGTTACGAAGTCAGCTTGAGAATGCTTTGTTCTGTGCTGTGAAGACATCTCTCTAGCCTGATGAGAAATGTAAGCGCACCTTCATGTGTTCATTTCCCTAGCCTGATTCTTTAGCACAGTCTCTCTCTCTCTCTGCCTTTCTGAAGCCTTCTTCAAAAGGTTTTTCAGCATGGAACTGTACTTGATTTTAGTCTAATTGGAATGAAATGTAAGACCCAAATCTTGGTTCTCATTGGCATGGGGACACTTGTGTACAATCACAGTATGCAAAGCAGCAGAAGCCTGAATTCATAATTGGAGGTTCCAAAATGTAATTATGAAAGATGAAATGCTCCTTTCAATGAGAAGGCCGTAAATAGAATAATTAATTTTGTGTTTGCTTGAACAATTCTGTATTATGGACCTTACACTGGAACTGAAATTAATTAAGTGCACCAGGATTTATGGAGGAGGTGAAGAGAGAGGGAAAAAAAAGAATTAATCTGAAGTAAAAGATAGATGACTTTGTGAGTGTAATGATGCGTTAGTCTGGGGTATTCTTTAACAAATTTAGCAGGCATGTTCTGGGTACAAACAGCACTCACTGACAGAATTATCACAACTAATGCAGCTGCTGGACTCTGAGCAAATTGAGATTGCAGATGAGTACTTTAGATTTAGAGCCATTAACTCTTTATGTGCAAGAGGCTCTGCCTCTGTTAGTTTGGTGGGAATTAATACTGTTATTTATTGTTTGTATTTCGGTAGTGCCTATGGGCGTCATTCAGGGATCTGGGCCGCATTGTGCTATGCACTGTATATACATGTAATGAAAAGATGGCCCCTGCCCCAAAGGTCTTGTGTGTTGGAGCTTGGACAGTTCTGATAGGAAAGCTGAAGGAAAGCAAAGCACTAGAATAGGAAAGCAAATTAAAGTAAAGTTTGGGGAAATTCGGGGCAAAACAGCCTCAGACATATTTGAAACTTCAGAAAGAAGGGACGGCTGGCTATTGCAGTTTCCTAAACAGTGGGTTCAAAACTGCGAAGTGTTGAAGGAATAATTTAAATTAGGTGCCGTATTCCTCTCACTCCCAGGGTAAGGCCTCTGCGTAAATTATTGAAAAGAAGCAATTTTCACGCCTAGTTGGCAACCTTGGAGTCGCCATACTGGATCAGATGGCTAGGACATCTAGAATAGGATCCTGAATCTGGCATTCAGAAAGGTCAATTATAATGAATTTCTAGTTCCCAAAAAGGACATATAAAGTTATGTTATTTTCTTTAAAATTACGCCAGTCAGACAGTGGAGAGCCAGGAATAATCAAAGCAATATTTCCCCCAGCCACCAGTGCAGGAATATCACTCAGAAGCAATAGTTTTCAAAAAGTTGGCCAACAGTGGAGGATCACTCCTGTAGGTAAGGAGGGCATGGCACACCAAGTCTTTGGGTCATCATTTTCACCTGCTAAAGAGCCAAATCCAAAGTAGCTATAAAACTCACTGATGTTTCTGGGAATTGCAGGAACTGAGTACCCATCAGGATCGGTCATAAAGTAATATTATGAAGGTGGTGAATAGCTCACAAGTAATGAAGTGCGTTCCCCTTATCCCTATGTAAAGACCACTAACGCTGTTTGAAAACATCTGGGGGTGGGGGAAAATTAACCATATTATTATTATTTATTGTTTCAGTGGCTCCAAACGGCCCTAGTCATGCACCAGGATTCCATTGTGCTAGGCACTGGACAAACAGAACAAAAAGCCAGTTTCTGCTCCAAAGAGCTTACAATTTACGTACATGTCTTGCACCTCCATTTATCAAACATGCATAATAGTGAAATACATTCCGCCACCCCCAGCACATGCACACTCTTATAGAAAGCCAGAGTAAAAAGGTTTTGTTTGGTTAATTAAATGGGAATTGGGGTGGGGGGAAGGGGGCAAAATCCTTATGAATCCAATCCACAGGCAAGACATAGGGATTTCCACATGGGCAGCTTTCAGGTCTGGGCTACATGCCCATGTGCTAGCAAGATGCAGTGGTTATATAGCCACAAATGAGGAAGCAGACACTTATGCACCAGAGTGGTGAGCTTGCCCCAACATTGCAACAGCTGACCATGCAGATGAGAGCCCCTTTATCATTGAAGAAAGAGGGGTGGTTGCCCTGTGGAAGCTTGCTACACTGGATGGATGCTAGCCTGCCTTCCCTTCACCCACCCACATGTGCACATGATCAGCATCATGATTCTGGTGCATGGGTGAATGTTACCCAACAACACCGATTGATCTCTTGGTAACAGAGTGTAGCTGGGGGGCATGCCTATCTGCATATTATCAGAGAGGTAGCTGTGTTAGTCTGTATCCACAAAAACAACAAGGAGTCTGGCACCTTAAAGGCTAACAGATTTATTTGGGCATAAGCTTTCATGGGTAAAACACCCACTTCTTCCATGCATCTGAAAAAGTGGGTGTTTTACCCATGAAAGCTTATGCCCACGTAAATCTGTTAGTCTTTAAGGTGCCACCGGACTCCTCGTTTTTATCTGCATATTGATATTTCTTTTCATTTAATCCCGTGTAATGCTAAATATGAACTATGGTTAGTCCACCTCAAATTTTCAGTGAGCTGCATTTTCCACTTGCTTGGTTATAGCTCTTTAAGTGATACATTATATTGTTTGCAAGAATACTTCTACAAAGTCTTTGCTTCATTTAACTTGTAAAACAATTCAGCCAGATTGGTCTATAAAAGGTGTACTTAAAATCAGGATTACGCCGGGACTCAAAAGTGCCGGGTGTTAAAATATAGTCTCTCATTTCCCATGGCCTTCCAAGCATTTGCAAACATATTTATACCTTCTGCATTGCAGCAAATGTAATCAGAAGGACAGGCTTGCTAACATCTGTGCATTCCATTCACTTCTGGAGTCTTCTCAGTCTCTTAAGAAACCTGATTCTGGTTGTCAAAATGCATAGTTCTCTATGGTGTGCATTATTCGGACGTTTAGACATCTGTCATCGAGAAGTGTGATGGATGGTTTTATTAACCTGCAAAGGCAAAGACTGTGACAATGAAGGACTCTTAGGCAGGGAGAAAGTATTTTACAAACCTCCAAGTGTGCTTGATCCTTTTCACAGCCTACTGTTGCAGAATAGACAACATTTGGAAGTGAGAGATGTGTAACACATTAGCTGATATCAGACATATTTTCTCCCTGTAGTCTTTGACTGAGTCAAGTCATGTATGTGATGTGCTAACCCCAACAGCAGTAGAGGAAATTGTGTTCAAGATGCACTGACCTCCACATAAAATGAAGCTACAAGTAGCAGTTTGCCTAGCAAGCTGCTGTTGGAAGTAAAGGCTGAGATTTTCAAAGATGCCTAGGGGATTTGGACATCCATTCCCATTAAAATCAATGACTTTGAACATCTCAGTATGTAGCAAATACACCCAACAAAACCCACCCCATCCACCATAACAGTGATTTCTTCTCTCCACTCACAAAACATTAGCTGTTTGGGAGAATTAACATCTCAACACTTTAGACTCCACAAGCCCACATTTTAATAATTGCCTCCAATTCTACAGGCATGATTCTGTCCTAGAAATTCTTTACACAAACTCTGGATCTGGCCCAGGATTCAGGGATGTTCAGATGTGAGGTCTGGATTTGCACTGATCTGCAGTTTAACTAAAGATAATCCTTCCTGTCCCCCATCCCTCAATGAGCAGCTTCTCTTCACAGCCGCGACTGGCCTGGGTCAGCTAACTTGGGCTCGTGAGGCTCAGGCTGTGAGAATAAAAATTGCTGTATAGACATTTGGGATCTGGCTGAAACCCAAGCTTGGGGACCCTCCACCCTCACAGGCTCCCGGGGCTTGGACTGGAGCCCGAGTCCAAATGTCTATACAGCAATTTTTCAGACCAGGAGCGTGAGCCTGCATCAGATGACCTGGGCCAGCCAGGGTTTTTTTATCTCCATGTAGACATACCCTGAAAGTCTACAAAAACAACAAGGAGTCCAGTGGCACCTTAAATACAAACAGATTTATTTGGGCATAAGCTTTTGTGGGTAAAAAAAAATTCACTTTTTTGAAGAAGTGAGGTTTTTTACCCACAAAAGCTTATGCCCAAATAAATCTGATAGTCTTTAAGGTGCCACCGGACTCCTTGTTGTTTTTGTGGATACAGACTAACATGGCTATCCCCTGATACTTGACACCCTGAAAGACTAGTGTCATTATTCTCCAGGAACTGACTGCAAAGCTTGCGGTCTCCTGGTTCCCAAGCTCAGCCTACTAGACAATTAAGCACAGCTACAGATACACATAAATACTTTCCTAATGTTGCTGTTCCATGGAGTCTATTACTATAATTGCCACAGGGCCATTATGGGATCATGGATGGGAAGGGAGATGGCTTATGCAATTATGAATGGGAACTGTTTTAGTCCCTACAGTCATGAATGGGAAGGGAGGTGAAGCTCTCTCATCAAATATTATCCATGCTATGAAAAAGTCTGAGGACAAGCAGTCTGATTTTCAGAGGTGCTAAGCACCTGAAGCCCCCTTTGAAGTCAATGAATTTGTGGGTGCTCAGCACTTCTGAAAATCAGGCCACAAATTGTTCAGACCAAGGTGCCTAAAGTTAAGGTCTTGTTTGAATTTAGACTCTCAGGCTTGAACATTTTGATCTGAGAATCCCTACAATAGAATTCTGTTATACCGGACTAATGCTCAGGAGGAAGTAGTGAGAAGAAGGATGAGCCAGTGGTTAGGGTGCTCACATGAGACTCAGAAGACCTTGCTTTAAGTCCTAGCTCTACCACAGACTTTCTTGCATGACCTTCGGTAAGTCACTGAGGCCATGGCTACACTAGAAACACTAGCGCTAAAGCGCTTCATTGTAGACACTTCCTACAACAATGGAAGGGGTTCTTCCTTCACTGTAGTAAATCCATGGCCCCAAGGACCAGCAGCTAGGTCAATGGAAGAATTCCTTCACTGACTTAGCACTGTCTACACAGGGACTTAGTGAAGACAGCGTGAATTTTTCACACTCCTGAGAGACATAGTTGGGTCAGCCTAACTGTCTAGTGTACACCAGCCGTAGTATCTCTGCCTGGATAACAGCACTTCCTTTCCTGACAGGGGTGTTACAAGGATTAAAACCACTAAAAGATTGCAAAGCTTTCTGATACTACAATAACAGGGGCCATATAAATATCTAAGGTAAGATACTTTCCTAACCCATTACATCATGTACATTGACACGTTTCATTCTTTTGACGGAATCTAGATTCAATCATTTCTAAACATCCAGGTTCTTGACACCTGCTGAAATGAAGCAATTTGCCCCCCTTTTTATGAAAAACTTTTATAATTTCAGTGAGTTTTTGTCCTTCCCCCTTTATGAAAAGCTGAATTTCAATCTCTTGTTTTGTACCTCCGGTTTATAACTACATGGGAGGAATCAGTGTTTCCAGTCCTCATGATTTTATTGAGAATCTCATGATATTTGATGTTTTCCTTAAAGCCCCAGCTCCCAGAGACAAGAATCTCATGAGAATCTGTTTTTGTTTCGGAAAAAAAGGTACGTTTCTAGCCTTGATGATTGCAGAAGAAAGCTTGATAACTTTACCCCAGTGTACCCTAATGGCTCCAAAACCAGAAGGCAAATAAAAACAACCCAAAATATATTATTTTTCAAAAATTCTCATGGTTTTTAAGACAATCGCGTAATTTGGGGTGGGAGCTTGATTTTGGCACATTTGGGGCGGGCAATACTGCATTTATTAAGTAATAAAAATAGAAGACTCTACATCTTGCAGTAACACGGTGACCTGTTTATAGAGACAACCTGGTGATAGCAGCAAAAAAGGCAAATCTGCCTAATCATTATAACAGGATAATTTGAACTAATTATACAACCTGCAGTTTTACAATTTTATATTGTTAGAAAGAGAACCAAAACTGAGCCCACATGGCACTAATTCATCAACTAAATTAACCACATTCATTTGCTAACTCTCCCTGGTAAAACAGGGTTAAAATTCTCAGATCTCATTCATGTTGCTAATGTCTTGGAGAAAAGAAAGCCAAGATAACAAAAGCCAAATATGCTCTTTTCCCATCTCTGACTAACCTTGAGGGGTTTATTCTTGTAATATTTCTCTTAATACAAACGTGCCTGATTACGACATCCCTTAAAAAAACATTAATTTAGGAACTAAAAAAAAAATTCAAATGAACTCAGATTTTCTCTGGTAAGTTAACATTGCACTTAGTATAATGGATAGGGGAAAGGATGGGTTTCATGGGTATAAATCAATAGGCAGGGGGGTCTGATGAAATTGCAACCTGTGAGCGTAAAGCCCCAGTGGTTTGTGATATCATCAGAAGCCCGAGATTAATTCATTTGACAATCCATCCTTCTGCATTCATTATTTTAATAACATGCACACAGGACTGGTTACATACATTAACCAGTTAGCTGAATGTTTATATTCACTTTGGGGCCTGATCCTGCAGCATTTGAAATCAATTGCAAAATTCCAGTTGACCTTCTATGGGAGCAGGGTTGGGACATGTAAAAAGATTATTTTTTTATTGTATTACACAGTGGACAAATGGAGAGTGGGGATGGGGAGAGGATTATGGGAAAGGAGCAAAGGGTGAGATGATTCTTGAATGGAAAAATGCCAGAGTAATACGTTGGTCTCACAGATGATTAGGAGCCTGATTCTGCCACTCTTAGGCCATGTCTACACAAAAAGTTAGGTCAACGCCCGTTATATAGCTAAAGAGTTGTGGAAAATCCACATCCATACGCAATGTGGCTATGCTGACCTAACCCCACGATGGAAGAATTCTTCCATCAACCTAGCTACTGCCTCTTGGGGAGGTGGAGTAACAACAGTGATGGGAGACTCCCTCCCACCAGTGTATGTAGTGGCTATACTGAAAGCCTGATGGTGGTGCATCTGCAGCATTTCTAGTGAAGCCTTACTCTCACTGCGTCTGACGAAGTGGGTAGTCACCCACAAAAGCTTATGCTCCAATACGTCTGTTAGTCTATAAGGTGTCACAGGACTCTTTGTCGCTTCTCACTGAATAGTATCTTCCTATGAAGCTACTCCCATTGATTTCAATAGGACTTCAGAGGGAGTAAGGTTATGTCTACATTACGGAGGCTATGCCAGCAGCTATACTGTTATAACCAGCTAGTGTAGATGTAGTGTAGACCAATAGGAGGTGTTTTTCTGATAGATAAGAACACCACCTTCTCAAACAACATTAGCTATGCCAACAGAGACACTCTTCTATTGGCATAGCTGCATATACAATGGGGGTTTTGTCAGCTTAGCTATCTTGATCAGGGATGCGCTTTTTTCATAAGAACGTAAGAACAGCCATACTGGTCAGACCAATGGTCCATCTATCCCAGTATCCTGTCTTCCAAGTGGCCAGTGCCAGATGCTTCAGAGGGAATTAACAGAACAGGTTTATTAACTAATGAGTCTTAGGTACACCTAGAGCATGGAGTGGTAACAGCTAATTTAGACCCCATCATTTTATATGTATAGTTGAGATTGTTTTCCAATGTGTAGTACTTTGCAATTACCAAAACTGAATTTCATCTGCCATTTTGTTGCCCAGTCACCCAGTTTTATGAGATCCCTTTGTAACTCTTCGTGGTCAACTTTGTACTTAACTATCTTGAGTAATTTTGTGTCATCTGCAAACTTTTTCACCTTACTATTTACCCCTTTTTCTAGATCATTTAGGAATATTTTGAACATCATAGAAAACAAAGGGAGGAACAAATAACATTTTTCACAGTGGAGAGAGGTAAACAGCAGTGTCCCCCAAGGATCTGTATTGAGTGCATTGATCTGTACTGAGATCAATCTTTTAACCAGTTACAGATCCATGAGAGGACCTTTCCTCTTACCCCATGATGACTTATTTTGCTTAAGAACCTTTGGAGAGGGCCTTTGTCAAAGTATACTACATCCACTGGATCACCCTCATCCACATGTTTGTTGACAACCTCCAAGAATTCTAATAGCTATGTTGACCCTTCCCCAACATATTGTGTTCATCTGTGTCTGATAATTCTGTTCTTTACTATAGTTTCAACCAATTTGTCTGGTACTGAAGTTGGGTTTACCAGCCTGTAATTGCCAGGACCGCCTCTGGAGCCTTTTTAAAAAATCAGTGTTACATTAGCTACCCTCTTGTCATCTGGTACAGAGGCTGATTTAAGTGATAGGTTACATACCATAGCTAGTAGTTTTGCAATTTCATATTTGAGTTCCTTCAGAAGTCTTGGGTGAATCCCATCTGGTTCTGTGGGCTTATCACTGTTTAATTTATCAATTTGTTCCATTGACACCTCAGTCTGGGAGACTTCTTCAGATTTGTCACCTAAAAAGAATGGCTCAGGTGTGGGATTTGCCCTTATATCCTCTGCAGTGAAGACCAATATAAAGAATTCATTTAGCTTCTCTGTGAACAGCCCCGTCTTCTTTGAGTGCTGCTTTAGCACCTCGATTGTCCAGTGGCCCTACTGATTGCTTGGCAGGCTTCCTGCTTCTGATGTACTTAAAAAACATTACTGTTAGTTTTTGGGCCTTTTGCTAGTTGCTCTTCAAAGTCTTTTTTGGCCTGCCTAATTATACTGTTACATTTCATTTGCCAGAGTTTATACTCCTTTCTACTTTCCTCAGTAGGATTTGACTTCCTACCTCCTCTTTTTCTCTGTCGTTTAGCCATGGTGGCATTTTTGGTCCTCTTGCTGGTATTTTTTTTTTTAATATTTTTTTTGACATACATTTCGTTTGAACCTCTATTTTGGAGTTATTAAAAAGTTCCCATGTACATGCAGGTATTTCACTCTTGTGATTGTTCCTTTTAATTTCCACTTAACTCATTACTCATTTTTGTGCAGTTCCCTTTTCTGAAGTTAAATGTTACTGCGGTGGGTTTCTTTGGTATTTCCCCCCTCTACAAAGATGTTCAATTGAATTACATTATGGTCACTATTACCGAGCAGTTAAGCTATATTCACCTCTTGGACCAGATCCTGTGCACCACTTAGAACTAAATGAAGAATTGCCTCTCCCGTTGTGGGTTCCAGGATTAGCTGCTCTAAGAAGCAGTCATTAATGTTGTCTAGAAATTTAATCTCTGCATCCCATCCTGAGGTGACATGTACCCCATCAATATGGGGGTAATTAAAATCCCCTCTGTTATTATTGAGTTTTCTGTTTTTGTAGCCTCTCTAATTTCCCTGAGCTATTCACATTCACTGTCACCATCCTGATCAGGTGGTTGGTAGTATATTCCTACTGCTATACTCTTGTTATTCAAGCATAGAATTTCTATCCATAGAGAATGCATGATTCATTTAATATGTTTACTATATTTGACTCTATGCTTTCTTTCACATATAGTGCCCCTCCCCCACCAGCACGATCTGTTCTGTCATTCCTATATATTTTGGACCTTGGTATTACAGTGTCTCATTGATTATCATCATTTCACCAAGTTTCGATGATGCCTATTATACCTGTATCCTCATTTTATATCGGACACTCAAGTTCACCCATTTTAGTATTTAGACTTCTAGCATTTGTATGCAATCACTTACCAAATTTGTCAATATTTAGTTGTCTACCTTCATGTGACGTAATTGAATTGGGACTCTTTTTTTTTTACTGTTTCTCTTCAATCCCTACCTGTACTTTAACAACTTCAATCCTGTCCCCTTTACTAGGATATAAAGAATCCTCCTTAATAAATCTTCCCCGAGGGCTGACTCTGTCCACACTGTATGCTCCTCTGTACCTTGTGACTTTCCCCGAGAATTAGTTTAAAAATTCCTCTATGACCTTTTTGGTTTTACATGCCAGCAATCTGGTTCCATTTTGGCTTAGTTTGAGCCCATCCTTCCTGTCTAGGCTCCTCCTTTCCCCAGTTCCTAAAAAACCTAAATGCTTCCTCTGAACACCATCATCTCATCCACTCTTTGAGACCTTGCAGTTCTGCCAGTCTACCTGGTCCTGTGTGTAGAACTGGAAGCATTTCAGAAAATGCTACCATGAAGGTCCTGGACTTTAGTCTCTTACTTAGCAGCCTAAATTTGGCCTCCAGAATCTCCTACCTTTCTCTATATCATTAGTACCTACACATACTACCACCATGGTCCTCTCCAACACTGCACATAAATCTGTCTAGATGTCTCGAGAGGTCTGCAAACTTTGCATCTGGCAGGCAATTTACAATGCAGTCCTACCAGTCATCATAAACCTATCTATATTTCTAATAATCAAATCCCCCATTACTATTACCTGTCTCTTCCTAATAAAGATACCTTGGAGGGGTATCTTCTGCAAGATAATACCATTACATCATCTGGCTGGAGAATCCCAACTATAGGATCCTTTCCCTTTGCTCCGGCTTGATATTCTCCTTCGCTGAGACTTTCATCCTCCTCAAAAGTACAGTGGCTTTTAGACCAGGGGTGGGACCACTCTACTGTGTCCCAGAAATTCTCATCTATGTACCTCTGTCTCCTTTAGCTCGTTCAGCTCAACCACTCTGGTCTCAAGAGCCCGTACTTGGTCTCTGAGGATCATAAGTGGCTTGCGTCGAATGCACACATATGCCACCTGCCCACAAGGCAGATAATCATACATGCTGCATTCAATGCAGTAAGCTGGATTGCCCCCGCTCTTCTGCTGGACTTCTGCCTGCATTATTTTTTTTCATGTAGGGGTTTTCACACCTCTGGCCAACGTAGCTATGCCAGTCTAAGGTTTAAGTGTACACCACATTTAAGAGACTACTTGGCATGGGTCAGAGGGTAAGAATCTGGTCTGGGTAGTAGTCTGCTTGCTGCATAGTTTGCCTAGCTGTGAATTCTCTCTATACTTTATGGAATAGCAAAAGATTCCAAATGGAGATGTGTTGTTTTGAATGCAGAGATAAAATCAGATGCTGTAGCCTTTAAGCTTTTACTGTTCATTTGCTGTTCAGATAGTTGTATACTGACAGCCAAACCCTGCTAAATTTGAATCTGATCTAATGCCCACTGAAGTCAATAGAAGAACGCCCATTGACTTCAGCACTCTTGCGATCAGGTCCTTCTTCATATGTATAGTACCATTAGCTTCAGTTGGACTATTTGTGAGAGTAAGTCAGGCAGCATTTGGTCCTGAGTCTTCAAATTTCACAGCCCATTATGGAGCAATTCTGTAGACATGCTGAAACCCTGTCATATTCTTTTGTTAGGGACTAGGAAACTTTTCTGTCCAGCTGGAGTTAAGTGTATCTCATTACTCAAGGAAATTTGGATTTGGACAATTCTTCAATGTCAAGCAACATATTGTCATAATTAGCAACAGTGGATTGAGAGTCCTGGAAACTGAATAGATCAAATATGCCAATTTAGGAATGTGTTTAATTGGCACCATGCAATGCAACATATAACCTAAGAATGCTCTCCCACACCCCAATCATTTATTTCTTCAGTTTCCAACTAATGGGCCTTGCTATTAATATCGTGTGGTAACTTTGACTGTGTTAAAGTGCCTAGTGGTCTGAACAGGGGACTGGGAACCTGGAACTACTGAGTTCTAATCCAGTAAATAAATTTCCACCTTAACATGTGGGCAGAAGGGAGCAGAGTATAAAACATATCACCTTGTAGTCTGACGTTCCTTTAATTTGATGTGAATGTTGCACAGGAGACTACACGATCCAGTTCTATTCCACAAGCAAAGCAGATGTACCATGAAGCCCATGGACACTATTGGCCAAGGTCATGCCCTCTAAATCCACATATGGAGGCCATAAAGGAGTCTCCCCCATTCTATGATAAGGGGGAGGCTCAAAGGCTTCCATGGCACCATCCCTTCCTCTGGACCTGTGTGGAAGTTTAGATCTAGAGCCGTGTAACCATCTTTGGAGCTTCATTTTATCACTGGTCCTATAATGCTTGGAAAGTGAAGCAGTGATGCGAGGAGGAGCAGAAGCCACGAACCTTCCCGGCTCCTCTGTTTTATTAGAACTTTAGAAATCTCCCTTCTTTTTCCGTAACTCCTTTACATGAATTATTAACAATCACCTACTTGTCTGCTGTCCATTACGTTGGCAATTATAAACTAGGCCTGTAGCATTCATGAGGGGGTCATTTGCCTTCCCAAGGGAGCTCCAATGCAATTTGGCAGTTGCTCAGAAATCAATTCATGCTCACCTGGAATAAAGCATGGATAGTTACTCTTCCTCCTAAAGTTTGAGGGAGGCCATCATGAATTTGCAAGCTGTGACAAAAAAAGGCGTGAAGTTACATCATCACTGTACAACCTTAGACACACCCTCAGTTGTGTTGGGACACCCAACTATCTTCAGCTTCCCAATGAGTTCAATTACCATAGCCCCCACAACTGCACTTCCTGAAGAGTGCAAGATGGGGGAAGGATAATCTTGTGCTTTGGGGTATAGATCTGAGAGTCAGGAGAGAAGGCTGCTTTTTCCTGCTCTGCCACAGACTTCGTGTGTGACCTTGGACAAATTATTTAACATAGGTCTCAGATTTCCCCATTTGCCAATAATATTTCCTTACCCTAAAAAACTGTTGTGTCCTTAGCTCTTTATACAACAAACATAACAGGAAGGAACCACACGAGCAGAGTGGGGTCCAAATGAACTATATACAGCACTTGAGGCCTAGCTACATATGCACATGGCTGCAGTGGCCCCTGAACCATAGAAGACAGCCAAAGCTACCAGTGGATGTACAAACCATCCAACGGACTACCAACCAATTCCTAAATACTACACATGGTGTCATTATTGTTTGCAAAACGCCTTGAGATCTTTGAGCAGAAGGCCCTATAGACATGCATAGTATTATTCTTTTGCTACAAATATACACTATTACATTTTCATAGCTGTGGGCCAATGTCTCATCAAGCATAAAGTCATACCACATATTCGCCTATCCAGAATTTTCATCAGTCATTCAGATTCCCCTTCCTCATACGGCTTGTTTTATAATGAAAGAGAGCCACTCTAACTTTTTTAATGAAACCAATTTTCATATTGTCCACATATACATACAGTTAAGAAATTACAGTGACAGTGATAAAAAATGTTAATTTTTCTTTCCAGATGCTTGTAAAACAGCCTTAACATATGTCCGCTGTTTAATTAACAGAGCAGCAGCATGGTGGAGAGGAGCCAAGCTAATAATTTAAAGAAGCATTCTCCCTCCCTTGATTTGAATCCCAAAACACATCCATCATGTGCATTTCTGAAACTGCAAAAGATTTAATTTTCTGAACTTTCAGTAAACATCATAAAACAAGTCAAAGAGAAACCAGGAGTCAGGAGCCTTTGAAAGCGTCCAGCTTCGGAACTCACTCAAGAAATTCATTTTGTAAAGTGAATAAAAAAGTTGAGCGTTTTTGTTCCATTAGCTTTTATTGTCATCTGCTGCTTGGTGGCCAAAAGGTGCTATTTGCTGCTCAGATTCTCCTTCTGAGCTTCTTGCTCACTCATGATTCTTTCATATGGAGTGAAATTCACTTCTGAGCACAGAGCCAGCGCAAAGCCAATCTGTCCTAGGTGCTTATATGCACCCCATGATCGTGTATTTGAGTACCTCATCGTTTTTATATGTATTAATCCTGACACCCCTCTATGTTAGGGCAGTGCAGTTATCTCCAATTTACACATGGGAAATGGAAGTGCAGAGAATCAAAGGCCCAGATCCTCAAAGGTATTTAGGCACCTAACTCGCATCTGGGCCAAAGTGACTTGGCTTAGGCTACCCAGGGAGAAAGTAATTGAATGCAGGTCTCCCGAGCTGCAGGGGAGCACTCTTATCCACTGGCCCATCCTTCCTCTCTATGCACTGCTTAAGTCCCACAGGGTGAGTTTCACCGATGGACCTTTTCTATATAACCTGAATCTATTTCAAGAATCTCAGAGAAGCAAAAGCCCTCCAGTTGTGTGCAACTCTTGCCAGCAAATCCACTCCTTCACCCTGATTGTATATAGATATGGATTTAAGACTTAAAGTTCAGATCCAAATTCCAACTCTGCCAAACTTTTGGGGGTGTTCAGATCTCTGGCTTTGGTTCTCCCAGTACAGAGACACCCAGGAAAGCCAGTACTACCCATCCGCCACAAGCAGCAACTACACCCATGTCTCCCACCATCAGACCTAGAGCTGTCAACTGCTCATGATGGACCAATATGCCTAGGGAAGGTATATTGTATTTTATGAATTTGGGGGTTTTGCCCAAAATGCAGGGTTGGAGGGGAAGGGAGTTTTGTTCCCAGAGGACCACATTGTAGAACATAAAGGAGCATGCTATCCTGGGAAACTACATCCTCCCCTATGGGACAAGGAAGAGATTTCTGGCAAGCAAGAGATTTCTGACAAGCAATGCCATCTTTCATTAAATGGAAGGGCACAGAAAAACAGATGTTAAATTTCAACAGGCAAGTGGAAAGATGTTGTCAGGGCAATGCTTTCCTTATACACATTTGGAGAGCATGCTCTGTCATTCGGCAACTCACAACATAATCTGCTGACAGATCAGAGATTGCAAGTACTAATTTACCCCTTGATCCACCAGTTGTTCTTTGGGGTCTTGCTGGGGATGCTATTAATGAGTTTGAAAATACTAAATGAATGCGGCATTTACGGTGGCAGCACTTAGCTCTCTCACCACTCACTTTGCATTATCATACCAGCATGGCTGGATTCAGGATAGACATGGCAAAATGGAGAGAGAAGTGGAGGCAAGAGCCTATAATCTCACGTGAGGGTCTGCTCCACATATGGACAATCAAAACCAAGAACCTCCAGTCCTATAAAGGATACTGTTTAAAAGACGGTCCTATGCTTTCCAAGATCTGCAAGGCCTAAATAAAATGGAGTAGAAAAATATTCCGCTTGAAATGGGCAGCATTTTCACAAAGCCTAGATCAGCATAGTCTGTTAATCCCAGGGTAGCTCAATACTTGTATGTTTAATCATTTCAGCAGGGAAGGCAAGACACTATCAGAAGGGCAGCACAAATAGAAACCACGATGTCCTAGTCTAACTCTCCAGGTAACATTCATCCCTGCTGTAACTCCACTGACTTTGATGGGGTTACAGGAGGGATTAATTTGCCTCATTGTTTTGATCTTGAGATGCAGGATTGACTTTATACCAGTGTTTCATCCCAGATGCTTTAGAATAACTATGCCATCAGCAACAACATCATATCAAAATGGAGACTCAGTCACATTGCGTAGGATAAGTCTGGAACCAATGAGAAAGATCCAGACTCATTCACATGGTAGGATAAGCTCTTTGCGACTGTAGCGAGTAGCTGGAATTACAGCGGGGGATGGAGGGTATATGCAAAAGGACCATCTTACAAGAAATGTATTACACATTGTAGACCTGAGTATAAACAGCTGGAACAACCAGCAATGAGTCAGCTAATATACCAGTGACTTTCTCCAGAAACGTGGCCAGCTATTCCCTTAAAGAACCAGTTTTGGCTAGCTCTCCAAAGAAGGCTCAGTGATTGTGTGTACATTAAAAATGCTATCACCATTATGGGTAGTTCACTAAAGGTACAAGAGCATGACAAATATATGTAATTTGTAAATTGGCCGGTCTTTTACAATAATTTAGAGACACTAGTTAGAGGCAATAGAAACCCAACAATTACTGATGTTTAAGGTTTGCATTGTTGCTCTGTGAATATTTCATGCATAAATGAACTTCCCCTGGACCAACTGCTGTTTCTGATGAGGCACTCTGAGGCTTTATTGCCAAATACTCAGCAGGGCTCCAACAATGAGCCACATAACGGATGATGCATCGCTTTCAGAGCTTAAATAATGCAGGGTATCCGTAGTTTATAGAGTGATAGTACACTTTATTTACATATCAATTGACTGGCCATACTGAATATGAAGAACTAGGAGAAGGAAAGGATATAGCACTTTTAATATTTCATATTGGTAAGCACCATGAAAAAATAGGATACCCAGGCTGAGATTTTAACTGTACTATGTATTTGTGTGTGTGTGCTTTTGATAAAATCTTTCCCCAAAGTCAAGAAAATATGTACATATTCCTATTTTGGCAAAATTCTTCACAGCTGATAAAAATAAACTGCATAAATCTACCAACCTGAAGTTAAATTTTCAAGTATAGCTTGTTAGGAAACAGAAACAAGTGCACCCTTAACATCTCTCCTGATTCTTTCCTAGGGTGTGCTGGTTTCTGTACGCTTGTTTTTTTTTAATACAGTCAGGGCCGGCTCTAGCTTTTTTGCTGCCCCAAGCAGCAAAAAAAGCGCAGCCCCGCCGCCGAGCGGCTGCGCCGTCCCCCCCCCCCCCCCCCGCGCCCCCAGAACCCCCCCCAGAGCGCCACCCCCGCGCTGCCCCCCCACTGAGCGCCGCGCCGCCGGAGCGCCCCCCTCCCTGGAATGCCAAGCCGCGCTCTCCCCGCCGCCCCTTACCAGATGCCGCCCCAAGCATGTGCTTGGGTGCCTGGTGCCGGCCCCATACTGTAGACAGGCAAAGAAAACTTTTGTCTGTGGACAGTCCAGCCCGGAGCACAGCAGCACCCTGTTGGAAATCCCTGTGGAATGCACAGTGCTCATAGGAAAGGTGTTACCCAGAAACAGAGCCTTCTGTAACAACTGGAGAGGTATCCAACAAAGAGCAAAGTCAGTTTGGGTTCATGCAAAAGAAGCATAATTTAAGGACATCTGCGTGAGTGGCAAGAATTGGTTCCTTCCCATCTTTTCACTGATTTTAATGAGCTTTGGGTCAGACCCTGTATGAGTATTGGTTCCTATAAGCCTAGGCAGGCATCATCTATAAGGCAGCATTCCTACTCTGCTCCCTGTGTGGTGGAGCTTAGAGAATTAACATGACACAGACACCATATTATTTAAAACAATTAGTTTTGTCTGTGTGTGGGGCACTGCATTAGTCACTCCAGTGATAAATGTGACTAGTAAGGAGAATGACACAGTATAACCTAGGGCACGTTTCTTTACCTGATTTCCTCTTGCAGCGCTGATGGAGTGTATCTCTCAAGTAACATACTATAATCCAAGACTATGTACGATTTTCATGTGCAAAGCTATTCTGCAGTGACATATCCTCTTTATTATACCACAGTCAGAGGAGAACTTATGTGTGTTCATCTCTTTTTGTAAGAACCTATTAAAATTCCAATGCAAATTACCAGACTCCCAATCTGGGCTTCATTGAGAAACACTGTTTCCTGCTTTCCCCTGTAATGAAATTATTGGCTGTGCAGATGCTCCATTTTTAAGCTAATACAATCTCCTACTGGTTCTTTTAATAGAGTGCATCCGTGTATGTACATATGTATATGCACACACTCTCAGAGACGCACACACTGTTTTATACCATGTACATATGTATATAGTTAGCTAAATAGTGAATTATAATTATGAATATAATGCGTGAAACAGCTACATATTCTATCTATGTGGATTAAAAAATAAACAGGGAAATCTAAAGGCTGCTTAGCCTCTGGAAACTAATACACTGAAGGACCAAGTTGTGAAAATGCTTGATTATTCTCTTTCGCTCACTTCATCCCTAAGGGATCTTCTTGAACTGTTACTTTAACTGCTCAGCTTGCCTTTTCCACTGTGATAGTCAGCAGATGAAGCCCTTCACATTTAAGTGTAATAGTGCCAGAGAGACCAACTGCTCCTCAGAGTTATGACCTATAAATGTCGCTTCTGTGTCAGAATGAGAATGTGCCACAGAAGATGCTGAAGTCTGTAGAGGGTTTACTTGGCAATTCATGCAAACCATTAAACTTATTCCTCCCCTCGCCCCCACCCACCATCCCATACACTGGGATTTCTTTCTTTCATGGATTTCTGAATGTTTCTTCAGATGCTGGTAATAACCAAGCAATTTATCTCCATTTTCAAACAGTACAAGCACAGGGTGGACTGTGCAGCATCCATCTAAAGCTGGTCTTCTTTTCACTTGGGGTTCACAGACACTTGATGTTCCCCTGCCCTGGTCCTGGCTTGACTTTTACACCAATGTACAGATAACTGATGCTCTAGGTCATGTGTCTTTAAGTGGGGGTGTCCTGTTGCATAATGCAACAATATATTCAGCTGCATCCACATTCCATAGATGACAGGGAAGTGGGGGAGAGATTAAGGCAGGGACTTATTGGGATCCAGGCCCTGCTGGTAATGCTAAAATGTCAATGAGGTATAGCAGTGGGTGACTGTGCACGGCCCAGCTGTCTGCTCAAGTGGGCTTCGGCAGCCCCACCTGGCTATTAGTGCCTTCAATTACCATCCCTGGGAACCCACATTTTCTTCTCTGTCTTTGACTCTGACTGGCGGTGGCTGAGGGGGCTCCAGACAGAGGATGAGATCTCACACTGCTCCACGGCAACCAGTGCCTTTTGACTGGTTAAAAAACAGAGCGAACATAGTCTTCTAGCCAGCCCCCCTCAGCCAGAACATCAAAGGCTCCTACATAGGGCCTGAGGGTTGAATGAGGAGCTGTAAAGACCTTGGGGGGAGGAATTAGGGACCCTTTGGGGCTGTGGCAGAGATCTTCGGATGGTAGGTTGGTCTACATGAAGAGAACCCAGTTGGTTTTCTTTTCTGCTCCAGTACCTTACTTTTTACATAAATCTCTTTATTGTAAGAGATTAATACAACACTCATTGAGGAGGAAATAGCAGTATGTTCTGTTTAATCAACTAGACCTTTAGAAAGTGATTAAACTCGTGGTTAAGGAGCAGGACTAGGAGTCAGGACTCTTTGATCATGTCCCTGGCTCTGGCGCAAACTTTTTGCATGACCTTAGGACTGGCTCAGTGGAAATGCACGCATTTACCCCAGGCCAATATTTGGCCCTCGGTGCATGGTTGCTCATCTGCAAAATGGACGTACATATTTACCTACTCATATTACTTTATTATTTCTTTAATGCTGCCAATGTGGGTGGGACTGTACAAGACGGTATGAGACCCCAGGGAGTTTACAATCTACAAGCCAGATCCAGATAAGCTGTGATGTGCTGGGGAACAAGAGGTGGTGTGTTAACCAAGGACATGTCTACACTGTGTGTCAGTGCACACCAGAACATGGAAACTATTGGGCCAGATCCTCAGCTGGTGAAAACTGATTTTGGTGACCAGGGCCGGCTCCAGGGTTTTGGCCGCCCCAAGCAGCCAAAACAAAAAAACAAAAAACAAAAAAGCCAGCAATTCGGCAGGAGGTCCTTTGCTCCCAGGCGGAGTGAGGGACCGTCCGCCGAATACCTGGACATGCCGCCCCTCTCCGGAGCGGCCGCCCCAAGAACCTGCTTGACAAGCTGGTGCCTGGAGCCGGCCCTGTTGGTGACTTACATCAGCTGATGATCTGGCCCATTTTATTTTTGACTGAAGAGGGTTGATCTTTTGGGGCATTATGGAAAAAGCAACTTCTTGGGGGGAATTTGAATGAAGAGAGGCTCGGGGCTTGATGCACAAAGATAGAAAGGTTCAGTCCATGCATAGAAGAGAAAGAAACAAAGGGAGTGGTGAGGCTGAGAGTACTGAGGACACAAAGGGGGCAAGAAAAGCTATGGTGAGAGACAAGATCTGAGCTCTGTGCCAGGGCAGAGCTTTACAGGTTCTTGAGGGTGAAGATGTGAAGTTTAAACTTGAGACGGTGTCTAAAGGGAAGCCAGAGGAGGGAGTTGAAAGGGAAAAGGAGGCAGTCTCATGAATAGGGGAAGGAAATAATTTTAGCAGCTGAATTCTGGATGGCCCAGAGGAGGGAGCATGATGCAGGAGTCCAGTTCTATCATGCTGGGCACAGGGCTGTTTACGTGCAAACCATTATTATATTTCACACACAGGAAGGTCTGGATGAACAGGCAGCTTGTGGCCCTAGACTGTGAAAGTCAGAAACTCCCATCTGAGTGCTTTCCCCTTGCCTGAGCCATCTTCCCCTGGTGTCTTGCTGATGGCTTTCCTTTAAAGCTCTTGTCACTCACCCGGTTCTCAGCATTATGCTGGCATATCAAGCCATTTATCATAAGGATGCTTCTTGGTGGCGTACCCTGTTATGTTCCAGCTCCAAAGCTCTGACATCAGGGGGCATCTTCCCACTTGCCAGTCACTGAGACCATTCCCGCAATGCTGACACCCATCTCCCCAAACTTCATTGACTATGAGACAACAAGGGGCTGTATTTAATTCTGCACTCATGCATAGCTGAGGACACAGACTATTTTTCAGTCACTTGACTGGTGAAGATGGTTACGGGGGGGAGGGGCTGACGTTCTTTTTGAGACTGCCACCTGGGAATGCCGGCACTTCTACTAATGCACACTGAACAGCTAAATCATACATTATTGATTTGTCAGACGTATTTGCATATAAATAAGCATGATCATTCATACAAACCTTAATGTTGTTGTTCTCCCTTTAGTGTTGTGATCACAGATGAATGATTCTAGTTAGACACAATCCAGGAAAGCTTGTACCACTGCAGCAAAGTAAGCCGCTGATTTAAAACTACATTTATTGGAGCATGTAAGTGTGACAGTCTATTGGCAAATTTTGGGATAATTAGTCTAACAGACAAGATAAATGAATCCTGAAAGTGGTATTGTGAGGAAGAAATGATCCCTCCATGCTAGTAAAGCTTTGATGCCAGAAATATTGCAAATGATAATTAACTGGGAAACACAGAGGAATTATGTTTCAATTGTATTTTCAAAAGGGCTTAGAATTTTACACACAAATTGATTGGGTTCCCCCCACACACACACATACAACGTGTGATTATGAAAGATTGTCTAATTTACTATATGAACTATGAAGCGTGTGAGAAATCGCCAGCTTGCCTTTATACATCTTGTTCATACATTTCATCCTGGCAGATATCTGCTTATTGTTTTTAAGCAAACCAATACAGGTATTTTTCAATTAGTCTTTCCCAAGGCTTAATCTAGACAGATCTGCTGGCCAGCCCAACACACTGACCCATGAAAATTATATCTGCTGTATTAATTCATTAAGCTTGCAGTATCAAGCTGTAAAATCTCACCCAGAATAACATCACCCGTGCGAGTGGGCTAAATCTGAAACCCGCCTTTAAAAAGAAAATGTTATAGACTGTGCAATGCAGGGGAAACATTGCTCACTAACTCTTCATTTTAATTGTCCTAAATTAGAGCTGAAGACTTACAGAAGTGCACGTGACAGCCAATGAATATCAAATGAATTCATTAGGATCGGTGCTGTTACAATGAATAACTAATCTGTAACGATGGGGCACAACTCTGTGCCTCACTCCCTTGCCGCATGGAACACAAGAGGGACCGATCCTGCCTTTCTGCTTGAATGATATGAGCATGCTTTGCCCCATGTGTAATAATAAATAAATAAATAGAGTACTCTCAAAGAGCTCAGCTCTCAGTCTCACGTTGAAGCCAGATTGTGTAGAGTCCTTTGTGAATGTGCTAGAGGGGAAAGAGTGCTCCGGGAACCCTTTTGTCCACATGAGGCAGCCATCATCTGACTGTAACATGCTGGAGAGGACAAGGAGGAAAGAGGGTCATTCGGATCTGCCTGCAGAAGTGGTGTGTCTTGGCAGGTTGGGGCATGGCTATGGCTTTGTCTCTCTCTGCACAGCGTATCTCTAAGTGCTAGCAGGGCTGCCCTAGGAGGGAGTGCATGATTTCAGAAGTGTAGTAAGAGCCACTGCTCAGAATGTTCCACCCACAGCTCAAGAGGCATTCTGCCTTATGCAGGAAAAATCTGGGCCAAAGTGCACTGGAGTAGCTTTGCCAGGGAAACAATGGTGGTTTCTTAAGTGCTAAGGCCTACCATTCAAGCTGTAGGCCTGAGCATAAGGCAGACACCACTTTGGTTGTGGTAGTTGATGATCTCCTCCAAGCAGTGGACAAAAGTAAAGCATATGTGATGGCCCCCTCCAGGCTGGCATAACAGGTATTGATCCAGACCTTCACAGCTAAATGATGAGCTGCTACACCTTGAGCTAAACCTCTGTAGCTGGGGACCATAAGGCCTGGTCTACACTGGGAGGAGGGGGGCGGGCGATCTAAGTTACGCAACTTCAGCTAAGTGAATAACGTAGCTGAAGTCAACGTACTTAGATCGACTTACCATGGTGTCTTCACCACGGTGAGTCTACTGCTGCCACTCCCCCGTCGACTCTGCCTGCACCTCTCACGGTGGTGGAGTGAAGGAGTCGACGGAAGAGTGCTCAGGGGTCAATTTATTGCGTCTAGACTAGATGCGATAAATCGATCCCCACTGGATCGATCACTGCCCGCCGATCTGGCGGGTAGTGTAGACATACCCTAAGAGACTCATAACCTCTGTGAATTGGCCCAGAGGAAGATCTGTAACAAAAGCTCAAATTCTCTCCTCACTTACACCCCATGGGAGGCCATTGAAATCACTCTACAGCGTTCCCATGTATGCTCCAGCAATGGGTGATACATACATGCTCATCACATTAGATCTGTCAGCACCTTTGTGAGATTTTGTTGACTTGCTTGTGGAACCTAGCAGAGGTGGATGGAGCCACTCTTGAGAGGCTCTGTTTTCATCCTTTGTAGAAAACATAAAGGATATTTGTGGGCAATTGCTGTTCTTTCCTGGGGGTATCTTGAGGTCTGTACCCTTACTCTCATTTAACATGGGTAGGAGGCTGCTGGAAGGAATACTTAGGAGACATGTGGTGCAGTGTATTCAACAAGCTGATAGCTCCCAACTCTCTGCTATTACAGTTGACATGGCTGGAGAAGTTAAATGAATTTTGACTATATATTAATTATAAATACCGTATATACTCGTTCATAAGCCGAATATTTTTGGTAAAAAAGTGACGTATCAAAGAGCGGGGGGTCAGCTTATAAATGGGTCTACACCAAAATTTGATGATTTTAAACTCTATGAAATCATTGAATTGAATATCTAATACAGGCATCGGCAACCTTTGGCACGCGGCCTGCCAGGGTAAGCACCCTGGCGGTCTGGGCCAGTTTGTTTACCTGCCACATCCGCAGGTTCGGCCAATTGCGGCTCCCACTGGCCACAGTTCGCCACTCCAGGCCAATGGGGGCGGCAGGAAGTGGCAGCCAGCACATCCCTCGGCCCACGCCGCTTCCCACTGCCCCCATTGGCCTGGAGCAGCAGACCGCAGCCAGTGGGAGCCACGATCGGCTGAACCTGCACGCCACTTCCCGCAGTTCCCATTGGCTGGGAATGGCAAACTGTGGCCACAGGGAGCTGAGGGGCTCCCCTGCAGATGCTCCAAGTAAACAAAACATCCTGACCCGCCAGCAGCTTACCCTGACGGGCCGGGAGCCAAAGTTTTCCAACCCCTGAAATATAGGGTCAGCTTATGAAAGGGTCATACAGTTTTTGTTATTTTTACCTATCCATTTGGGGGGGGGGAGGTTGGCTTATAAACAAATGGACTAATGAACGAGTATATACAGTAATTATCTTAACAAAAAAGTTGAAATGATAAAGTCAAAATGAAATGTTTCAAGCTTATGGAAACGAATCATTTCAATAATTTTCCATCAGCATTTTTGGACAAAATCGATATGTTCCTGCAAAACAGTTTGATTTTATCAAATCAGAATTTCCCAACAGAAAATTCTCGACCAGCTCTACACAAGCCCACTGATTTCAATGGCCTCCCATGGAGTGTAAGTGAGGGGAAATTTTGAGTTTTGGCACTGCCTGACTTTTGGTTGCACTGTTCTTAGTGATTGGGTTATTTTTTAAAAGAGAAAGGTAAGAATCCTTATCGCAATATAAAGCGCATTAAGATCCCGTGTGGTGTTCCTATTGATCGACAGCAGGCCAATGGAGACACTCTGTGAACATTGTTAGAGCCACAGCCCCAAGTATTGCCCACATGGGGGTAGATCCCGTGGCCACTTCTCCACCTGCTCTCGAGACTATTCCAACCTCCCCCACTCAGGGCCGGCTCCAGCTTTTATGCCGCCCCAAGCGGCAAAGCAGAAAAAAATAAATAAATAAAGCCACGGCACTTCAGTGGCAGCTCCACCGCGCCACCTCATTCTTCAGCGGCAATTCGGCAGCGGGTCCTTCCCTCTGAGAGGGACTGAGGGACCCGCTGCCAAATTGCCGCCGAAGACCCGGACGTGCCGCCCCTTTCCATTGGCCACCCCAAGCACCTGCTTCCTTCGCTGGTGCCTGGAGCCGGCCCTGCCCCCTCTCCTCAGCTCCAGTGCGCTGATGCCACTCCAGAGCCTCCCCTGCCCCTTCAATGTGGAGCCACTTCCATCCATTGATGGCCCTCCATGCCTGCAGGTGGAGTGGAGCGGAACGGCAGGATCTTACCCCTCATGAAGTAGGCAAGTGATTTCTGAGGTAAAAATATTTAGGGCTTTGTGTGAAATCTCTGCTCTGGGGTTGATTTCACCCCTTGATTTAAAAAAACAATTCTGACCTACTGAGGCCTTGGTACTTTAGAAGGTTTTGTTTACTTGTTTAATTGTCTGTTTATTATTATTAAATAATCATGTACTGCATCCATATAATGCTTTTCATTCTGAAGATTCCCAAAGCACTTTATAAACACCCACTCCTAGTACTCCTAGGACAGGAATCACTTCACCCAGCACTAAAATGCACCAGTGATGGTTGCAGAGCTACAGACAGCTCCTCTGTCCTCTTCCTGGTCTGTCTGAATGCTCCTCCTCAGGTGTCAGGCTTTGGGCCTTTACCTGTCCTGGGGTGGCATTCCTCAAGTCCCCCACTCTTAGACCAGGTTCTGAGCTACAGTACCCTGTGTATAAACCATGCTTACCCAGCAGGTCCTAGTGCATCTTCCTTGCAGGAGTCTGTGACCAGTGGAGAATATAGTGACACATACCCTTCTTAATCCAAAGTATCACTTATTTTAACAGTAGGAACCTAGCATAAGAGAAAAAGGATTTTAAAAACAGTCTTACATACATGTCTATCTTACCCAAAGGCTTATCATCCCCTGATGGTAGCTTGGGTAGACCTAACATCCTCAAACACCCCAGCAAGTCCTAGGTGTCAGTCTGTTCTGCCTAAGCAGCTCCCCAACAATGGCCTCCCCAGAGAGAACTAGTCCTTTTTTATCCAGCTATAGTCCTTTTTCTGACCTGACTATCCCTTACAACCCTCAAGTGTTTGCTGAGACATGGCTTATCTGGAGCCATTCTTCTTCCTGCCTGCTTGTTTTCCTTACAGCTCACTATTAAACTAAACCAATATATTCACAGAGTAAACACCCCAATAGCCAGGTCAATATACAAGACTCATAAATTATCACAGAGCAGCTCTGTTTCCATCACAGCAACTATCTCTGGCATGGAATGCAGCAGAAATATAACAGTGATCACTAACAGTACAAGAAGAGAAGAAGAATACTGTATCCATTCAAAAATGCAGGAGGAATTTTACATAAATGGAATGTAATTACTCCTAATGGAAATTTGTCTTTGACATCAGCGATAACCAGCTATCCCTTCTTTTGGAAAAAAAATGGACAGGAACCAGATTCTGATGTCAGTTACAGAGAGAACCTGATCCAAGCCTTTGGTTTTAAGACTCAACCAAAAATTCACCATGTTATTGTTCCCTACCAGCATGAAGGGACATTGGTTCAGTGCTGATTCAGGCCTTGTCTATAATTGAAAGGTGTGCTGTTAAAACGTGTTGGCTAACGCTTTGTAACTAACATTCTAAAGCTGTAGTGTAGACAAGGGAGCATAGACTTTAACGTGAGGTAGCTCCATAAATTGAAACCTAGGGCACTGGTGCCTAAGAGTTAGCACAAGAGACGAAGCATCACAATTTCTAGGTTTTAGTCCTACCTCTTCCACTGACTCTTTTTATGACGGCTTAGTCCAAAATTTTCAAAAGTGACCTCCACGTTTGGGTGCCTCCATTTCTGGGCATTCAGCCTAATGATCAGAAATGCTGAGCCACTGCAGCGCCCAGCGTCCATTGAAATCCACTGGAGTTGCCGGTGCTCAGCACATCTGAAAGTCAAGCCCAAGGTACCTCAAGTGCCCAAACCTCTCGATGCCTCAGTTTACCTCACTTTAAAATATGTGCTATAATGCTTGCTGCACCCACCTCCAAGCAGGATGGTGAAGCTGAACGAATGCTCATAAAGCATGTAGAAATCTTCTAATGAGAAGCTCTGTTTTAATGCAAAGAGTCGTAACATTTTGTGATGAGGGAAAGTTCGCCCCTTAGGGAATGTGTCCCCCACTTGTGCCCCTGTAAAGCTACTTGAGTGGGACTAACATTCTGTCTGTAAATCCAGCACTACCCAAACTGCTTTAGCAGGGAGTGCTTCTCTTACCACTCTACTTTTGGGAAATAGAAACCGTCCTGGAAAGGTCAAGTGAAGCCCACCGAGTGTGGAGATCTTATTCAGTGTGTATCCTGTGTGTCCGCTCAGCCTGTTTGCAAACCCTCTGTGTGCTTATCATCATGTAATTGAAATAATGCATATTGACAGAGACTTGAAAACAACTGCTCAATTTTCCTCAAAATTAAATTAAACTTCGTTTATTCTGGGGATCGATCCAATTAAAAGGGGGGAAATTTCAGATAGTCCGAGCCATACAATCCATCTTAACACACTGTGTCTATCACTGTGATGTAATAATTCCTCCAATCAATACTTTAAAAGCATTTAGCAGTCTTGATAATGAACTTTTGTCAAAATAGCCTTACAAAGCAATAAATGAGAGCAGATTAATATGTAGTCATAAAGCTATGAATAGTTTAACGCTTTGAAAGGGTTCCTTGGTAAATTACAGGCTTTATTTATTTATTTATTATAATCCTGCTCTGTGATATTATTGTCCAAAATTCTGAGTGGTCAAGAAGGGTTTGGATTTCTGGAGTGGGTCAGAGCATTCATTAGAAGAGAAATGACTAGGACTAGAGACTAAGGAATATAATTTCCCAGTCTATTTTATTTACCTTATCAACATAATTCCAGCAGTTACCTTGAACAAAAATGGATTTGCAGTTGTGTAGATCTCCAGCAAAAGCAGCTCTTTTCAAACCTACAGCCAGGCTGCTTCCCACATACTAAACTGTCCCTGTCAGAGGGCTTGGGTCTGCCATAAACATATGAAAGTTCTTTTACAAGAACTCTGAGTTGTTAAGCCTAACCAATTCTCACTTTGTGAACATTTTCTTCAATGGCCTTATGAATTACCCTTCTGCAGGAAGTCACAACTGGGATATTTTTCTCAACAGGTATTGATTTAATATCTTTACTAGTTTTACCGCACTAAGTTTCAGGTAGACTGCGAAATGCTGAGAGCTACTTCTTTATGACAGCTGCAGGAACTCTACCCTTTCACTCATGGATGGAATTAAATCCTCAATAACCTCCCAATGCACACATCCAAACATGTGTAAAAGGTTGGGTTAAGGAGACTGGGCTTCTCATAAGAAGCTTTAAACCTCAGAGCTCTGTAAAAACATCTGGTGCTCATTAGAAGGAATATAAGTGAGCTGAGATCCATCTAAACTAGCTGTTTCAGAGAAGGTATATTGCCACACATGATAGCAGGGGAAAGTGGATTTTCCTTCTAAAGTGGTCCAGTTAGTCTGTTTGTGTAAAAATCCCTGTTTTAATCTGAAAACTGTTTAGTTAATGCTTCCTGACAATAGAACTTGAAAGGAAGCTTTCTCTGTGTAAGACTCTACTGTTGGACTCTACTGGCCAGCTGCCATCTTTACACATTTATAATGGAATTTTTGACGTCTTGGTGGGTGATTTCCAACAGTTAGTGGGGCAGGGAAAACTGACCCCAAATAAATACTTTTCAAATGCCTTAAAAAACAACTGCACTGCTTTGGAGTAGTTTGGTTTTTGTTTTGTTTTGTTTGTTTTTAACTTTCAATTGTTTTCAATCTATTGTGAAGGAACCCTTTAGGGGGGCATGACCGTTGGTGCCCAAAAGAAGGCACTTCTATGCTTGTCTGTCCCAGGTCCTTTTTGAGCAGATGGCTGGGCTGTGCAACTGCTGGAGGAATCCATATGCTTCCCCACCATCCCAAGGCAGACGCAGTGCAGGAGGAACAAAACTTCACCAGGTCTGCTAAGAGCCCCTGAGCCTCCAGGCTGAACAGCACAGAAGAGGAGCAGGAGGGAGGGAATGATGTAGAGGACCATCTCCCCAAGAGGTGCGGGAAAAGCTCAGCCAAGCAGCTGCTGTGGTCAGTGACAGAAAAACCAATCCCAAATCCCTGTTTCTTTCCCCCAATATTTGGATGTAGTGTTTGATCAAGCAGCTCTCCAGGGTATCTCACTGCCTGACCCAAGACAGGAAGGACAGGTTGTCCCTAGGTTCCAAGCACACACACCAAATATGGCCAGACCCAAGGAACTGCAAATTGCAATGGGCAGTGAGAAAAACACCAGAATCAAATCCATGCCCTCTCATTAAGGACTGGGGTGCAGCAGGGTACGACTCAGCAACCGCCTAGGGAACCACCCAAGCAGATAATCAGTCATACGATGTATCCTAGCCTCGCCCTAACTTTGGTCCCAAATAGAACAGCAATTCACCCTCTGAGTCATGCAGGTCCATTGAGTCAATCCCAGTGCTCATGGTTGAATTCATATCCAATTGTGGAACACCACATGGCAACATGTGACAAAACTCAGTCACCCATCAAAAGTTACAGCGGCAATTCTCTCTCTCAGGTGTCTGGCTGGCTGATTCTTGCTCACATGCTCAGTGTCTACCTGATGGGCATATGTGGGGTCAGGAAGGAATTTCCCCCCACGTCAGACTGGCAGTGACCTTTGGGGCGGGGTTCACCCTCCTGTGCAGTTTGTGGTGAGGGTCATTTGCCAGGATTATCTGGCTATATCTCACTTAATCATTTCCCTGCCATTGCAGGGACATCGAGCACTGGTGCACCTTGATCCCTCCTATTCTCTGCCTGTGGCACATCATAGTCTAGTCTCCTGTGGGCTGTAATGCTTCGGTCTCATTTCTGTTGTTGGGTTCAGTGTGCAAGAAGAGACGGGACGTCTTCTCGGTGTTCCCAAGCTTCAGCTGAGGTCACAGAGGGAATGGGATGATCCTGTGCTTAAGGCAGAGGACAAGGAGGCAGAACCTCTAGGTTCTTTTCCTGTCTCTGCCACTGACTTGCTGGGTGACCTTGGGCAAGTCCCATAGCCTAAAATTTTAAAACTTGGGTGTCTAAAATTAGGAACCTCAATCCACATTTAGACACTCAAGCAAGTGGCCTAATTTTCACAGATCCTGAGCAAATTCTGCCCTTAGTTGCAGCTGTGAAACCCACATTGATACACACACACACAAAGGAATCACTCCACCTCCCACAGAGCTGCAGCCCTCTCTGCAGTGGAACACAGCAGTTGTTTAACAGCTCACAGCAACACTACCCAACAATCTTAAAGACAGCAAATGAAAAATGCCACTCTATCGAGTAGACGCTGCAGGGGGAATTCAGGTTGAATCTTTACCTCTGATGCTGCCATTCAAAGTGATTTCACACCATTCTCTAAATCCTTGTGACTTGCTGATTTCTGCAGGTTTGGTATATGACAAATCTATACAACTCTGATTTACAGACATTTTGCAGGAGCTCAATAAATGTGAAACACAACAGCACCAAATGAAAAATGTTATCTACAGTAAAACCTTTTAGTTCTGCAGAGCTGGTAGTAAGTGGTGGCATTCCCATTTTGCAAACTTTCCCTGGAAACATTCCATTTGCATGTGATCTATTAATTGTAGAAGAAACATGCACACTCCTCCATTGCGTCCTCATTTCCCTACAACAGGCCAAGGATGGGTCGTTTAAATGTGGCAAAATTCAACTCTCTCTCAAATCTGAAAACAATTTAAGATAGAGACTCATGTTAAAATTGCTGCTTTCTTAAAAGATAAAAACCTCAGAAGTATTTAGATTCCTCTCTTCCATTGATTTAAATGAGCCCTAATGTTTTCTAGAGATCCAGTTTCTTACGCATCTTAGACCCCAGCGTTTTCCACTCTAGACCATATAAACCAGTGAGTCTCAATCTTTTCCATATTTTGTCCCCAGAGATGAGCAGATGTTTCTCAGAACTATCCCTCAACACATGACCCAAAATAACATTTATTATTATTCTTTATCATTTGTGTTACCTTAGCACCCCAGAGCCCTAGTCACGGACCAGAACCCCATGGCACTAGGTGCTGCACAAACACAGAACAAAAAGACAGTCCCTGCCCCAGTGAGCTTACAGTCTAAGACAAGAGACAACAAACAGATACAAACAGACTGACGGGGGTGTACAAGGTGTAACTACTGGGGTTACTCTGTACCCAAGCCCCTAGGATGCCAGTAGCGTATCCAATGGACCATGTCTCTGATGCAGGTGCTTCAGCAGCTAGCCTTGTAGGTGCTAATCCTGAAGGGTCCCAACAACCACTCAAATACATAGCCAAGGGAATGGATTTGCTAGGGCTGGCAAGAAAGGGAAAGCTCCAACTACCCTAGGTAGAGAGGCATAAACAGTTAGTGTTCAAAGTGAGCCATAGCAGTCCAATCGAGAGCCAGAGCTCTGCAGGCCTAGTGCTCGGGATGCTCTCCATAGCTCAGTCTCTATTCAGGCAAATAAGCATTTTCAGGTTTCCCAGCCAGGCTCCATTAGTGTGCTCCCTGGGACCCTTCTGTGCAGGCTCCCTACCCAGCTGCTGCTGCTTCCCCATCAGTCCCACACATACCTGCACCCAGCGGGGATGTCTGGCACTCATAGCCTGTTCCACTTGCAGCTCTGTCCCCAGTTCCTGGGGTTTCCCTCCAGTTCCCTGCTGCCACGTGGCTGTCACTGCCCCACAGAGCTCAGCCACCTCCTACTTCCGGACCTTTCCGCTTACATAGTCAGTGGAAGGGGAAATGCAATGAAGCGGGGACTGATGGGAAATATAGGAGGAAGAGGATGGACACTGGGGAATGGGCTGATGGGCGTTGTAGCCCCTTGCTTTGCAGATCCATCACAAAGGAAACAATGAGACAATATTGGTCCGCATGCCATGCAGTGGTCTCAGCACACCAGCAGACTATGCATTGTCAGGTTATTTGTATGTATTACAGAGGAGGAGAATTTTAAGGAGCATTTGTAGCAATCCAGGCTGTGTAAGAACTCCAGCATACAGTCTGTGACAAGGCTGTTGGCTAATTGGCCACATAGGATCAGAAACAAATCACACCACACACACAGTGTGCAGTACAACATTCATTCATTATTACTAGACAGTATTTCTGAGTACCCAGAAGTATGTCAGGCACTTTATAGGTACAAAAAGACATGGACTAACATTTTCAAAAGTGTACATGGTCAGGAATTTTCTGACAAAACAGTTTTTCCATCAGAAAATGCCAATTCAGTGAACCTGAAACTTTTGGATGGACTAGAAAGAGAGACACACACCAGAGCAGCCAGTAGCCCACCTGGGATGTGGAAGATGCAGGTTCTGATCTGCAGCAGGGGCTTGAACCTGGGTTTTCCACGCGAGTGCCCAAACCACCAGGCTCTTGGCTCTTCTGCAATCTCTCTCACTCACTCTCTCGTTCTGTTTTTCTGCAAAAAATTTCAAAAGGTCTCCGTTTTGTCCTGATTTAGAACACGAACATTTCTTTGAAAGCTCAAAAATTTTGGTGGAATGGGAAAACTGTCCAGTCTTGTGTACACTTAAAAAGTTTGCCAGTCCCTCCTAGTGCAGAAGCAGCTTATGCCAGCAATAAAGTCCTTTTGCCGGTATAATTTATTCCAGCTCCTAGACAAAAGTAAAATACCCCAGCAAAAGAATTTTTTTGCCAGAATAACTGTGTCTACACTGGGGTTTTGCTAACATAGCTATGTAGGTGTGGCGTGTTTATTTGGCCAGCAAAGCTATTAAGTATAGGCCAAGTCTAAGTGACTGAGGACCCTAAATCCCATTTTCAAAGGTGACAGACACACATGGGCTTGATGTCACTGCAAAATTAACTCATATTATAACTTGAGTGCTGTCCCTAACTCGAGTCCTGTCCATACACAAAAAACCCCTAACGCAAATGTGATGATGCTTTTCACCCAAGTTGGCCTTGTCCAAGAGGGGTTTCAGGCTGAAGGTCGAATGAGCACAACTCGTCAGCTGCTAACATGACCACTCAGCAGTGAAGATGCAGGCTAGGCCACTTGAGTGCCCCTACCTCTCCAGCACCTTCTACAATTCCCCTCACATGCCCAGAAAGGACAGACAGGTTCGCCCACCATTTACTAGGAAAGAATTCTTAGAGCAGCTCAGCTTACGGCAGCTTACTCTGGGAACTGCCCTCAGAAATTCTAGAGAGAGACACACGAGTGAATACAGTGCCAGCGCAGACACAGCAACTCAAGTGTTATTTGGCTGTGTGTGGCCACACTCGCTCGAACTTGAGAGGAGTAACTCAAGCATAGATAACTCAAGACATACAGAGGAGATTAAGTCTCACTGAAAGTCAACAGGAATTGGAATCCTAAGTGCCTAAGTTACTTTTGAAAATGGACTTGAGTTCCTAAATCAGGTGCTTTTGAAGATTTTAATACATGGTCTCTGAACCAGAGAGTTTAAAGTCTAAGGCCCGATCCTGCCAACACTTGCGCACCTGCCTAACTTTAAGCACATGAGCAGCCCCATTGGCTTCAATGAGACTACTCATGTGAGTAAAGTTAAACCCATGCACTCATGCTGGTAAGTAGCAATGATGAACTTGCTTCTTGTTGCAGTTAGGGCTGTCCAGTGTGCCTGTCGGAAGTCGCCTGCCTCTGAAACACCAGGTACTGGACACAGTTTTAGCAGGGTATCCCCCAGGGGCTTACCTGGGGAGGGGTGGCACTGGTAGTGTAGCCCCAATATCAGGTCAGAGCGAGGCAAGGGCCGGAGCTGTTGTGGCAGCACAGGGCATTCACATGGATGGCCCTGCCCTCACTCTGATTCCCCACAAGGAGTCATAGGGTGAGGGGATCAGTCCTGTGGCCTACTCTGTAATAGAGTGGAGCCAGCCCTGTCCCTACACTGGTAGAACAATGCAGGGAATCCCTACAACGGAACTCCATGTTTAGTTTTCCTCCTCCTCACAGTCTTGCTGAGGGAGGGAGTAATCCAGTCCATTGTTTGTAAATGGCTTTGGCAGCTTCAGGTGGATGGTGCTACCTAAATACAATGTTCCAGAGAAAGAGAGACACTCCAAGGCCCCTAATAATATGCTCTAGGGGGTGGAAAATCCTTCTCAAACCTACATTAGAGGATTTTGGCTCAGAAACTCTAGTGTGATCCAGCGTCACACCGCTAAGTCAATGCAGCTACACCAGCTGAGGATCTGGCCCATCATCTGAAAAGGAGGAACTGAAAAGATTTACCCTCCTTTCCCTTTAATGGCTCTGAGGTCCCTTTCCAGAGAGAGTTTCTAATTCTTGTTTTCACTCCTTATATGTGTGGGTTTTTTGGGTGGATAAGGGAGGGATAATGCTTATTTTTTTAGGTAATCCATTCCTCCAGGCTTTGGTCTGTTACATCTCCTCTGCTAGTCCTTTGAAATAAAGGACTATCCAAGCAAACCAGAAAGATGATATTAAAGAACCCTACTAAAGCCCGATAAATACATTTACAAAGGTTTATAGGTGGAACCATTACAGGTTCAAATGAAACTTACTCCTTCTGTGCATCACAAAAAATTGCTAATAACATTTTTCCCTTCCTCTCCCCCGCCCCAAAAGAGACATGTTTGATGCTAAAGGTATTGCAGTCGCTTTAAGGAACTGGCACATCAAACATCATTTGGGAAATTTCAAAGGGTTGTTTCAGCAGTCTCACTTTCTGCCATTTTTCCCCCCGTCAACCCCCACCCCTTTTAATTTTTTAGTTCCTGATGAAGTTTCAGTTACTGCTGAAGTCAGTTCTTGTGTTCTTGGCTATCAAAGAGCATTGCAACATCAACGTCAGAGTTAAACTAAAAAAAAAAGCATCCCTTTTACTTTGGAGATCAGAAAGTCATATAAAAAGGATGCTGATTTGTGGAATAAAGGGTTGGATTCCCTGCTGAGACGATAGGCATCTTCTGACTTAACTGAGTTAAGATTTGAATACATTTGGCCCAGACAAGGGGAGGAAAAAATCCATTAGTTTCGAGAAAAGCCTCACACAGTTTCAAAAGGAAATATGTTAATACCAAAAAAAAAAAAAAAAAAGATTTGTATGTATGTTCCAGAGGCAGGAGTTTAATACTACCAGCCAGAAGCAAATAAAGAAATTAAATCACACGACTAGCAGAGAGACGCATCTTGTACAGCCAAGGCATGCACTGGGAAATGTTAAACTCCTCTAGTAGCTCTGCCAGGTAGAAATTTCTTTGGGTAAAATATACCTACCTACAGCCATGGCAGCTGCAAAAATAACAGGGCATTGGTAACCTGCCACAAGATGTCCACAGTGCACAATTCAGCCCCTATGTTTGGCAGAATCTAGATTTCAGTCTTACCCCATCAAATTCACCACTAGACAGAGCCTTCTTTGGGACATAAGTGGTACATTTGTCTTCTGCTGCCCCTCTGAATTTCACTCCACAATGACGTGAACCCACTCAAGACCCTGTGCAACATTTAAACCCTTCACACCCAGCTTAAGTAGTGCAGAAGGCCTTGTATGACCCCTCTGCACTGAGGCAAGTTTCACCCTTTTATGCAAAAGTCTGGATATAAGAGGATGTTTGGACCAAATAATGGACTGGGTAAATCCAATGGCCACAGAAGTTGGGAGGCAGTATGGACTTGTGGACAGCGTACAGGCTTAGGACTAACACCTGGGCTCTGTTCCTGGCTCTGTCACTGACCTGCTGGGTGTCCTTGAGCAAGTCACTTCACCACTCTGTGACTCAGTTTTCCCACCTGTACAGCAGGGATGATACATCTTTTGTAAAGTGCCAGTTCTACTATGTGCTACATAACTCTACATAAGATCTAGTTATAATTAGATAGAAAGACTCTAACTGACCTCAGTGGAAGACAGACCAGGCCCATTATAAAAGAGAGAGAAAGGAAAGCTGACATTCGCTAAGTATCAGTATTGTTATATATTAATCAACAACTTGGATTGAAAGTTCTTTTGGGGACAGGAACAGGGCAAAGTGCCTAGCATTACAAACTCCCAATCCCTGTCTACTACTAATAATAATGTGCTTAATGGAGTAGATCAGATTTATACTTCGGGGGGATTGATAGGTTGTAAACTGTTTGGGGCAGAGACTGTCTCATTTTCCCTCTTCTACAAGTGCCTCTAAGAAGGCCAAGCGCACCATCCTTCCAGACTCCCATTGCAGTTAAAGCAAGACCATGCCCAATAAGAAACCAAGAGACACTTTCCACTGCAGAAATGCGGATGGGGAACCTCAGTGAAGTTTAAACAACTCTGGATTGTATCATCAGATTATTTCCATTATCTCACAATTCGCTGAATCAATGGGGTTTTCGCCCTCCATTAAAAAGATATTGCCAAAGGGCCCTATTTTCAAGTAACTCCAACTGACCTCAGTTGGAATTACTCATATCCTGCATAGGTATTATCAAAACTAAGATGTTTAGGTTAAAAAAAAATCAGTATAAACAATCTGTGGAGACAGACACGCAGCTCTGAGGCAAAACACCAATTGACTTCTGTCAGTGCTGATTCCCCACTCTGGCACTGCGAGTGCAGAAGGTGGGGGCCTGCAAGGATTCTAAAAATTAATACTGCCCGCTCCAGGCTTGTATTAAACTTCCAAGGTTACAGCTTCTCTCTGACCTTGGATGGGTAGATGCTGCCACCACCCAAGTGCAAAACCCCTTTTTAGAACTCAGGAAGGCACACTTGGGAATTCCTTCCTGTGGGGTACCCTCAAGCCCCTTCACCCCCTCCGGGGTAGAGCTGAGAAAGAAAACAAAGGAAATCAGCTGTTGCCACCAGCTAATTAAACAACATGTACAAAAACCTCTTAGGAGACAAAATCCAATCCTGTTCTTAAAAAAGGTAAATTTTATTAAAAACAAAGAGAAAATACATTGAAAACTCAGGCTAGTGCTAGAGTTAAAAAAAAAACCACTTACACTAATTAAGCATCAAGAATAACCTTTTTAAGGTCCAGCTTAAAGGTTACAAGCAAAACAAAAGAATTTGGGGTTAGCACAGAGGAGTTCACAAGCCATAAAGAAATAAACGGAGATAAACCTAATCGCATCTTCCTAGACATTTCCTGATCTACTTACATATCTGGGTTTCAAATGAGTAGTTTCTAGGTATGATTTGATGATTTTTCATACCTGGCACAAGCTCTTACAGCATAGCTGCAGCTCTGTCTCTGCTTCTCCCCGAAAACAGAGAGACAGACAAAGGGGAAGCTTTTTCCCCAATTTTAAAAAGTTCTAGCCTTCCCATTGGCTCTTTTGGTCAGGCACCCACTCCCTTCATTTTACCTATGCAGGGAGACATTTTAACCCTTTACAGGTAAAGCAAGTAGAGAACTACTACTAAGAGGGATATTATAGCTAACTGGCTGGGCGCCCATAAAAGGGAGCTACCACCCCCCTTTCATTTATCACAACTTCAAAGTGAGTTTTGCTTGAATAAGGAGTACAGTACTGGGCAGTTGGGTTCAGACTTAAATTTTCCCCTTGCATGTTGAAACTCAGGCCTGGTCTATACTACCCGCCTGAATCGGCGGGTAGAAATCGACCTCTCGGGGATCGATTTATCGCGTCCCGTCGGGACGCGACAATCGATCCCCGAATCGGCGCTCTAACTCCACCAGCGGAGGTGGTAGTAAGCGCCGCCGACAAAAAGCGGCAGAAGTCGATTTTGCCGCCGTCCTCACAACGGGGTAAGTCGGCTGTAATACGTCGAATTCAGCTACGCTATTCACGTAGCTGAATTTGCGTATCTTAAATCGACTCCCCGCTGTAGTGTAGATGTACCCTCAGACACAACAGTGTTGTGCTGACACATGCACAATAAAGTGAAAGTGAATAAGGCATGGTCTATGCTTAAAAATTAGATCAACCTAGCTACGTCACTCAGGGCTGGGGAAAATGTTGCATCCTGAGTGCCCGCGATAGGTTGACTTAATTCCCAATGTAGCCACGGTAAGGTCGATGGAAGAATTCTTCTGTTGACCTAGCTATTGCCTCTCAGAAAGATGGACTAACTCCATTGATGGAAAAAGCCTTCCACCAATATAGGTCTATGGCTACAGCATCACAGCTGCACAGCACATATTCTAAAGTTGAGTGAAAAATTCTGCAGATCTGATTAATTCAGGGCTGGTCTACGCGACAAAGTTAGGTCAGCTTAACTATATAGCTCAGGGCTGTGAAAAATGTCACGCCTCGTGCGATGTAATTAAGCCAACCTAAGCCCCAGTATAGACACTGCTAGGTCAACAGAAGAATTCTTCCATCTACCTAGTTGCCAGCTCTCAAAGAGGTAGATTTACTAGAGTAATGGAAGAACCCCTTCTGTCGCTATAGTAAGAGTCTAGACCAGGGATCGGCAACCTTTGGCCCACGGCCCGCCAGGCCAATGGGGGCTGCGGGAAGCGATGTGGGCCGAGGGATGTGCTGGCCACCACTTCCCGCCGCCCCCATTGGCCTGGAGCGGCGAACCGTGGCCAGTGGGAGCCACGATCGGCTGAACCTGTGGACGCGGCAGGTAAACAAACTGGCCCAGCCCGCCAGCGTAACCGCAAGCCAAACGTTGCTGATCCCTGGTCTAAACCACAGTGGTGCTCCCGTGCCATTGCGGTGTTTCTAGGGTAGACATACCCTAAGCCTCCTTTTCTTGTTTTTGGAATGGCCTCAAAAAGATCTCAGTTTCCTCCTATGTATTGTTTGAATTTACTCAATGCATTATTTTTACCTTTTATTTTTTAGATCAATTGTAATTATATAAAGAATCACTTTTCCCACCACTGAAATGAAGCCACCTCTGGTGCACAGCAATGGCAGCTGTTAAAGAGCACTAGCAACACCATGGTAGATTTTAGAAGAGCAAGGAAGAACATTGTAACCAATTGAGGCCCCAGCAGAAATGCTAGAGAAGCTGAATGTAATTTCCTAAACAGGAATTTTGAGAGGACACCAAGATTACTGCCCCTAACTGTGCAAAAAATGTCATGTAATCTTAAATGACCACTGTAGATCTCAGTGGGGAAGGAGGTGCCCTGTTTTTATGTCACATCTAAAAGTTTTGTTCTTCTCTCTTGCAGAGATATTTCATCTCCCAGTGTGCATGAAATCCACTGAAAGAGTTTGCAAAGTACAGCAAAAATATATACCTCCCCTTGCAACCCTGGCCCAGGAGCACCAGGTGCCTGGCATGGATGTGAGAAGTTTGAGGAAAGGTCCAGGCCAGACATGGAGGTGGGAGATCTTGCAGGGGCGGCAGGCTGTAATGTGGAGTTGTCAAAAGAGTAGCGCAGTATTAAATCCTTTTGATTGTCCTTCTGCTGAGAGAAGAGATGATATCTCATCATTAATGGACTTGAATTAATATAAATTAGTTGAACATCTCGTTGCCGCTTCTGTTCAGGCAGAGAAAAGGGGTTTATTGGGGAGGTGAAACCAACGATCCCTTTCACCTCACATTCACTCTGCCATCTATAAAGATGCTGCTGACCTCGCACTCTTGTCTCTCCTCCCCTTCCCAGCCCCCCTCCCCTCCCAGTCAGCACCTGGGAACTGTAAAATAAAATGATTATGTGACACACTGGGATTATGGTGCCTGTCCACATCACAGACCTCTAATGACCCTAACAGGAGTGTCAGGTGACCTCTAAATCTGCACTGGGGAGATTGGAGGTCACTAGGATGACTTGAACCTCTGCCATCCTGCAGCCACAGCCACACTGCTTAGTGCTGATAGCTTACACTCAGAACAACAGGGGATCAGGGAAACCTCCTTAGAGGCACGGGCTGGGCTATAGCGCAATTTCATCTCCTTTTCTTTACACCTCACTTTCCTTTTCTTCTTCCGTTTGATCTGTGGGTTGCTTTCCTTCCCCACACCCCTTTGCACAGAGACAAGAGAGAGAAATTCTCATGCTGTCTTTGAATTTACGAATGAGCAGATTTCAGATCTGAATTAACAACAACATGTATTCTGATGGCGTGCACATTAGAAAATAGTGTAAAATAAGGTTTATTCCAAAGAACTTCCCAATTTGCGCGCTCTCTCTCTCTCCACACACACACACACACACACACAGGGGAAGAGATGTCTAGGTAGATTTTGAGAGGGGCAGGGTTATTTTTACAAAGCAGGTAAATATTCTCTAAGGTGTGCATAAGCTTTATAATATCTTTTGAAAAGGGTTAAATATTCTACATGGGGGTGGGGTGGCATATGCAAAAAGTATTATTACAGGGGTGCATGGTTCATTTGTCAAAACTGTATATTAAACAGGCAGAACATTATAATATACATTGTGTGAACACACAAAAACTATGTTAAAAAGCACATTATTAATGTTGTGCAGGCAACCTTAATTCTGGCACTTCCTAAATTTTGAGTGCTTGACTTTGCAACCTTAGTAATGTTATTTTAACTCTGTGTGTGGTATATTGTGGTACTGTCACTTTAAAATTAGTCATGTGTAATCACTAGGGGGCCTCCAGTTGTGAGGGGTCTCTCCCATAATGCAGGCACAATGAGGGTCTGCACGCTCCTAGTCTGTAGGAGCCATCTTGTTATGTATCTAATAAAGAGAAATGTGGTTTAAGCCTTATATCCCTGGTCTCACTCTGAAGTACTGAGGCTGCAACATACTCCCAAGGAAGACACCCTCAGCTGTCTGACCATTCTAGAAAGCATGACCGTGGTTGCCTGTAATTGCCTACATTTTTAAAAAAGGAAACAAAAAAAAAAAAAAAAATTCCACAGCATGGCTGAGAGCTTTAGATTCACCACACGGCCCTCTGCCACTTCAGCTAAGAGAGTGACTGATAGCAGTAGTAGGTTGTCTTCTTCTATGTGAATCAGCACTAGAGGGACATGGGATGCTTTGCCAGAGGGTCTCACAAATTAAGGAATGGTGAGAGTCAGGAATCTTGAGTTACATTCCAGGCTCTGGAGTAGAGTGTGTGCTAATGGGCATAGAGTCTTCTGCCCATTCTCCCCAAGCATGACCCCTTCTACCCCAGCCTCTCCAAACTGTCCCAGTCTCATCTTTTCCCTACCCATGGGTCCTCGGCCCACTGCCCTACTCTTCACCTACTGAGCATGTCCGAACTACATTTTTCAAAAGTTTGATCACACTTCAGATATTCACAAGGACAGCAAACAGCACATCCTAGACCCAAAGGCCACACCCCGTTCCAAATCTCAAGACCCTGCTCCAAAGCATCAGCACACTAGAGATTTTCAAAGAAAAGGTTGCCAGAATTTTAGAGGTGGACAAAACAAAATATTTTCCCTAGCTTTGTTCTTCCCTAACTTCAAAACTATTTTGGCTGGAATTTTCAGAAAAATTCAGCTTGAGAGTGACACCAGCACCAAAAATTTCAAATCAAAAGCTTAAATGTTGTCAAACTCATAAGCAACTGAAAACAGGGTCTTATAATGGGAAGTGTCAGACAACCTTAATAACAGGCAATTATTGAGACACAGCATGAATTCTGACCGAGGTATTCTCTGCTGAGCATTAGTACCCAGGTTATGGCCCTTTTGCACCACCTGAGCCATGCGTATAGAATCTGGCCCTGCAACATCAAATAGCTTCTGGCCTCTGTAAACGAAGATTCAAATACTACCATATGGAGCTGCATCACCCGACCATTATGTGTGCATGGGCACTCCATGCCACTTTGCATTCAGATCATAGGGTCCGTGCCGTCTCCTGTGTCTTGTACAGCACCGAGCACTCTGTTGGCACAGAACAAGTAATAAAATAAAGACAATGATGACGAATGGCTGGGAGAAGTACTGAACTGCCTCACTCCTGTATTAAGGGTGAAATTCACACCTCATAGAGGGCCAGCACAAGGCCTTCGGCACCATTTCACGCCCGCGGTGGACTGCAGAATCAGGGAGTCCTCTGCACCTCTATTTACCATGAAAAGGATCTCTAAGCTGGTAATAGGGGAGGCCCAGAACAGGATGCCTGCAATACATTCTTACATGACTCCACTACCTCCAACACACAGTGCGCTGCGGATGCTACTCCAGTCCACAGGTTCAAGAGTTGTCTGAGGAGGGAAAGATGGTACTGCAGCCTCACTCCCTGGCTCTAGGTTTAGAAGAGGGTGGTTTTCAGCTCCCAGACCCCACTTCACCTGCATAGTGCCCTTTTACCCATGCTTCCTGGAGGAGATACAGTGTTGCCAAATCTGGCACTTTTATTATGAGTCTTGGGATATTTGGTGTTATTCTTCAAGCCCCAGCTACTGCAGTCAAATTATTTGTGAGAATCACAGTTTAACTGGAAAAAAATATTTTTCTTGACCTGATAGTTGCAGAGAAAAGCCTAAAATCATGACCTGAGTGCACCCTACAGACTCAAAATGCAAAGAAAAAGAATTCCAAACACATTGTTTCTAAGGCCAGGTCTACACTACACCCCTAATTCGAACTAAGGTACGCAACTTCAGCTACGTGAATAACGTAGCTGAAGTTCGAAGTACCTTAGTTCGAATTAGTTCGAACTTACCTTGGTCCACACGCGGCAGGCAGGCTCCCCCGTCGACTCCGCGGTACTCCTCTCGGCGAGCTGGAGTACCGCAGTCGACGGCGAGCACTTCCGGGTTCGACTTATCGCGTCCAGACTAGACGCGATAAGTCGAACCCAGAAGTTCGATTTCCAGCTGTCGAACTAGCGGGTAAGTGTAGCCAAGGCCCAAGTCTCCTGGGGTGTTTAGCCAATCTCATTATTCTGGGGGCTGCTTCACGATTTCAGAACGCTTGTGGCTGGCGGTACTGTGAATTTTACCCTGAGAAATCAGTAGCAAATTTACCTGTGACCACTCGCAATCACCTCACATACCCCACAGCAGCATTAACTCAGGCAAGGATAAAAAACCCCATTCCCATATTTCCTTCTTTTCTCTGTTTGTGCCGCACCCCTCCCTCTCACCCTATTGCAGGGCTTTCGGGTACCAGCTGCACTGGTGCTTTGGCAAATGCCAGCTGAATTGATTGAATTCAAACTGAAGTACTCTGGTCATTGTCTCCCGCAGCAAGGCTAGGAGCTGGGGACAGCCAGCCATGGGAAACTCTGGCTGAAGTGAAAAACTAGGCCCTGGGAGACCAATACTATGTGGAGAGCTCTTACTTCCAGTCTCAGTTACAAATGCAGTCATTGGAAGCTGAGAACACAAGCCCCCACCTGTACCACGAGGCTGATGGATAGACTCCACTGTAGATATGTGAGGGAGAAGGAAGAAGGGGTTTGCTTTCGCTGTTGATCCGACAAAAAAAAAATTCAAATGAACTAATTTCTTGTTCTAAGACCCTTTTTCCCCTTTGCAGCTGCTTCTGATACAAAGGCAGAACCTTATCTCCCTGTTGCACTGATCCAATACTACAAACCACTGCCTTGTTGTAATGCACAAAATGTTTGGCATCTGAGAGCAGCCTACAAAGAGAGAGAAAGAGGGAGTCACATTCTCTTCCAGTTTCAGCCCTGCTTTTTTTCCTCTCCTCCCTGCGTTTGCTGGTAGCTAGTATGCCTCCTAGAAACTTCTGTCACTTAGCCAAATAGGTCATCTGGGGGTCTGTGGCAAAAAGGAAATGCACCTTTCCCTCCTCCTGTCCACTGAACATGTTCCATAACCCCAGGGTCTATATGTAACTCGCTGGTCGATCGATGTTATGGGGGAGGAGGGATAGCTCAGTGGTTTGAGCATTGGCCTGCTAAACCCAGGGTTGAGAGTTCAATCCTTGAGGGGGCCATTTGGGGATTTAGTTGGGGTTGGTCCTGCTTTGAGCAGGAGGTTGGACTAGATGACCTCCTGAGGTCCCTTCTAACCCTGATATTCTATGATACGCATCCCCCTCCCAAAGTGTGACAGACTCCAGTCAGCAAAGTAGGCTCTTAGCTCAAGCTGTAGAGATTCATGCTTTTAGCTCTAGTGGTCACCAGCCCAATCCCCAGTCTATCTAAGGTACTTATAAGGCCCCCCATTATTATAACATCTGAGCACCTTGCAATCTTGAATATATTTATCCTCACAACACCCATGCTAATATCCCTATTTTACATATGGGGTGCCAGTCCTGCCAACCTCAACTGTTCACAAATCATGAATATGGACCCCAAAATCATAAGATTTTTTTCTGAAAGGTTAGAAATTTGCTTTATTTAAAACAAACACTGAGGTTCACATGTAGTATCACCTCTTGTGATTTTTAAGGCCCATGCAGATGGATGACCATGCTAAGGCATTGAGGTATTAAGTGATTTAATCATGGTCACACATGAAGTTTGTGGCAGAGCAGGGAATCAATCTTCTGTGTCTAATGGCTAATGTACTAACCACTGGAAGACCTTTCCTTATTAAAAAGGGACCATCCCATATGCACGCAATCTTTCAAGGTGCTGAGTGTGTGTTGACTCACTGGGACTACTATGAAGTCCACAGCAATGGAGGGCACTCAGCATGTCTCAGGAAATGCTCAGCACTGGAGCTGGGCAGAGAAAGGATTCCATTTTGCAGAGGATTTTGATATTTCAAAATCTGGTCCCATTCTGATTCAAAGTGCAACTAAAGATTTTTAAATTCTCCGTGAAAAGCCATGGAGCCCTGGCTCTGGGGCAGTCCACCTGGCAGGCAGTGTTGGAGCCGCAGACCCCGGAAGCACTGCGAGCTCAGCCTGGTTACTGGAGAGTCTGCCAAGAAGCCAGGAAATGAGCTAGCAGGAAACTAGGTTTTGAATCCTGCCAGGGTTCTGTTAGAACTTTGTTGAAATCGAACCATCTCCACAATGTTGATAAATAGATAAATTCTGATGAAAAACTATTTTGCCGAAATTTTTCCAACCAGCTGTAATCAGCCCCTTGCACTTGCATGTTCCTGAGTAAAGATGTCCGATACACAGGTGAAAAGGACCTTTCAGACTCCCTTCTGGAAACCACTTATCTATTAAAAATAATTCTTACCATCTGAAATTCTCCTTAAATGCTATAGCTGTGGAGAATAGGGAGAGAGAGAAAGTGAGAATTAGCCAACTTCAGACAACTGCTTGCTCCCACCTGCTCTTCCACACTGCACAAGCCTGGAACTTGCTCTCAAATTGGGATGGAGCCTGCTTATGCTTAATAAGGCCACAGAAGCGAAGACGCTGCATCTGTAATGTTTTCTGTCAAAGCAAATGAGGTCATTAACAGATGAGTTCAGTGATGGAATTGTCTCACACAGTATTTATTATATGGTCCTTTTCCTGACACCTCCCACTGAGAGAATATTAAATATTTAATGCACACCAAGGCTCCGCTCATTTTTCATCCCCACTTCAGCATTCAAGTCGGCTCCAATCTGCTGCTAGCTACAAAGTCGACTGGACAATGGACCATAATGAATTAACCCTTTGGCGGGCGCGGTAGCATTTACAGAATTGCAGAAAGACTAGGTGCTTTATCATGTCTGACTTGTGCTCGGGCTCTAGAATTCAATTCTCAATTTATTAAAACAAGGAGGGGGGATAATTTGGAAAACATGCTAGGGGAAACAAAGCAAAAAATAAAGCAGGGGGAGATGAAAATGTTAGCCTGCCAAGGTGACAGAGGCTTATTTATTTATTATTTCTTGAGACAGTCTCCAAAAATTAGGGTCCCTGCTGTGAAAATTAAACCAGTGTTTAGAAAGCCAGAACATCAGCTAGTCCTGCAAACAAAATACGGGAAGAAAGGAAAAGCTTATGCAAAGGGAGACCCGACTGGTCACAGAAGATGCTGAAAGCAGAGACACTCCCGATGGACTTTCTCAGGGATGGAGGTTCCCAGGCAGAGGACTGGATTCTCCACTGTTTTGGACCCTGTGTTATTTGCCCCTGGACAAAGTAGGTGAAAGGCAATTGTAAAATATTAATGCACTGATTCAATTGAGATGTACATCCATTTTGCCCGGTACACAAAGTACAAGGCTGTAAAGAACCAGGCCCAGGGTCCTTAGACTCAGAAGGCCCTGCCTTAGCCTGATCTAGGAGTTCTAAATACTATGGAGATAGTTTCACTATATGACTGAGTTTTCAAAAGAGTCTAAAAGCATTTTTGAAAGTCCAACCCTGGGTTCCCAAGTGTCCTAGGAGTACAAATCCCATTGACTGTCAATAAGGCTTCGGCTCCCGCATCACTTAGGTACAGTACTTGTGAATATTCCATCCCCAAAGCCTTCAACAGTTTCATCGGAGCTGGATGGCTAAACTCTAATAGGCTCCTTTGGAAATCCCAACCAAGATATTTAGAGTAGACCAAACTTCCAGACAGGGCACAAGGCCAGCCCAGTCAGTGCATTTTCTTTTGTGAAACTCCATCTAGCTGGTTCTAGAGGCTAAGAGATACCCACCATGAGCCAAGCCATGTATGTATGTCCATGACAAGGGAATGTTTAAACAACAGGTATCCGGACTAGTGACAGCTGTGAACATCTCCTAGGTAACCATGTAAGGAAGTAAGATATTCTAAAGTCGTATGGCCCAGATTATTCCCTGGTTGAGGGGCTCAGACAAAGGAAATCTTGTGTGGATCCCTCACAGATATGCCCCATATCATCCCACCAGAGCAGCAGGGTTTGCCCCACTACAGAAAAACACTAGGCCACCCCAAATCTGGCAGATCCCATGGAATCTGCAGGGAAGCCTTGTGCCTCCAAATTCCCAGCAGAGCCCCTGGCTCCACCTCCCTGGCAGCACAGCTCCATGAGAGCCACAGTACCAAGAAATCTCCCTAGTCACAGGTCCTCCCAGAGATCACAAGTTGGGGCTCCACAGGGCTGCTGAAGAAGGGAATGGTATGCAGGATGATGAATCCATAAACAGAGAGTCTGTCCTGATCTCTAGCCACAGTTCCACCCTTAAGCACTGTCAGGAGGAGGAGGAGAAGTTTACAATCTGACTATTTCCAGGCCAATGACTTTGTTTTTTTACTTTTCCCAGACCATTTTACCATCACAACCTCCGAAATCATAGGCTGCAGAGTTGTTATAGCGGTACTAATCCAGGTAAGTACAGAATAGACAGCCATACAGCTTTCTCCCATAAAACTGTTAGGCAAATCCAACCCTTACACACTACACTACACTAGCAAAGGAGGTACACTGCTACATTGCCCCTTGATTCAGGCTCATAGTCTACCACTTGCTTATCTCGTTAACCCTCTCTGTCACTTTCACTAGGTTCCAAGAAATATGATTCCCACCTACATGATGTGAAATCAGCCTGTGTTCATTTGACCTTTTTAATGTTTTGTAATTTGATTGGGTGACTATTCCCATATTTCTTTGTCAGTAGCCCAGTAACCTGAAAGGAAGAAGTGGAAGAGACAGCCAGTTAAAATACACAATACAGCAAGTGGGAAATAGTGGGGCCTCAGAATCCTGGGATGACTGAAATCTACAGTCTCACAAACATGGATCAGCCTAACTGTGCTTTTGGGGTCTTTCTGAAATAATCTAACAATCTTGCCTAGTGGCTGGATTAGGGAGCTGAATCACCACTAAGAGAAGAGGAGAGAAGAGAAGAGATCTGAACCCAAGATTCTAAGGCCTAGTCTACACTTAATAGTTCTACTGGTGTAACTATATCAGTGAGGGGGTAATTTGCTGGGTCCTTCAACAAGTCTTTTAATGTTTATGTGCCTCTGTTTCCCCATCTGCAAAATGGGGATAATAAGCTTAATACTGTTTTAAACTGCTTTCAAACCCCCAGATGACAGGTACTCTAGAAGGACAAAATATGATTAGACACTTTTAATTAAGAAAAAAATAAAAGACATTCCCTGAAAGCACTAGTTTTCTGCTGTAAACCCCACAAAACCACCGCATCAGTGTAGGAACAAACCAAAGGAATCAGCATTCACTACCACTATAGTCTCTTTGTGTAAGAACACCAGTGAAATGGAACAGACTGCCGAGAAACAGTTTTTGATATGAAATTGTTTCTCTCATTACACTCATGGGGGCTTATGTATGGAGCTGAGGTTAACAATACAGCCCGTGCTTCCAGCACTCACAAAAGGAAACAGTAGCCAGTTGTTTGGTCTGGTTTGTGTGATCCTAGCTGCAGCCCCCTTTGTTTTTACTTCCCTTCAGCAAACCTCTCCCTGGAGATTGATCCCTGCCCATCACAGAGAGTTGCTTATAGAGGCCAGCAAAAACTGCAGCAGTTGGTGTTTTCAAATATTCATCTTTTTCTAAGGTTGTTGGGAGCTTTTCTGCTACTTAGTCCAGAGCTTTGGCTTTTTTCATTACCCAGACAGTTTGCAATATAGTTTCATCATAATTATCCCTTTTCAGCTTCTGCCAAAGTGATTGGCTGTAGAGCTGTAGCAGCGTAGAGTAGTCTAAAATTAAAGCTGACTTGGGTCTCTTATTTAGATAACTTTTGCCATTTTTGCTCTGATCAATCCATGAATTTGAATGCATCCCACGGCTGCTAGGAGAAAATAGGGTTTAAAAGGTGTCATAGGCTGCTCCAGTGGTGTAGCGCTAAGCCCAACATGCTGTCACATATGGGATTGCAGACTCACCCCTGTGGCACCTCCTGCTGGTCATCCATGGGAATTAGCTCAATCCAGCCCAGAGCACCCTCTGCATGCCAGTGATCCACCTGTCCTCTGGCCCTACGTCCCTCCCTGGACCCCAGTGCCCCTTTAACTGGGGTGCTGCCCCCTGGCAGTACCCCACCAATCTGGGTCTCCCCTCCCTGGGGAACCCCCAACCCACTATCCCTCAGTTTTGGTTACTGCCCAGTCTCCATCTAGCCCCATTCACTAGGGCAGACTGCAGTATCAGCCACTCATCATAGGCAAAAGGGTTTGGACCTACTGCCTTTGCCTACCCCTTGGGCTGCCCCCTGCAACTCCCACTACCTCTTAGCCTTATACTAAGCCACAGCCTGGGGCATTCCAGGCAGGAGCTCCCCAGCTCCCCTAGCCCTGCTCCACTCAGGTACCCTGTGTCTAGCTCCCTACAGCCAGGTCCTTCTCCCTCTACAGGCAGAGAGAGACTATTTGCTCCTGGCTTCCCTGGCCTTTTTATACAGGCCAGCTGTGGCCTGATTAGGGTGTGGCCCAGCTGCAGCCACTTCCCCAGTTGGCCCAGTTTTTAGAGCTACAGCTTTCAAGCCCTCCCAGGTAACTTTTTAAACCCTGCTACAGGGATCAGAATTTGCACTGCACTCGGGGCTGAAAATGCTGATAAGGCATTATGCTCCAATCCTAGGGAATAGGGAGAGCATAAGCTTTGTATCCTCTCTAGTGAGCCCTTCTGGTTGATACAGGGAGAAGCATAGGTGTCTTCCAAAGGAAGTCACATCCATCCTTGATCCTCACGTGGAAAATTACCCAGCCTCGGTGATTTGGGTCTTTGTCGATGGGAGGGGAAAATAAGGACACCTCTACTCCCTCCCCTTACCAAAATATATAACAGCTACTGATGCACACTTTATTTTGAAAATAAAACATAAGCCATAAACTAACCCAACAAAACTAAGCTTTAGGATGGGTGCAGGTGCAAGAGGGTGAATGAAAGAGGTCAGACCAGGTGTATAAAGGTAATTGTAGGGTTCACTTTGCACACTGAAGGGACTCTACTATCATACATTACTATTATTAATCTAAAGTTACTTCATCTATAGGGACATTTTCATCCATTTTCCTGTTAGTTTGTCTTAGGAGTCATTGTTCTGTTTTTGGAACAATCCCTTGTATCCAAATACAGAAGACTGCATTGCCAGCTGAAATCAGCACCAAGTGGACTGATTTCAGACCTGTCTTCACTTGCTCACACCGGTTCTGCACTGACATACTTTCGTTGACTTCAGTGGGGATTCTCCTGATTGACTTGCACAGTGCAAACCTCACCTGTGCAAGTGAGAAGAGAACCAAAGCTATTGTCTCATCCTTACATATCCACTAGAAATGAGTCCAACATTCAGATTCCAGATTGGAAACACTCCAAAATTCAAGGGTTTCTAACAGGCCTGATTCTCCTACCACAAGTACAAGTAACTCTGGCAAGCCAGGGATAAATGAGTAGGTGGGGCAGGCAAAGGAAAGGCAATAGTAAAAGTCAGCTGATGCCAGGGCTTGCATAGCATTTGGGTGTAAAACAAGGGACATCACCCATAAGAAGGGACAGAGTATGATCCTAAAATGCCAGCAATCATGCTGAGTTTCCACTCTATGTCACAGAGGGAGTGCATTTAGGATATTTTTCCCTGTTATTCAGACTCAGAGTTATTCCATAGACTTGTACTCTCGCTGCAAAGCTGGCCTATCAAGTAGTTTGGATGCAATCATGTTGGAAATGCAGCTCCTGAGTAGAAGTTAATGAGGCAGTAATGAAGTCTGGTCACCCCCAGTCTTAGCACCATAACATCGCACAATTCTTTACATAAGGATGATCAGCTCTCGGTACTGTCTCCAATGTGCTGAGGCACAAGCTAGCTATTATATACATTTAACTAACTCTATTTGTACAACCAGGCACATCTTGTGAACAGCTCTGGTTTGGGCCACAGGGTTTCAAAGCGAAGTGGAGTGATTCCTTCCCAGCTAAAGTGTTAATAAGATAATTTAGACGTAGAACTCCCGCTCAGGGTACCCTAATGTTCATTAGGAAACACTGAAATCTGAAATAAAAGGAGGAAATAAAGTTTAGTGGATTAAAATTGAGAATCCTCCACAGAATAATCCTAAAATGGAACAGGCCAAGCCCACAAAGATAGATCCCAGGGGATCAGAAATACATAGATCCCAGGGGATCAGAAAAAGTTCAGGGTGATCCTTGTGGAGCCCCCCAATGTTTCTTTGTTGGCTCCATAGTCCCACTCACTGGGGCCCTTTGCAAGTCTCTTAACCTCTGTCTGCCACAGTGTCTCCATCCCTAAAAGGAGATAACAATACTTTGCTACCTCACAGTATGTTGGGAAGATTATTTAGTTAATGGCTGTGAATGTAAAATTGCTGTATATATGCTACATATAACTATTCTGCAGGCTACCTAGGTTCTGCATAGGAGTCATTATTATTTCTTAAGTACTAGAAGTGGGTGGATCATCCAGTTGTTAGAATGCTAGCTTGAGTCTTCAGCGACCCAGGCTGTATTCCCTTTTCTGCTTCTTGTATGACCGTGGGCAAGTCACTCAGTTTCTCTGTGCCTCAGTTTCCCTTCTGTAAATAGAATAGTACTTCCTTATCACTCCAAGTTGTTGTTAGAATAAATACATTAAAGATTATGATGTGCTTAGATACTGCGGTGTCAGGGTCCATATTGACATCTAAGCTAGAGAGAGATAGAAGGGCTCAGTGTTACATTGGCCAAAAAGTTAAGACTAGAAGAGCTTGCAGTATAAAATGATCCGGCTTGCAGCTCTACATGTGCTACCTTTGTTTGTCCTGTATGACCATATTTCGGCTGTAAAAGGCAATGCCTCTCACCTGACGGAGGCCATCACCAGCTCATTTCATGCAGGCCACTGAACAGCCATCAGACGATAATGACTTCAGGCTCAGATTTTTCAAAGGAGCCTAAGGGATTTAGATGCCCACATCCCACTGAAAGTCAAAGGGAGTTGTGTGCCTTTGTAAAACTCAGCCATGGCTCATTACTGACTCATTATTTTTAAAATAAACTCTGCCAGGAGGGCCAGGGGCCTGGCCAGCTCCCATTCAAATCACACCGCACAGGCTTCCCCCGTCCTCTCTTTTCTCTCTTCTCCGGCTCTTGAGCACTGATGCAAGAATTTCAAGCAACATCAACCCTGATGTAACTCCACTTGATTTACTGGCAGCTGGAGGCTATCTCTGGCTGCTGCGGTGCTGAATGACGGACGACACACAGCCCTTGTTCCTTCCCTGACAAATCTCAAGTTAACACGAAAGGTCGTGTGAGACTTGAGACACCAGAGCAATCGGGGTAGTGGGAGGGGGAAGGAAAGAGCCACCATCTGAATTTAAATAACAGCGCCACTCAGCACACTGCTTACTGCATCGAAATACAATGACGCCTGTGCTAAGGGACTACTCAACGGGCTGAGAACAAGGCATTAAGTTTATGGGGCAGAGCCTCCACTGTAGTTCCATTGGAGTCAGCGGAGCTAGGATGATTAGGTACACCAGCTGACGCTCCACCCCGATTATTATGTTTATCTGCTCTCTGCTGTTTCAGTAAGAGTCTTGAAGCAATGCATGGAACTATGGCCAAGTGTAGTGTCTCTGGAGTACACACAAAGGACCCAATTCTACCCTCACTTACACTGCAGCGTGTGGATCAGGAAGTCAATGACGTGAATCTGGTAAAGGGTCCAATCCAGCTCTCATTGGTGAGGAAAGCCTCTCATTGGATTGGGTACCAGTGAGCACAGAATCGGGCCCTCTCTGTGTCGGTACGAGCTGTAGTGGAGCTGTCTTGCGGGACAGGGTGTTGCTGTACTTGGAATCAATTCAGGGTGGTTTCTGGTCTCAGTGGAGAGGAGGTCGCTTATCACAAGTAATTGAGCATTGTAAAATGATTTGGGGAGATCTTCATGTGGTTGCTTTCACTCAGTGTCATTTGGGAGTCTTTCTGTTGGATCAGTAGACTTTGGATTAGCCCTAATCAACAGTATCAATTCCACTAGACAGCAAGACTAAGCCTAGGCCTGGAAGCTGACAATTCCTTCATTCTAATCCTGGTTCTAACCACAGTTCTCTCTGTGACCTTGGGCAAATCCCATAGTGGCTTTGTGCCTCAGTTTCTTCACCTGTAAAATAGGGATAATATTTACTTACTGAAAAGCATCTGAAGATAAAGACTGCAAAGGCTTATTACTTATTAATCACCATGTGAAGTCAGGGGGGAAAGAGTTACATATAATAAACTGGAAATACTGTCCATCACAAGCTCATTAGGGGCTGCGTTCTTGAGGTTCCAAATCTGGATATTTTGAATGATTTTGCAATGATACATGAGCAAATTAAATCATCATGTTTGATATAATAGATGCTCATGGTGGTTTTTAAAAAAGGACGGAAAATACTTTGAGAATGAGATCAAGCAATAGATGCACACAGAGACAGCGAGCGAGAGAGAGAAAGAGTCTGTCTGAATGAACAAAGATTGAGCATGTGCTCTAAAGAGGGTTAAATTGCAAATATGGAAGTCCTACAAGGATTTCAGAGGCGAAGTAAGTGCGTTGTTACTATTGGGAGCACAAGCTGGTATTGAGTAGAATGAAGCTGAGTTATGAAAAGCACTGCATAACTGATCTCTCCAATTTTGGCAAGGGATAATGTTTATTTTGACTTCTGATTGATTTTCCATTGCCCTGCACCTTGGGGTAGTCATTTAGACTTGTGCCAAGTGGGACTAATACACTACTATTCTGATTTGGTGGCATTTCACACCCACTCTACATTCACTTGGCGCAAGCATAAATGACTATCAGAGTTGCAGGGCAGTGAAAAATCAGGCCCTTTTTATGTATGGTGAGTGGAGTCTTAAAAATGAGAGCAAGGGGTGACATCAAATGCCTGTAAAAAGAAAAATGAAAATGATGGTCCAAATTCTGATCTCAGTGACACTGGAGCAATTCCAGAGCATTGCCTCTGATTTTAATGGCGTTACATCAGTGTAATTGAGAGCAGAATCTGGCTCAAGAGGCCTGATTGTCCATTCCATTGCACTGATTTTACTGTGTTACTCCATTATCATCTACGGATTTACATTCTTGCAAAACAACTGTAACAGGGTGGAGCAACACCTGTGCATTGCTATTTGCCACATGAGGGACCTAACCCAAAACCCCTGCAAACGGAGATGGGATCCGAACATTGTCACTTGAGCCCATGTGCCATTACTATTGACTGTATCAAACAGAAAAACAAGATGAAGCATTGCAAAGGGAACAGGATATCACTACTGTAAAAGGGAGAGGCAGGCCATATACATATGGTGCTGGAGGGATGTACTCTAGCAATGTTAAAGATCTTGCCAATACTGACAAATAACTGTCCCATTGGCTGAGACACACATTGTATTCTCCAATCCTCTGAGCCCCCTTAGCAAGTCCCACTATCAGCAGTAACACCTGTTGTTGGGGGCATAACTGAAGCTAAACCATAGACTCTCTCCTGATGCTAACACACTCAGTCATCGCGCTGCTGTGAAGCAAGCCTCAACCAGATGGCTCGGGACTTGGCCAGTGGGAGTTTTTACAGACGAATCTCTCCTCCTAAAAGAACTGATGCTGCTGTAGTTATGATCTCCAGATCCATCACCAAACAGCAGGGCATGACCATCAGGATAAAAAAAAAAAAACACAAAAAGCCCCTAAAACTGCAGAACAGAATAATTCTGAGTCTGAACAGGAAGAGTCTGTGATAACAGAAGGCATGCTACTATACGCTACTTGTCAGCCACTCGGTCCTCCCACCCAGATGAGCATGTCTGATCACCAAAGATATTGTAGGGAGTGGGGAGAAGAGAGGAAGGGCCATTCACAGAATGGGATTTATCCCTGAAGCAATCAGAACCCTGCCTCACTCCTCCTTTTGCTTATGTTTTTATAAATAACCATCCATGTCAGTGAATGGAATAATTTTCTTTAGTGGTTGATAATAGGAGAGATCCACTTCTGTGTGTCCTGGAATTTGTAAAGCACAGACTGATGAAAGAAAGAAAGAATGGATGGGTGGATTTGGGCCATCAACAATATAATCCCATACTCCGTCAACTCCATACTTCATCCTTTACTTAATCAACAAGATTAAGACTTGTCATAAGTGACTATAACTCCATTCATTTCCCTGGAGTTGCACCCGTTTTAATCAGGGATGGACTTGGCTCCATACGTGCCAATACAGCGCAGCGTAAAGATGGAGAGAACCTTTAGTCTATCTCCTGCCTCTTGGCAGTTAAATCCTGGCTTGCAGTAGGTGCCTAAATGGAAGCTGAGCTCTTCTGAAAAATCTAGCCCTATATTTTACCTAAATAGACATGTATAGCTATTTGGGTACCTTTGGGTACCTAGGTACTTAAGTCCCATTGACTTCAATGTACTTCAATGCCTTCCTAAACAGGGATGCTTTCCTGAATTGGTCCATGGCCCCCATCACCTTAGTGTCCCAAGGTGGGATCCACAAAGGGGCTTAGGTGTTGCAACACTGAGTGTCACAGTGCCTAACTTTTAGGAGCCTAGAAAATCACAGGAACACCACTGCACTCCTCACAGCTAAGTTAGGCACCTAGGCTCCATATACAACGAATGGGGAGAGTCCGGCACCTTACAATGTGAGCCACAAAAGCCAGCACACGAGGCGGCTCTGCACCTAAGGATAGCCAATGGGAGATGCTGACTAGAGAGTGTGTGTTAAGCCCCACCCTGATGGGTGTCTTAAGTCTGGGCTTCAGGGAGGCACCTAGCTCTGCTTAGTGATCCACAAATGGGAACCAGCTGCCTGGAGTTGGGCGGCTTAACCGCTTCTTGTGGGAATGAGTTGGTCCTCTAGCTGTTGAGGTACCTAGCTGCCCACCTTGTAGCTTTTAGCCCAGTGGTTGAAGCACTCCCCGGGGATGTAGGAAACACAGATTCAACTCCCCCCCACCCCCCCGAGGGGGAGAAAGGATTTGAACAGGGGTCTTCCATCATTCAAAATAGTGTGCTAACCACTGAGCTATGGGATATCTGCTATAGAGCTCCCTCCACCTCGCCTGTTCCACTCTGGAGAAATTATGAAAGAACAATTGGAGCAGGGGGAATGGATCCAGGGTCTCCCACCTCTCTAGTGGGTGCCCTAATCAGGGATTACAGAGCCAGTCTCTCACTCTCTCTCTCTCTCTATGGCCCACTGACTGTTCCACTGTGGATAAATACTTAGTCATTGGGCCAGAGAGCGAGCGGAAGTGACTCTGGTCCAGTGACTTAAGTCTGGAGTTTAGGCACCTTTCTGGCTCATGACCCAAGTGCCTATAAGCACAATCTGACAGTCTATAACATCCATTTTCAGCATTGAGAAGCTGGTCAATATAATACATGCCGGGAAATAGTTCATACAGTGAAAACCATTTAAAGTGGCATTCGTTGATGTTTTTCAACAGCTTATGTGAAGTTTCTCTATAAGCAGAATTTCAGTTTGCATGTGCCAGTGATTTGGAACAACTTCTGCTCCAGTGAAATTGACGTTCCACTCCAGCCACGTTCACTATAAGAGCTGATCCCACCACTGCATATTGGCTGATGATTTTACAGAGGCGCGTTTTTCCCGTACAGATTTGCCATATATTACAGACCAACAGTCATCAAAGTTCCTTTGCACTGACAATACCAGCTAGAAGAACTAAAGCTGTAAAAGGAGGAAAGGGATTTCATCCAGATAGATGGCTGGAAGAAAGCCTGACACACTTTATTGTGGTCACACAGACCATTCCTTTGTCTCTGCATTTGGAGTACTTGGGGAGCTTTGAAGCATTTAATAAAACTTTGAAAATATCCTTAAGGAATCACTTTTCATGTAGTCCATTAATTTGTCCTAATGTTCTCCGATTCATGTATTTTATAGTGTCTTTTTGATTGCCTTTGTTTCTAATTGTGGACTTTCTTCTTTTTTCTTTTCTTTTTTTAAACAATGGTTCTAGCTGCTTCTGCAACTGCAGGATTTGGGGAGTCTATGTGGCAACTGGCCTTTGGCTAAGTGAACACACAAAGGATCCTCACTTGATTTATATGTGAAATTAGTTGGGTCTTCCCCCACTCCACCCCATAAAGAATAAATGAAAGTAACAGGATACATAAAAGTGGCATTCTGAAAAGCGTCTGCAGCATCCTTCACAACTAACAATTTCCACTAGATGGTGCTGGTGTCACTAGTGCTCAGGAGTTCATATTGTGGCAATTAAGGAAACAGCCTATGTGAGGGGCTCAGCGCGCAAAGGGGGCTCAGCCTCTTGCAGGATCTGTCCCTAAGAAGTGAGGTTGTGATAGAAAAGCACCTGATAGCTCACCTATTGAATATGAAGCTCACATATCTCCGCTTTCTTCAGAGAGGTTCTCTCATCCGCAGTACTTTCCTGCTCTCTCTCCCATCAAAATTCAGCCAGATTATCAGAACGTGCCTCCCCATCTCTACATGGAGAGATGACACATGTTCTAGGTTTGGCAGCGTGTCAAGCTACCATAAACCAAAAGGAATGGGTATGCAGAGATCTGCCTATCATGCTGACCTGAATTCTTTCTTTGCACTCCCCCATCTATCTGTCTGGATTCATCTGTCTCTTGTTTTATACTTAGATTGTAAGCTCTTTGGGGCAGGCACTGTCTTTTTGTTCTAGGCTTGTACAGTGTCTAGCACAGTGGGGTCTTGGTCCACAACTGGGGCTCCTAGCTACTATGGTAACCCAAATAATTAATAATATAATACGTCTTCTGGGCATAAAAGATTCCACCACATTTTATACATAGATAGCTGGTGACTGGCAAAATTCCACTTTGAGCTAATTCTATTCTGCAAAAATAGAGTCCCTCTGTAATTTCAGTTGGGTGTAGTATTCTTATTCACTTCCTGTCCTCCCCAGTCAAGTGGTGTTGCTCTGTGCTTATAAACAGATGCTGTATTCCACTTCAAGTGTAACTTTATTTCAGAGATACGATAGACAGCTAGATTTGTATTTAGTACTTTGGGATCATTGGGGATAAAAAGTTGTATATAAAACATAGGATCTTTTTTCAGTTGTAAGCTGTTTGGGGCAGGAACTATGCTTTCCTTTGTGTTTATATGGGACTGAGCACACTGTGGAGGTTACCATAACAATATCATTATAAGTATAAAAGGGCATCTGAAGATGGTGATTGAGCAGATAATTTGCTTATTGATTCTTCCACCTTCTTCATCACCCTGCAAGTGCCATCTCCAAAAGGAGTACTGATGGAACGTAGCGTTGCAGTACCTCGAATGACTGATGCTATGACACCACACAAGGATGTGCCACCTTCCAACAGGGGTAATTCTGGGCATGACCACTAACACCACAGAGCCTCCTATCTACTATGCCTGCTGGTCATTCGTAGACAAGGGGCATCAATGTCACACTCCTGAGCACTTCAACTACTGCTTTATGGCTTGATCCAAACCCCATTGACATCACAGTGAGTCTTTCCACTGATTTCAATAGGTTTTGGATTAGCCCATTAGCTCATGTGACATACTTCCTTCTATTGACTGACCCCAGCAACTTAAACAGTCTGCTACTTCCACACAGCCTAACAAGTGACCACTTGAAGAGCCTGCTGCTTACACATTCCTTTAACTCCAAACTGTAGATCTTTGTGTCTCCAATGACAGAGCAGGTGGGTTCAATGCCTGGTGTTTGTGTGTCTGTAGCTATGTTTCGTTGCATACAGAGGTAGAGTGACTCATAAAGGGGACAATGCATTTGGCTATCAGGGCAGGATTGTTCCCTTCAGCACATTTACTAGCGGATTGTCCAGGCTAGTCTTAAATATTCCAAATCATGTGACTTTCATGGCAGCCTCTTGGGAGACTGTTTCATAGCCATCTAAGAAGCCATTTTGGTCTGAAGACTGTAGTGTTCTGAAAACAAGGAAAACAGTTAATTCTGAGTCAACATGAAAAAGCTGGCATCTTTAACAACCTGTTAGCCCAGACCAGAGCCATCAGACCTTCTCTCAAGGATCACAGCACAGGCTCCCTGAGCTTAAACATTCTGCACAGAGAACAGCAGATCAAAGACAAGACAAGAGAAGCTCATTATCGGTTGGAGAGAGAGAGATTTCCATATGAAATTGTCTTAAAATATCTTTCTCCCATTTCAAGTCCAGCTATCTTGGCTGAACCTGAGTCACCTACTTAATAAAAATTCCATGTTCTGTCTGCAGAAATGTTTCCAGTACAATTAGATCAATTTCCTCTAAGTAGCAATAAATGTGTTTTCCTTTAAAAGGCCAACACAAGCACATTATCACAGCTCATAATCCCCATTCTCTCTATTAGCTCAAAGTACATCCTAAAGGCCAAGGGTCATAGCTAAAGACTAATCAGTCTCATTAGCCTGTCTAATTTATCTTAACTAGGGGGACACAAACACACTCAAATGGTTACGAGACTTTTTGATCAGGAGATGGGAACCGTTCATCAGGGACTCACAGCCTGCAGAGACAGGAAGGAGAAAAATGGCCCAGGGACAATGCTGCTCTCACAGGACTCTCCAAGTGGAGATACACCCACATAAAAAAGATGGGAGTGGGGAATCAGTACAAAATGCATGAGGCCTGCAGTCATATGGAAGGAGACATCAACAGGAGAATAGAAAGCTGGGGAGAGGGAGGACATCTCTATCTTGTTCTCACACACATGACTTTCCTGTGTCCCCAAGGCCTCAGTTGCCAGACTAAGCACTGTGGTGCCTTCCCTACTCTGCCTTAGGATTTATCTCAAGCTTGTTAAAGTTTAACCCTTCCACAGGATGCACTCTCCCCAGGGCCCTATACCTCTCCACAATGCCTTCAACATGTAAATACCCTACCCCTCCCTCTTTCAGATGCATCACCCTGTTGTCAGCCCCAGATATTCATCCTCCCCTCTTCCCATGTCCTCTCCGCTGTCGGTGAGAAGTGCTACATCATGAACTGTTCCTGGGGCAAGTGACTCTGAAGGGAATGCCACGCTGACCTGTTTTACTTTAGAGCTCATTCGTCTGTGAAGGGAAAAGGAACTGCGGAAGTGACTGCCAATCAGACACGTTAGTCAGCTTTCACTGATCAACTCCAGTGGGAAAGCACCTATTAGCTTGCACCGTCCTGCTATCTTGCTGCAAGGATGCAGAGAAAGGAAGTCCACCCTGCTTCGCAGCGGAAATTCCTGAGCACTTTAAAATGTACATGACACTGCAATGAAGCGCGTCCTCCTGCCCTTCATGTCTTGTCCACAATGGGCAACACCAGTTCCCACGAGGGCACCATCCTTTGTTCTGGGTTGGAGAGTGGGTGCATAGCTTTAGTAGGATCTGGGGGGTGCAAATAGGGATCAGACAATTCATCTGGCATAAGGGTCAGGCCCAAATCCCAACATCCATTCGCAAACCCCTGGAACTCACGGAACTTCATATCCCAGTCAACATTCATTGTCCAGGCCCTTCTTTGTTTGACACCAAAAGAAAAGGTTTTCTGCTGAGAAGAGAAGAGAGGGAAACGCAGAATATTTAAAATAGGTTAAAGGGGAGAAGGCTGGTTGGGTTGTAAATCAAATTGACCTCTGTGAGTCTCCTGGGTGCAAGGAAAAGGTTACTCTTGAGCTCCACATTACCACACTTGGAAGGCAATGTCTATGAAGCTCTGTGATTCCATATACTATGACAACCAGTACAAAAAGGATGCCATTGTTGTTATAAACAGTTTCTTTAATACAAACAAACCCTTTTCTATATCTTACTTTTGCCCCCTTCCTGCCCTTGGCAGTACCCAGGATGCCTCAAGAGGGATGAATGTGCGCGGAGCTGAGCAGAACACCTGGCAGTCTAACCCTGATCAATCATGGAGTAATCCTTTCCTTAGTTGTCCAAGCTGAGAGGTTGTCACCAAGCTTTGTGACTTAGAGATGACTGGGAATTATGGCTTCAAGTAGTTGTATTTTCCTTGTACTAAATCTTGTACATTAAACCTTAAAGACCAGACTCATCACCAGTTTACATCAGCTGAGGATCCTGGCTCTCAAATCTCAACCATGTTAATTTCTGTTCTATTAAAAATGCAATGGTGGAGGCAGGGCCGGTGCAAGGAAGTTTCGCGCCCTAGGCGAAACGTCCACCTTGCTCGCCCCCCACAGCCCCGCGGCAGCCCCCCCCCTCCCCCTGCGGCGCCCCCCCCCCCCCCTTCCCCCCCCCCGGGAGCCATGTGGCAGCTCCCCACCCCAGCTCAGCTCTGCTCCGCCTCCTCCCCGAGCACTCCGCCCCCGCTCTAATTCTCCTCCCCTCCCAGGCTTGATTGGCGCTGCAAGCCTGGGAGGCGGGAGAAGTGGAGTGGCGACTGCGCACTCAGGGAGGAGGCGTAGGAATGCTGTAAAAAAAAATTGGGGGCACTGCTTTTTGGCGCCCCCAAATCTTGCCACCCTAGGCAACTGCCTAGTTTGCCTAAATGGCAGCACCGGCCCTGGGTGGAGGTATTTGCAACCAGTATTTTCCACTTGGAAAAGAAGAAGAAGAACAGTGGGTGAGGGGGGAGATTCAGTTGCTGGGATGAAAAATGAATAGGGATTTTTAAAAATGGTTGACAGTGTCCATTTAAATCTTAAATCTGCATTGCACCAAGTGAAGGGATTTGTTGCTTTGTGCCTGTTTACACTGATTACCATCTTGTTTCACATTTTCATATGACCTTGAAATAAAATAAAGTCAATGTATGCACAAGGTGAGGTTTTTTTCGTGTGTGTGTGTGTGTGTGTGTAGATAATCATATGATGTAAATGAGCCTTTGTGCTTTTTTTCCACACAGGCCATCTTTTACCTGGGATCCATCTCTAAGTCCCATCTGTAAATAGTTTTCCTGTTCCAGGAATGAGAAGACGCATGTATACATTCAAAGAGTATATAGTATTTCCAGCCATTGTTGGTGAAACTACTGGGCTTTGCTGGTCTCACTCTTTGTACAGAAAAATGATTGGGGGGGGAGGTATAACCCAGATCATTTTATTTTATTTGCTATCTGACTTGCTTTTTAGAGACAAGCAAAAATCTCACGTTTCCCCACCCCCCACCCCCCAACACTGAAGGAAGATTTTTATAGCACTTAATTCCCATGACAGATATTGATGACTTAGTTCTGCCTCCTCCTCCCACTATATCTACCCCATTGTCCTTACAACTATCGGCATGAGATGAAGCAGATCAGCATTCGCTTTGCTGAAGAGAATGGGAACTCCATAAAGCTGGCTGGTTATTTTGCAATGCAGATAGCATTAACTGCATCATTTTCAAAGGAGGTAAACAGAACAAAATCCATCCTCATGGAAATCTGTGGCTTCTTTCTTACATGCTACATTCCACTGTCACAAATACACTACACACAGTATCCTTCCATTTCACATATTATATCCAACAAGCTTTTGCTGACTACATAACCTTCACTAACCTGAAATTCCTGAGTAGTCCCAAGAGCTCAATGCATCTTGGAATAAAATTTTTGTAATGTCATTTAAGGCTATCCCTAATCCAGAATTATTGAGGAGGCCTGGGTCATGGGAATTGAGTTTGACACTTGACAAATACTTGGCTTTGTGTAAATGGACAGGCCACTGAAATAACTGCCTTTGGATGTCACATGAAGAGAAATTAATTCTTTATTAACTTCCGCAATGATAATCTAATAAACTCGTTTGGTCTGGTAGTTTCAGCACTTAAAGCACTCAGTGGATTGGATGCAAATAGATTTTTTTTCTCCCCTTCTGGAACTTTGCCTTAGTAGCATAAGATGCGATAATTAGCTCCGAAATCCAGGCCCAACATTTTAGGAGATTGCATAAATTTTCAGACCCTACTGTCCATATGAAGTGGTATGAAGAGAAGAGAGAAGGACCTAACAGCTGGGCTTGGCAAATACCATTACAAGCAAACAAACAAAACCCTTTTCTGTGACTACTAGTTTGAATTTAAACAAATTTGCTTGGTCTGAGTTTGATCTCCAGGAGTATTGGAGCAAAAGTTTATTAGGAAGAATATTAGTAAAAACAATTTATTGTTCAGTTATTGCTTTCTCATTATAGAAGCTCCCAAAGGCCCCAATCAAATCATGATCCTATTGTGCTAGACCAGGGGTAGGCAACCTATGGCACGTGTGCCAAAGGCGGCACGCGAGCTGATTTTCAGTGGCACTCACACTGCCCGGGGTCCTGGCCACCGGCCCGGGGGGCTCTGCATTTTAATTTAATTTTAAATGAAATCTTAAACATTTTAAAAATCTTATTTACTTTACATAGAACAATAGTTTAATTATATATTATAGACTTATAGAAAGAGCCCTTCTAAAAATGTTAAAATGTATTACTGGCACGCGAAACCTTAAATTAGAGTGAATAGATGAAGACTCGGCACACCACTTCTGAAAGGTTGCTGACCCCTGTGCTAGACACTCTTCAAACATATAGGTAGGCACAGCCTCAGTCCCACTGACATTACTGGCAAAGATTTGTGGAAAGCAAACATTGAATTCAGAAATGTCAGTATTGGCACCAAACTCCTGAGTCTAAGAGTTATGGTCATCCAATCAGAGAAGCACATCACACTTGTTTTATATGTCCAATCAAAACTAACCATCACAGCTCAGATTTTGGATTTCAGATATCAAACACTTGCAACAAACTGCTTGGAAATTATCTGCTGACCAAGAGTTAGTTGCAAAACTTATTCAGCAGATAACTTTGAGTAAGGGCTTGTCTAAAACACTTAGTTCTTGGCAAGCTGGTGTGTAAATCTACCCTGCCGTGCACTAACTATCCGTGTGGACCCTGCTATGTGCACTTGGAAACAGGAGTTAATTAAATCACACTAGGGAACTTTTAATGCAAGCAGCAGAGTCCACAGGGACACCTCGTGCACACCAGGCTAATGTAGGGTAGATTCACACCACAGCTTGCCACAAAGTGTTTAGACAAACCCATAAATCTGAACTGTTCTTCCCCACATCAAGGAATGGGCTTTCCAGACCAAGGAATCAGGCACATGGGCAGAACAGTCATGAGAGGCTTGCTCTGTTGTATGGCTGAATGTGTCTATTCTGTGGATAAATAGGAGACTTCATTTTCCAGGGCAATCAGTCCAGCTCCTTTCACCGGTAACAAATTCACACACGCAAGAGAGACCGTTTCAGCAATTGTGCAAATTAGAACCACATAATAAATCAGGCTCTGATAAAAATTTTGACAATGCACTATTGCCACTTGCTCTTGTATGTGTGGGAGGCATGTTGAAATGGAAGTTTATCTAGAAAGCTAAGTCTGGGATATTTAAATATGTACTGAGTGAAACATTGTTTTCATGTGATCTCTTTAATGGTACATTTGCAAAGGCCCAATATTTACACTGTTTATTAACGGAACAGCTATGCAACAGCATGAACAATATTGAAGGTCTAGCTTGCAAATTGGATGTAAATATATAATTTCCCCAGGAATATGTTTTACATCTGATTAGTGGAAATTATCCTATGACGCTACTGAAAACGGCTTATGGGTTTTGTTGATTACTTTAATTATCAGTACTGCTTTCTGCTGCTCTGGGGGCGCTATGCAGGAGTTATCAGTAGAGAACCCCTCACCCTAACTGCTCCATAGCTTGGCATGTGACGCTTCCACTGAGGCTAACTTAGGTCACAAGAACCAAGCTACAATTCTGATGTTACTATTTAAAACCCTAATAGCTTTTAAAATTAGAGCTTAGTCAACTCATTTTTATTCTGTGCAAATCTTTGGTAAAATCTTCCAAAGCACCTAAGTGTGGCACCTGAGTCTGATTTTCAGAAGCAATTTAGGCACTTTGGGGCATATCTCAGAAGGTATTTTGGCAGCTAAAGATTCAAATAGGTGCCCAGTGGGGTTTTTGAAAATACCTAGGTATTTAGCTCTCAGATTTCAATAGGAGTTAGGTACCTAGGCACTTAAAATCCTACTTGGCACTAACATCTACATAGGAGCCTAAATACCTGTGAAAATCTGGCTCTTTGGAGTCTAACTCCCATTGGCTTTTAATGGGACTTAAGCACCTAAGAGTGGGATGGAATCCCTGAAAAGTGCACGGGAAGAAATAGGCGCCTAAGCATGGGATTCACAAAAGCCAGTGAGCTGAGCAGGAAGCCACCTAAACTAGCCAATCTGAAATGGTGAGGAGACGGGTGTGGCTTCAGCCCTGCCCCTCAAAGGGAATTAGGTGCGTAACAACAGACCAAAGGGAGACACCTATCTCCACTTGGGATTTACCTGGAGTTAGGCACTGAAGCCAGGTCAGTCATTTTTCAAGAAAAAACAAGGGGGGAAAGTGATGTCTCCTGCTTTAACTATTAGTCCAGTGGTGAGAGTGCTCACCCTAGGATGTAGGAAACCCAGGTTCAATTCCCTTTTTCGCCGGACGTGGAGAAGGGACGTGACCTTGGGTCTCCCCCCACTACCAAGAGAGTGCGCTAACTATGGGGTTATGGGATTTGCTGGGGCAGGGCTCACTCAATTGCTCCTATTGAAGCTGTTGCATTGGGCCAAAGAGAGCGTAAGAATAACCCTGTGGCCCAATGATTAGACCTAGGTGCCAGTCCCCCTGCTCCAATTAATATTTATGTATGTTGGACTTAGGCACCTAAAGTGGCAGTTAAGCGTGCAAGTATCCCTTGTGAATCCCTGCCTCGGTCACTTCTGAAAACGCAACTTTGGCTCCAGTGTCATCTTCCCCTTGCCTAGACGATTACAGCAGATTATATTTTATCTCTTTCTTTCTCTTTTTTTAAGCAAAAAAACAAAATAGCCAAACAACGGTGGAAGGTTTTTGGATGCTGTGAATACCTTAATTTTAAGGGTACCACAATTCAGAAAATTCTTGTCCAATACTGTTCAAATCTGGAAGAAAAATTCTACGTTGGCCCAAGACCCAACTCACCAATTCTTATGCCAAAATGAATCTGTAAATGTTAGATGGGGGATCAAAATCAGGCTGATCCTGGAAACTGGTTTGCAGCTGCAGCCTGAAACTATAGCGGGAGAACTGCCACTCCATAGTAATACAAAATCTTCCAGTTTGAGGACCCAATCCTGCCCAGGTGCTGGGCTCCTCCTGGGTGCAAGTCAGTGCCCTCTGTTGCCACCAGGTCAATGGCAGTGGAGGGCACTCAGCACCAGACATGACTGGGCTCCTGGGGAGTACCATCCCATCAGGTGCCATGCTGCTGGCTTTTGATCTTTACCTGATTTTCCTTGTCTGCTCTGGTGAGCTGGTGCAGTAACCGAGCCTGCTGTCCTGGTCCCTGCAGGGCTGATTGTCAGACCTTTCTTTCTGCCATTATTAGGCCACGATGCCACCCTCATAGCACTGAAATAATATTTTGTTTTCAGTGAGCGATGTCTGAGGCTTGAATCTGTTCCCCTTGAAGTCAATGGGAAAACCCATATTGACTTCAGTGGGGAAGGAATGGGCCCTTTATATGGCAAACTTGCACAGGCTTAGCACTTTTAGAAGAGAACTAACTTTGTACCGCTTCTTGCTGAAATAATTCCTGACACGTGGAAGCAGAAGCCAGCAAGACTCCTAGGCTCTGTTACTTACTGGTAGCATGAAGTCAGAGAAATTCTCCAACCCCTCCTCCACAACTCTTCTCATACCAAGATACCATCCCCCTCTTGTGCTATATTATCTATCTCCTTGCTCTAATGTCAGAGGATTTGTTTCCTCCTCTACATATTTTTCTGTGGATGCTCTTATACTTCATTAAAGAAATACTAATGAGTAATTTACCTCAGTCCCTACCTGCTAGACCTTCATCTGGCTCCCACTCCATAGATTCCACCCTCACTGATATAGGAATTTCACCCATATATCCCCGACCTCTTATAGCAACCACACTGGAGAGTTCCAGCTTGGCCACTGCCTATGTTGGTGGCCCATCATGCTATTTACGTAGTCCTGCATTGCTCTAGCGCTCATTGCCATCATCACCCTGTCTCTGAAAAGTGGCCATTATTTATAGGCATCCTGTGCTTCCCCACAGTTACTGTAAATAGCGTCAATGAAAAGGTGTGTAATGGGAGCACCCCCCACTCATAGGAATATATTAGCATAATTCTCACCAGCAGCATCTGATTAGGAGGCACACCCCGGATGTGAGGTGAGAATCTGCTTCTCTAGCCTGTAGACATGCTGTTATCACACACTGTGCCGCAAAGAAATTATTAACATCAAAAGCCTGTGGATTTTGAAAACTGAGCTTCTGAGAAACCTTATTTATCATTTAAAAAGGAAGCAGAAATATGATGTTTCCCACACCCTTTAAGATTGTTATGCATTTATTCTGGTTGGATACCTTGTTTCAAGCACCATCTGCCACCCCTTTTCAAAGCCAATGCCAGTAACTTCTAGCAAGCTGAGAAATGTGTGGGTGTCCTGACACAGTACTTGACAGTAAACATCCAAAATGCCGCAGTATCACAACGGGAAGCTGTAGCGGTTTTCAGACTGTTGCTGTACAATCCTGCAATACCATTTCACGATCGGACCAGCAATCCCTTACATGGAGATTTCAGATGTGGGCAATATAATGTTTGCAGGCTATTTGGCTACTGTAAGTAACTTCTTTAGAGTATGACCTTGCAAGTGACCCATGTGTGAAACTCTCATTGAAGTCAAGGGCAGTCCCGCATGTGAAAGTCAGGCAGGATCGGGCCTTGAAGATAACAAGTCTTCCTAGCATTCAGTAAGAGAGTCGTCTATGGATGCAGAGCTAAAACCTATGCCATAACTTAGGCTTTCCCCTGATTCTGTGTCAGGCCAAGAGGCCCAGCTTGTTTTCCAGCAAACAAAGTATTAACTCCTTGCTTAGACCTTACATGCATGTACAGGGAGGAGTAACAAGGTAAAGCTGGAGGGTGAAGTCCAGCCACACATTCAGGGGACTACAGGAATTTCTAAGAGCTAGATTCTCAGCTTGTAGAAATTGGTGTAGCTCTATGGAGGTCTGCCAGTTTACACTAGCTGAAGATCTGGCCCTGTAAGAAGATACTTGCCAGTCAGAAGTGGGGGAAGCCTTTGAGAAGGGAGGGCACGAAGGCACCCACTCAGTGGCCCGAAGACTGGGTTGTACTCCCAGCTGGGAAGTTTTTCTGTTGATTTACCTAGCCATGTTTAACTGTCTGGTTTTGCTGGTATACACATCACCCTCTTGCCACAGAGAATAAAACTTAAGTGTACATCTGCACTGCAGTTGGAGCTGTCATTTCCAGCTGAGACAGACATACACATGCTTTGATCAAGCTAATGCACCAAAACTTGCAGTGTAGCTGAGCCAGCGTGAGTAGAGGGACGGGCTAGCCACCCGAGAGAACCTTAGGATCTTGGACTGGACTGGAGTTGGATGGCTAGCCCAGCCTGCTGCCCAGACCGCCACAGCTACAATGCTAGTTTTAGTGTGCTAGCTTGGTCATACCTACCACCGGTATGTCGACCCATACCCCTCCAGCTGCAATGTAGACAGACCATCAAGCTGACCAACACCAACATTCTCGGATGATGAACCAGCAGATTCACACGAGCAGGTTGCAATGCTGCTAGTCTAATCTTTTCGGTTGGGGTAATAACACTTTGCATTAGTCTAGCATGATGACAGGATTCCAAAGCACTATGCAATTCTGAATTCATTCTCCAAACACCCCGTGAGGTAGTGGGTATCATTAGACCCATTTTACTGAGTAAGTTGAGGCACGTATGTGTGTAGCAATTTGCCCAAATCCATATAGTGAGTCGGTGGCCGAGTCATGAATAAAACTCAAGCATTCTGACGCCAAGACATTTGATGCAACCATTAGATAATAATTTTTCTGCCATCCATTATTGACTCAATCAAGGGGAGTCCTGCCCATGATAGTCAAAGCAGGTCTTCCCCTTGCTTTCAATGGGCTTGGATCAGCCCTATACTAGTAGTAAAAGAGCATATCACTGTTTAACATTTTCTACCTCCGTGACTACCAGTAATCTGAAATAGGGGCAAGGTTTAAAAAGAAGTATTCAACTTTCCGATTTGGCTAGGCCATTGTATCATCATGACTAGTAGTCAAAGACCAAACATCCTAAAGTCTTCATACAACAGCTCGTGGCTGAAGGGAAGAAACAGGCACTGACCTACAGTGATGGAGTTAAATTCATTTAGTGCATATGACAGGAGGTTTATTCCAATTGCCTACTTACAACAGTTTCATGAAAGCACCCACAAAGTCAGCTCAGTGATGTGTCCAGTAATAGACATTTTCCAGGTCAAGCAGCATAAATCCCTTCCACTGTCTACCTGATTTTGGACAGTGTCATATAGATATCATAGTATTGTGGCTCATTCATTTCCACAAAGAAGAACGAGAATCGTATTTACACTAAAATCAGGAGAGGGGGTCAGTCACATTAAAAAAATAAACATGTTCTTTCAAGCTGAAAGGACAGCTACTAGTGTGATAAGACAGTCTGACAGTAATGATTCTTGTACACAAAGGAACTTTAAGCAAAAATGCAATACAATAATAACAGGAAACAATGGAAAATGGCAACGCCATAAGGTTTTCGTTTTGCATTAGTTCAGGTCCACTGATACCACCTGTTTAATTTCACCTTTTCCCCACCAATCTCTTATGTAAAATTCAAGGTTACCCCCTACGTTTATATTTGGGTATAATTTGAGTGTAATTTGATACATAATTAGGGTAGAATAGAAGACTGAGTATTTAACTACCCATACATCCCTCTCTAATTTAAATAATTCCTAATATATCTAACTAATCTGCCTCATATTGCATTGGTGTGTATTGAACTGGGGATAATGAAATAAGGAATGTGAGGGGGGAAATGTTATTTCAGAGTCTGAAGATCACCAATTAATGGTATGAAAAACCCACTGGGAATATCTGTGCACTTAATGCCCCTTAATGCAGTCAAACTTTTTGGTGTTGAGACTCTGTGATTAGTCATTAGACTAACTTGCATTTCTATGAAACTTTTTCAAGCAGATGCCATGCAGCTTTTACAAAGGGCTTAAATACAGAGAAGGCAGTAACTGAGTGATCAGACAGTCCTTGTGAGCCAGTCTAGAATGCAATTGCCCGCAAATTCATGTGCAATTGTTAAGTGTGAAATGGTGAGGGTCGTGAAGCAGGTTATACCTTATTCTATTCCAATAGCACTGCTGGATTTTTAAGCCTCAATTCAGGAAATAGTTGATCATGTTCCTTTATGCACTAGACTTAGACAGGTGCTTGCTGAACTTGGCCAGAAAAAGAATGTAATAGAGCGGGTCAAGAAAGGGAATAATTGTCCCCCAGGAAATGCTGAGATTTTTGACATTTCATTTCATCCCAAATAGGGACGAAAAGTTGAAATCTTGGAATTTTTCACCAAATGAAATATTCCAGATCATTTTGTTATGATTTTATCATTTCAACTTTAATGAATAATATTATAATTAATAATGTCAAAGCAATAAAGTCTAAACAAAATGTTTTGACCTTCCCACCCAAAAATGTGGTGAAATTGATATGTTCCCACAAAACATTTTGATTTAGTCAAATCAGCATTTTCCAACATAAAAAATGTCTGTTGGAAATGTGTCGACTAGCTCTAGAGCTTAGCCTCAAAGAACAAAGCAGTAACTGAGCCAGGCCCCAGAGCCACGCCAGGAAGGGTTGTCACCTGGCTGGTTTTCACCATCTCTGCCACACCTTTGGTTTTCACCAGCCTAACATTACAATGTTGGGTCTGGTGTCAGAGGGAAGGTGCTGTTTTGTCACAGTTCCTCATTAACATGGAAAATCAATGCACATTTTCTTTAACTAGAGATGACGCCAAACCAAGACCCCCTCCTCCCCCCCCAGTTCAAAATACCCACTCCCACACTTTCAGGAGATTCAGATTCAGATCTGGATTCAACCTTTGTGGCTCAAGCCCATCACTCCTTTTAAAGTGCATGGAGAAAATTCTGCCCTCACTCACTGGAAACATGGTTAAAACGCAAGTGGGGGCATACCTAAGAGAAGCAGAATCCTGTGGAAACCTGCATGGAACTTGGAGGGAGGAGCACAGGTTGCAGGAGGGAAGCGTTTGGAGCAGGCTCCAGGAAGGTAGTCTGCATGGACATGGGCAGAATGCTGTCTGCAGCTGCATCATCTCTATAAATAGTTCTCTTAAGAAACAACCAGTTTAGTTTTACAAGCATGGAGTTCTCTCATTTTATTATCCAGCACACGGTACATGAAACAAAGCTTACGTGTTTCTAGTGAGAAGGGTACTGGCTTCTAAACTGGTTAGCAGGGCCGACGCAACCCATTAGGCGACCTAGGCGGTCGCTTAGGGCACTAACATTTGGGGGGCGGCGACCGCGGCGGCCGGATCTTCAGTCGCCCTGGTCGTCGTCGGTATTTTGGGGGTGGGACCTTCCGCCGCCTCTGTCGAGGAGCGGCATTTCGGGGACGGGACCTTCCGCCGCCTCCGTCGGGGGGTGGCATTTTGGGGGCGGGACCTTCCGCCGCCTAGGGCGGAAAAAAAGCTGGCGGTGCTCCTGCTGGTTAGGCTGCTGCTTTGAGCTCTCTCTATCACGCCTTGGAAACCATGTCTCCATTTAAGGAAATCCAAGTGGGTGCCTTGTGAGTCTTCATTACAGAATGTGTTTCCTCTAGCACAGATTGTAAGCTCCTGGGAGCGTGGATCATGCTTTGTCTGTCTCCAAAGCACTCTGTATAACTATGGTACTTTATAAATAATAATAGGGCAAATCCTGACATCTTTAGTCAATTCTTACTTCCTAAATGGGCAAATTAAACCAATGGGAAGCTTGCCTGTGTTAAGAACTGAGTAAGGACTTCAGAATTTGGAATTTACCATACTGGTAATTTTAATCTGTCTAGGTACTTATATGGCTCCCATTGCCACAGTATTGGGGCATCTTGCCATTTGTAATGTATTTTTCCTCAAAACAACCCATATGAGGTAGGGAAGTGATTATCCCATTTTACAGATGGAGAACCGAGGCACAGATAAACTACATGACTTGCCTTAAAATTATATAGGAAGACTGTGGCGGATGAGGGATTTGAACCTGGGTTTCCCAAGCCCTAGTAATCACTGGACCATCCTTCCTCTCAATAACAAACCCTTAGGTAACAGTTCTACCAGGCAGACTAACAGAATCCTCCAACAGGATCTAGGTGGAATACATCAGCCAAAAGCCAATGTTACACACACCCCAGCTCTCTCAGCCTGTTGTCAAGGATCCCATATAGAACTCCTCACATATCTATACCAGAGCATAACGCTCTCCATACCATAACCATATTGTTGGGCTTGCTACTGTCCCCACACACCCCCACCACCTAGCCATGTTGGAGCCCTTTATGTGCCCCCCCCCCCAACGTCAGCACATCTCATTCTGCAGCTAGAAGCATTGCTCCCAAATGTAACTCCCAGGAGATCACTATAGCCTCTAGTCATCCCCTCACACTCCAGCTACCACCCCCGCTGCCACGGGCATTCAATCAAATTCCAAGGCCTTCCCACAGAATGTCAACAGCATTCCAGACAGCAGGAAATGTAAGTGCTTTCTCTCTTGCTCTCTTCCCCCTGCCCCCTTGTCACTGCTTCTTTCTGTCCAGAACAGATGGGCACAGGCTGTTTGGGAATGACTGCCCTTCCCACCCCCCCACCCCAACAATCCCTGTTAAAAGACACATCACAGGAGTGTGTGGCCAGCTCATCTTAGCTGTCATCACAGCACCCTTTCCAGGAGGCAGGTAAAAGTTTAACCAGCTTGTCTTTCAGCAGCAGCGGCAGAGCCCCCATTCACAGCCATGATAAATTGCTCCTGTCAAAACTACATGAATGCTCATATTGAAAAGCGCTTCTTTCTTTCTTTTTAACTTTCCCCTTCTCTCCAGCCACACAGCGTCTCCCGCTTGTTAGCCAACATTTAATGCCCACTTAGTCAAAGGGTACTTGCACTCCTTCTTGTCCCTCTGTCCTGTCCCCTGGGGCTGCCGGGGCTGAGCTGTCACAGAAATAATGACGGGAAATAAAATCAGAAAGACAGAGTGCGGGGAGAGAGAAAGAAAAAAGAAAAAGAAGAAACTCTTTAAGGTTTTTAAAACAAATCTCTAGTTCTTTTAGATCCGCTCCTTCCCCTGGTGTCCCAAAGCCAACAGATCCTCAGTTTGCTGCAAGAAAGAAAAAGAAAGAAAGAAAGAAAACAGGAACGTTCCTTAAGAGAATCTATAAGCTCTGACCTCTTTGAGGGTTTATATTTTGTAGCATTTTCGAAAGACAACAAGTAACAGCTAATGCATAATGACCCAATTCCTGGCTCTCCCTCAGCAGGTGCAGAAGGCATGGCCCACAGGGCGGTGGAATTGGAATGGATCTGCCATGGAAAGCTCATGTAAGGAACCAAAATAAAGTCCTAAGGGGCCTGGTACCCTCCTACCTGAATGACTGCCTCTCTGCTCTCTTGGTCTACAAGAGAGGGAGGTGGTAGCAGGGTATGGTGCGGGAGGGCCCCCTGCCTCCTCCTGAGGTCTGAAATAGCGTGAATCTGTTGACCATCAGGGCACACTGCAAAGCCTATAATTTAGAGCAGGTACTTAGGCAGGAGGGCAGAGGCTTTTGTGGGAATCAGAGGGGTGAGGGGATTTGGCTCTGCAACGCTGTCCTTGCTGACTAGTTATTTATGTGGGTGGGGTTTGCTGCTGCGGTTATTGTTCGGGGCTCCATTCCATTTCCAATTGATGGCAAGGTGCAGAAGGCCCAGGATAAAATACATAAATAAAATTAAGGGGGTCCCTGTGTAATTCAGAGCTGTGCTCTCCAGGGACCCTCTCACACAGCATGAAAGGAGATTAGAGGGCAGGGTGCAAAAGGTGTTGCCATTAGATCCTGGACACACAGATCTAACAGGTAAACCCCTCATACAGGGTGTCCAGCAGCAGTGGAGGTTACTGAAGCGCATGGTACATCCACATTAACAGGGCCGGCTCTGGCTTTTTTGCCGCCCAAGGCAAAAAAATTTCCCGCCGCCCCTCCCTCCCCCACACGGCAGGGGAGGGCGCCGAGCCCAGCCGCGGGCCGCTCTCCCCAACCGGCCGGAGCGTCAGGGGGAGGGCGGTGAGCCCGGCTGGGGCTCCGCTCTCCCCGGCAGCCAGAGCGCCGAGAGGAGGGCGGAGAGCCCGGCTGGGGGGAGGGCGGCGAGCCCGGCTGGGGCTCTGCTCTCCCCGGCGGCCAGAGCCGCCGCGCCGCATCGCGCCGCATCGCGCCGCGCCGCCCCCTTCCAGGTGCCGCCCCAAGCACAAGCTTGGTGGGCTGGTGCCTGGAGCTGGCTCTGCATATTGACCACTGAATGAGGAGAAAGAGGGGGTGAAGATTTTGTCCTCAGCTACAACCAATTGTATTCTTGGGCTTTGGGCAGAGGGGGAAGATTTGGGTCATGGCACTTGGTATGACCCATAATACTGTCCTGGATCTGTCTGCAGAAGAAATCTACAATGTGCCTCTCTGTTTGGGCTGGGCTGGCTAATTAACCAGGTGACCATAAATGCCATATTCCAAAAAAAGAAAAGAAAAATCTAGAGAGAAATGGGGATTCCAAAAAGTTCATATGACTCTTTTCTGGTTATTTTTCATTGCTTGTGTGTACTTCTGCATTGTGGGCACAGGCGGGCACCTATAGAGGTGGCAATGCTGTGGGTATTGAAGACCCGAATGGCCCCACAGAAACTTTTGGGTGCCTCTACACGCCTTTCCAGTTTGCTCCTCTCTATTCCGGCTAAAACATTTCATTTATGAAGAAGAAACTCAGTAGGAATCACTCACAGCAGGGGAACTCAGAATTTCTGAAAAAAAATCCGCAATCTTTCACATGAAATAACATCTGTCCATCCATCTCTTGCCATGGTTCTCAAACTACAGATCTTGGAGAGCTGGTAGGTCAGGTGGTACTGGCTCTTCCTCCTCGATTCCTGTGGCTTTTACAGACCTCCAGGGGAGTCTTGTAAAGGGCCAGAATAGCTGCATCCGCTAGGAATCCCTGTTACTATAAGAGAAAATAATCAGTTACTGTCACAAATCTATCTACCAGCTATAAGCAGGACATAGATTCTATGGTATTTCTCAGGCACCTAGCACCCAGGTATCTAAGCATGTATTTCACACTCTATATCCACTTGCATTTGAAATTAATTTACCAATAACTGGGTTTAGAGCTATTTCCATGCATTACACTATGTCCCACCCTACCATCTATTCTGTTCATCCTGGAAACCAGCCAATTAAATGACATTACAAATGTATTTCTACAGTGTAAATGTATATCTTACTCATCTTTTATGCAGAAACCTAGATACGTAACATGTTTGGCCAAAACAGGACTATTCTACATGAGCAAGGTTTGTTTACTGAGTTTTACTTCCACAATGAAAAATAAAATGAAATCCTAAACAAGCAGAGCTACAGATTGACAAGTATTTCAGATACAACCATGTTAACTAGTTAAAATCTTACTCCTCACATCACCGAATGGCCTGAGGTAGAATTAATTGCTATCCACATCTGCATATGCAATGATATTAATACTATCAAGACTCATTCATTATCAGGGCTTATTTGTTCATTAATGTGGTAGTGCCTGAGCTACAGAATGCATCCAATGAAGATCTTGTAGGCTTTATAGACCAACTTCCGCTCTCACTTATAGTGGAAGACTCCATTGCTATGAACAGAGTTGTGTGGGGTAAACAAGAGCAGAATTTGACCCTGTCACTTTGAAGTCTCCTTTTAAGATGTTAGTGTATACTGATAAAATGGAGTGAATTTAAAAAGCTGTGGCCCCAAACCAGCAAAGGAATAGGTATTTTAAAAAATAGCTGAGGCCTCTGACAACTGAGAAACTTCTGTGAGGCCCCAGTTCAACAAGCACTTAAGCATGTGCTTAACTTTAAGCATGTTCTTCAGTCCCATTGACTACAATGGATATGAAGTACATGCTTTAAATTAAGCACATGCTCGAATGCTTTGCTGAATTGGGGCTTGAGTGAGCAAGAATCTGCATGTGTGCACAACTCAGATAACACTGCTCTACAGCCAAAATGCTTCTGAAATAAATGTAGTCAAACTTTACTAATTCTGGGTCACTGAGAATGAAAATGATGCTTAAAATTGTTGATTGGCTCTAGTTTTCAAGATATGCTATTGGGTCAGTATATACGACCCTTGACTTGGGAATGGCGGAGGATAAGTGAGTTATAAAGGGAAGGGATCTCAATTTAAACCAGAAATGACTAAAATACATCTTTGACTGGATCTATGAATAAATCTATGACTGGGTTTGGACAGTACTTGCTTTTTAGGCAAAACAATGAATGATGCAATCTGAAGCTGGTATTGCTTCATACATGATATGAATTGCATCATGTTATTCCTAGAAGTCATGGATGATGCAATCATAACGAAGCTTACATCACTCTGCTGAACAAATTGTCCTATATCAGCTCTAGAAATCATACAGCGTCGTGCTCTCTTATTTGTCAGTGTTCGATTTTGCAAAGGGACACATTTCTGTTTAGCCAAAGTGAGCAGAGATGCCTCGTACTTGTGTGAACAGTGCAGATAACTTCTGCTATGTTTGTGGTGAAGTGACTTTTGCATCACAAAAGCGCAGTATAACCTCTATGGTTAAGAAAGCCTATCACCTTTATTTTGGCTGCAAACTTGGAGATCAGGACAAGAGGTGGGCCCCACGCATATGCTGCAACACCTGTGCAACAAATCTTCGCCAGCGGTTGAACAGGAAAAGGAAATCTACGCCTTTTGCAGTGCCAGTGATTTGGAGAGAGCCAACAGATCATACTAGCAATTGCTACTTCTGCATGGTGCCTCCAGTTGGGAAAGGTGTGTCAAAGAAGAAAAAGTGGACCGTGCATTATCCAAACATTCCATCAGCTATACGCCCAGTACCCCACGGAGAAGGACTGCCGGTTCCTGATGCACCAGAATCATTCTCACTTGAGTCAGACAAGGAAGAGGAAGAGGATGAAAAACCCTTTTGCTGATTTTTAAAGTGTTACATAAACAGGACAGGTGAAATATTATCATGTAAAGCAACAATAAACACATGAAAAGACCTAGGTTTACAATTTATGATTAAAACTCTACTATCTACACAATATACATAGACATAAAATGTAAAAACTTAAATATCTTAGAAACAGTAGCCAATCAGTTGTTTTAATTGTCATATTTGAATTCAGCACATCAAAATACATCATAAATAGCACATTTTATCTCTGAAGCAGACGACGTCTCAAAAATTGTAGACCAATGTAATTGCAGGGCTGTGTGTCCTAATGGACCGGGCCTGGGGAGACCTGGGATCTATTCCCAGCTCTGTCACTGGCCTGATGAGTGACCTTGTGCAAGTCACTTCATTTCCCTGTGACTGTTTCCCCTCTCTGTACTGTGGAGGTAATGATCCTGATCTTCCTTTGTAAAGTGCTTTGAGATCTAAAAGCGCAAAATATTAATATATGCCTAACTACTTCCCTTTGTCTATGCGCAGTTGCCTTCCTCTTGCAGCTGAACTGCACCACCCGGTCCGGACTGCAGTTAGGGCTCGACACACAACTCTAGCTGTAGGATCCAGCTCAAAAGCAAATGAACTGACTGTTCTCCCAGCAGCCCCGTGGCCTTTTCTGTTCCTGTCTCTTCTCCACACACCTATTCAAATTAGCCACATTGCACCCCAGTTATTAATTGTTTTTGACTGACTTCTTAAGTTAATTACAATTTCACAGTGTAATATCAAGCATGATTAAAACAATTAGATGTTCCACCCCCATGCAATCCCTCCCTCCTTCTCCCCAAGCCCCCTTCCGCCCCCCCCCCCCAACTTTTAGATACGCTTCTGCACCATTGCAACAAATTGTATGGTAGAATCTGAAATGATTAGCTTTTAAATGCATTAAACTGTTCATAAAGCAATTTGTGACGCCAGTTACCAAACTACAGTGAGCATCCCAGCCCAACCCCTCCTAAATGCAGAAAGATTCTTGGCAGCACTTGACTGCTGCAATGCTCTCGCTCTTTTTCTTTCTCCTCTCGCCAGTTGATGCATGAAACTTAGGAGAAATCAATGCAATTATAGATATGAAGGTCCAATTACTGAGAAATGTGATCAGACCCCGTCTTTATTTTTGAGCCCCTCAAACCAAATCAAGGAGGACTTTTTTTTAAAGGAGCATTTGATCACATGTAATAATATGGTGCAAAAGAATCATTTAGCAGGGGTCTGAAACAGGGACATTTCTAAAGCTCAGTGGACTGATTCCGATCTTGCGCAATACTGATTTTACACTGTAACTCCATTCACGTCAATGAAGTTATGCCTGATTTACACCAGTATCAATCCATTGTGTTCTGTGAAGTTATTCCTTACCTACACTGGTCAGACCAATGTATTTCCCAAACTGTGTATTCAGATTCAGGGACCCCCTTCTCCTTTCCACTGTATAATTTTACCCATTCAGTATCTTTCTTTTGCTGCATATCACATCTGCTCTCCTTTGCACAGCTGACTTGGCTCCAGCGCCCATAACAACAACTGTTGAAGGTGGGTGATAGGACTGGGAGGCTACCTGGTTACTCTGGATTAATACGTAGCCATTATCTAGTAACAGGTGTGCCCACTCTCCCATACAACAAAGCTACGAATGACTGGGGAGGTGCTGGGATCAAAATAGCCATGGTCATAAACTAATTTGCAAGCTGTTTAGGTCCAGATCCTCAGCTGATGCCTATCAGTGGAGCTTTGGGGCTATGTCGATTTACACCAGCAGAGGATCTGACCTATATAAACTGCAAAGAAGACGACCAATTAAGTAACACAGTTTATTTCAGTTCCCCGAATTACAGTATAGGAAGCTGTTTACCATCATAGCCAAGTGTGATGAATACTATTTATAACACTTATGTGGCACCTTTCATTTGCGGATCCCTAAGCGCACTGCAAACATGGACAAATGAAGCCTCTCCACATTCCTTCGGTGAAATTTCACCACCATTCAGCACAGCCAGGAAGAGAGGATCCCAGGAGTCCTGAACTCCTAATCCTAACTCTCACTACTAAACCACACTCCTTTCCTGTCTAAGGAACTCTAGTTCAAGCAGAAACCTGTCTTTCAAGTTGTTTCTGTAAAGGGTTCTCTTTTCAACAGCTCCTGCATGTCCACACCCAGCTGCTTAGGGCTGACTATATGCCCACGCATCACAAACATAGGTATATCTCCATATATTAAACCTCATCTCATAGAACTGGAAGGGACCTTGAAAGGTCATTGAGTCCAGTCCCCTGCCTTCACTAGCAGGACCAAGTACTGTCCCTGACATATTTTTTCCCCCAATCCCTAAATGGACCCCCTCAAGGATTGAACTCACAACCCTGGGTTTAGCAGGCCAATGCTCAAACCATTGAGCTATCCCCTTAGGGGAAGGGGTCTAAAAAGGGGGTGTAAATTTGTGGGCCTGGTTGAAACCAATTTGGTCCCCATTCTCCGATTTGTGCAGGGAATGGCCTCTCTGCCCCTGAAAATGCCTCCCAAGGTCCCTTGCCTGCAGTGAATTCACAGGAAGAAGTCCATAGTCATTCCCACAGAAATACGGGATAATGGCTATGAGCACATCCTTGTCCCAGCATACCACATAAGCAGCCTGTGTGCTGACCATCCTGTAGGAGGGGGAGAAATCCTCCCCTGGCCCAATGCCAAGGATTGAAGAAAGTACTCTCTGGGTTGCTGGACACCCACTGGCTTCTCCAGGGGATATGGAGGGGAATGGACTGTGGATCATCACATCCTGTGAAGTGAACCTGAACCTGCTCTTCCCCCAGCCCTAAATTATACCCCTTCCCTGAGCATTTAAAGGGTGCTCCCCCATTGCATAGGGTCTGGCCATCATCAGCCTCAACCTGCACCTCAAAGGCACACTAGTTCTGTGGCTTCCAAGGCTTTGCACAACCTAACAGAGGAGGCTACAATGGGGCAGGAGGAGAGCAGGATTGGTCCCTCAATGTCCATTTCCCCTCCCTTTTTTGTCATCTTAAGCATATTTCTAAGCCGTGGGGGTAAACGATCCCCCTTACAAAGAATACTACTAAAAAGCGATGAGATTTGAGAGCTTGCCAGCTACCTGCAGGTGAGCTGATCAATGAACCACCACCTAATGGCCTTTCAATAAACGTTACAGACTAGCTACGGTATCTCTTTTTGTTAATCTCCTGGGTTACTAGGTCTGGGATGGCAGCCAAACCTCCTCTGTCACCCTCCCAACCTTCAGGATGACACCAAAAAGCATGCAGTTGTCAAGGGCTGTCTAGAGCCAAGACATTCTTCCCCACCCCAGCCCCCTGTTCCCTGCAGCCCCCTGTTCCCCGCAGCCAGGAGTCTCTCATGGCATTCTAAGGCTCATCAAGACCATTTCTCTGGGCCACTGTTATTCACTGCTGTGTGACAACAGCCAGATGAAATCAGCGCTGTCCTTGTGCCCAGCACTGCAGTAAGTGTTGGCTTACTCATCTTGTGCTCGGAAGTTCAGTTCTCTCCAACTGTGTATTTTTTTTACAGGGCAGTGGTTACAGGTTAAATGGGCTGTGTCATTTATTTAAACAAAGCCTGGTCGTGTTCTACACTGAAAAGAGGAGAGGACTGGGAGGATTTGAAAGGTAAAATGGAATGTACTAGTTAAATCAGAACGGATCTCTATTGACAGGCAAGAACTGCAAACATGGGAGCACCAACTGAACCTTCAAAATGCAAATGCTTGTAACACCACACCCATCGGTCTGTTTTATACATGCACATACAGTACTGCCAACCACAAGAGCATAAAAATCATGACTTTGGCTCACAAATCATGAGACTTCTAAATATATATATATTTCCAATTCTTTTTATTTGTCATATGGTTTGTGACCCCATATGCTGATCACATTTGCAAGCTTTTCCCCTGCAACCATAAGGGCTAGATACTTACTAAAGTTGTAATGAATGCTGAGATACTCATGTAATCACTTGACTCCAGGAGTGGGGGCTTTAATAAAACATCAAACATCACAAGATTGGATATAGATATATATATATGTATACACATATATAAATAAAACATCATGTATTGATTGATTAATTTAGATGTGTTCATCACCTTTATTAAGCTCTTTATTAAGGTTCTATAATAAATTAAACGTTCACAAAAATCCAAGACAAAACTAGGACATCCCAAAATACAGCTAAACACCTTATCCTCTACCAGACAGTCCAGCTGATAGGACACACATGAAAATAATCTCTCCCATAAAAACAAACCCAATCACCCATCAGCAGCATTTCAACCCTGCCAGGCTCCTGTTATCAAAAGTCAGGGCGACAATATGAAGGTTCCAGCCTAAATTAATAAACAATTACAGCGGTGCAAGTGGATGACGACTGAGACACTTAGTCCCAGCAGTCTTCCTTGCATGAACAGACCAGATTTTCAAAGGTATGCAGATAGGCACCCACTGGGATTTTCAAAAGCAACTAAGCAAGTAAGGGGCCTAACTCAAGCACCTATCTGCATCTTGAGATGCCTAACTACCTTTGGAAATCTGGCCCTACCGCTGCATGCACAAATATCTGATTTGTGTGTGAAACTGTGGACATAACATTCAAGTATCTGCATGGTTATGCATACCTGACCTTTATGTGAAAACACTGATAAGTGTGTCTAAAAGCAAAGATGGGCCCAAAATGGACCCATTTATCTAACCCTTCCTTCCCCCTTAATTTTAAACTTAATTTTTTTTATTATTTTTATTTAATATTTATATTGTGGTAGCGCCTAGAGGCTAACCAGATCCAGGACCCAAGGTGCTAGGCACTGTACAAAGATAGTTAATGAACATTTGTTATAATGTGTGTAAGGGTAAAATTTTTCATTTGGAGATATGTCACGTGAGTAAACCTGACACCAGTCATTGGACACAACCAGGTTTGGCCGTGTTCAAAGTTCAGCGAACTAATTTGCCCCAACTGTAACTATAACACTATATTCTGTTTTTTCTTCCAATTTATGTAATTTCAAACTTAGGGTTACCATATTTAAAAAATAAAAAAAGAGGACACTCCACGGGCCCTGGCCCCACCCCTTTCCCACCCCAGCCCCACCCGACTCCGCCCCTGCCCCACCCCTTCCCCAAAGCTTGCATTTAAGTCCATAGGCAGCAGGTGGCCAGGCTAAGAAGGGACTCAGCCCCCTAGAGCTATCTCTGCCTTGCCATCCCACTACCTGCCCTGAATCAGTGAACAGCAAGAGTTAATGAGCTGGAGCGGGAAGCCAGGCCCAGCTCCACAAGACCAGAACCACTGCCATGGGGCGAATAGGGGGCAGGCTCGCTCTCAACTCACCCCCACAGGTCCTCTCCTCCTTACGGAGCCGGGGTACAGACAGAGAACCCCACACATAGACAGCAAGGCCTCACATACTCCCCAGAGAGTAGACTCCTCCCTCAGGGGCATGGGGTGGAGACTCAGCCACCCCCAAGAATATTTTCAGCAGCCACTTATGTTCGAGTCACATCGAAGTCAGTTGGTGCTTAAGCACTTTGCTGAAGGGGGGGCTCATTTAGCCGGTTTGCTTGCACAACTGCAGGTACTGTGCTTGGTCACCCATAGGCAAATGCCTATTTTATGTGCACAGTTTAGGACTTGAGTTTTGAAAGTCTGGCCCATAATGTTTTGTCTATTTACCTAAGCAGCTGCTAAACTACATGGATTTAGACCACAAGAAGCGCCCACAACAGTCACTGAAGCCAGTAGGAGCTGAGGATGGGAGCTGTGGGTACTCAGCATCTCTGAAAATCAAGCCCTCTCAACTCACTATTTTGCAAAGCTCTCAGAGATTCCTGGAACACAGAATGCACAACTGTACCACAGTAGGCATTCTAATCTAAATATTACTGTCAACTAACCTTGATTCACACGATGGAAAAAGGCACCAGCTCCTTTGAAACTGGCTTCCAGTTAGTATGTTTCGCATGCTCTCCAGTCACTAGTCAATCCTTTCTCTGCAACTTTCTGCAATGCAAGATAAGCATCACTTATGAATAAACAGCAACCATTTATTTGTTTCCATTTTTCGTCCTCCTTGTTTAGCAACCATCCTAGAGCCTGATCTGCTCCCTGACTGCTGGCATTGATGAGGTACAAAGCAGAGACAGGATGGCTCAGCATATAGAAGCCAAGGCCACTTCTATAATGCCAAGAGCTGTATTAAAAATGTTTAGAAAGGAAAGTTGAGTGGAAGAGACAGGATATAGTAGTGGAAAGAGCTTCTAAATGCAACAGCTTGACAAAATTTTCATCCATTATGTGGGGGGGGTTATGGAACGATTTCCTAATCATATGTTTAGTTTTCCTCTTGAATTTTGTAAGTATTTTCTAGTTGCTCTTTTACACCGTATTACAAGAATTACAATAAACAATTTGCCTAGCAGGAGATAAGTAAATCATGTTACTGTATATTCTGGTTCTGCAACATTGAATGAGTAGTGCCTGATATGGATGTAAATCTAGAATTTATTTTGAGGGGAAGTATGTTATGTACATGCTCTGTACTTCTTTATTCCACATTCTGTCTCTATTTCAGGATGATGTGATATTCAGAAGAATGACTTGCTTTAGAAGCTAAAAATACCTACCTACATACATACATTGCTAAATAAATAAGTACATTAAGGCAGATTAATGTTCTGATTAAAATCAAACCCAAATACATGGGGGAGGGGCAAATTATCAGGCATTGGACCATAAAAAGCGAAAAATTTTAAGGGATGTAATAGGGTAATAATGAACTAAACTGTTTTTAACCCAAATATTCAAATTCGGGTTTATTGCACCAAGTACAGTGAAATCTACTCTGCACCTGTTACGCTAATGCTCTGATGACAAACACTGAAAAAATAGTTGAGATAGATAGATAGATAGATTAGATAGATAGAAAGAACCCAGCAGGTTGTCCTCATAAACATATTTGATGACTGTAAAGAAAAGAAAACTAGGAAAGGAGCAGCTTGTCTAAAAAGGGTTCTCTGTATCTATTCTTGCTGTATCATACCCAAAAAAGTTAGGGTCCAGTGTATGGTACCTTCCCCTCTGACACTAAATTACAAAAGGTGATCTCCAATTACAGCCTCTAAAACCATTACCAGTTAAGAGAAAATAATCCTTGCAATTTGCAAAGCAATAAGTATTATGTCTAAGAGAGGAACATGTGAAAGGAAATGCAGACCCATATGTGCTCTGCAGTGAAAGGCAAGTCTCTTAGCTCAGGAGTGCCACCTCCCTGTTCGCTGAAAAGTGGAAAGCTTTTTGTCCTTACTAAGCTACTTCAGCGACAGTGAGCAAATCTGAAAATACTCAGATAAAAGTACATGACATTTTTGGGTTCCTTAAAGAAATGATGGTGGTTTCTTTTCCACTATGAATGAAGTGCCTTGGGGGAGGTATTCCTACACTTTGATTCACCTACCATATATACATCTCATACCAACTAAGTCATCCTTTAGATCACCTTCCTAAGTCATTTCTCTCTCTCACTCACACACACAAACACACACACAGAGAGATTGAAAAACAAATGAAATGCTTTCTCCCCACTCACCTCCCTTCTCCGCTCATCTGCCTGCAGTTACTATTTCAGGTGCTTGAAGGTGTCATTTATGCCGTAGGTATATGCCGTAGGACTGGCACCTTATAAATACCACAGTTGTTCAGTGGAGCATTGAGGATTTACTGCCTTGATTTTGGTTTAATTCAATATGTTGGGGAGGGAGAAGGGAGATTTTGTTTTCCTTTTCAGTGATTTTAGTGCTGGTGAAAGGTGGCAGGTTGACAATACTTGAATGTGAGGACCCTCTGTCCACAAAACAAGAAGGAACGAGTGATCTTCCCCTTACGCTGGCCAGCTAGTAGGCCTCATCTTTGACTCAGGAGAACTGCTTTGAGAAAGTAGCTTATTCATCATGCTCATTCAGTCCTCGAGCTCTCTGCTACAACTGGTAGTGAGGAAAGTGATGGTGAATCATGTGACATATCTGTCCACACTAACTGGATGGAAATCACAAATGTATTTACATAGCCCTCCTGGTACTCCACTTCAGTTCATTGGTTATTTCTAGAGATGGACCCAAGCAAATCAGTTCATATTTGAACATGTATCAAAGCTTTCCCTAAGCTCTTGGGTTTTCAGATCCTAAGTGTTGGTTTGGGCCTATCTCTATATATTTATTATTTACCTTTTGGCAATTCCATTGTTAACTTGATGCCTATGGGTTTGAATCTCCTATTGCGCATGCTGGTCAAATTTATTGAACTGCCTTTTCTGACTTTATCCTTACTTTTTAGATGCATGTTTCCTCCTCATTGCTCTGGAAAATGTCCTTTTTCAACAAGACAACAAAACCAGTCAAGTCTTCCTTTGCTTGTACAGAAACCACAAAGGATATGGACTTCTTTGATTGTTTTAGAATGGCAACCCTAGTTGTGATCTATTGCTCTTCTAAGTATCATCTGCCCTTTTTCTTTATTTTGAAACTTAACTCTTTTCCCTAGAAGCTCAAGGAGACCAATCTCGAAGTCATGACACTAACCTAACAAATCTGAAAAAAGGGAGGTACAGTAATTCATTTAACAATGGCAGTGGGAAAACGTTATGGACATTTATGAAAGTCCAGACATAATGAAGGTATTGACTCGTGATGTTTAGAAGTATAAATAACACATCGTGAAAATCTGATTCAAATTCAGATCATCACCCTTAAAAAGAGATGAGGAGGGTTTGGTATTCAATCCTGGGAAAATATATAGAGAATATCTCCTGAGTCTTCCTAGAACTGGCTGTTGGATTCGAAGTCCCTGCAGAAAGAGATCTTCAGAGGTGTCCTTCTTGAGAAAGATGAAGATGAAGATGAACTGTGAAAGATATATTTGACTCATCATATTCTAGCCAGGTTTCAACGTTACAGATCAGCCGGACCCTTCCGTGGAACCTGGCCCCTCCTGTGCAATCTCTGAATCCTTCCATGATCTAACCTCTTCTTTTGAAGAAGTGTGAACTCTCCAGAAGCCCCAACTCAGGAAAGCACTTAAGCACATGCTTAACTTCAAGCATGTGCTTAAGCCACATTGGAGTAGATTTTAAGTACATGCTCAATTGCTTTCCTAAACTGTGGCCTAAAGGGAAGTACATTTAAAAATGACTTCTTTTCCCCAAATAACTTTGCGTGCACAAGACATGATGGGGTCCACCAAGTTTAGGAATGTAGCATAGGGACTACAAATCTGATCAGTAGGCGTCCAAACAAGAGGACCTAGACTTTGCATGAGACATTTGGCCTGTTGCCTTTAAAAAAAATATTTTAAATGCTTTGGTCATTCAAAATCTTGACCTTTTCAAAGGAGCATATATCCACTAGCCAATATGAACCTCTCTACAGCCATACCAAGGCTGAACTTGCCTCATTCCCAATAGCAACATCCAGAGGTTCTTTATTACACTTGTTGCTCCAGATCCGCTAAAAACAGCTCTTTATTAGAACAATGAGGCTCGAACCAAAAATGAATTTCTCTTTTTAACACCAAAGTTAACTAAAGAGCTTAAAATTGCCTACTGAGTTTTTATAACTATAAATAATAAAGTCTCTGCAGATGTTCTTACCTTTTCTGTCCTCTCCTATGGAGCTGGAATCGCTCATGCTCGCCTCTACATTCCTTTTAAATGAATTGTCCCCTTGTTCTTTCTTAGCCTCAGAACTTTTTCTGGAATCCTAGTAGAGGCAGAAGATTTGCAGAGAGGACTCCCAGTGCAATCACCTCTTTGCAATAGTTCCCAGTCAAAATGTTCGTACGTACAATTCCGAGTATCATTTATCTTGAGAGATGTCAACTCTAAAAATGTTAGCGTGTGTCACTGTCATTGTAACTGCCAAAAATTAGCTTTCTTTCATCTGCAAGAGGAATAATTAACTTTGCGACTGTTTCCAAAAGTGCTAATTAATGGGTTTCACCAATTTGATTTGTCAGGATACATCTTGATCCAAACAGCAGCTTGTTTTTCCCCTGGAGAATTACAGCTCTTCTTTTGGACTCTTTTCCTTATCCACCAGTTTGCTGCAAGTTGCAGAAAAGGAAGTAGTGTATAATGCGAAAGTAAATAAGCAAGAAAAGGGGAAACCCCAGGTACTATTATTAATGATTATTCATTATTTTCTTTATTAATACAAAGTAAAAACGTGAGATTCCAATTAAAAAAATCTTTTAAAAAATGTTTGTTTGTTTTTAAACAAGATGATTCTTGAATATTTTGTGCCAGATCCTAATCTAAAGATCCAGCCCTGTAATGCAATGGAACCTCTCTCTGGAATGAGAGAGGCATCTTTCAGGCACAATGTAAAACTTAAAGTCTTGACCTCTTGTGATCATAAGAACTCCACTTTTTGTAAGAGAAGAGATATTTGCTCCAGTATGCTGGACAAACTCCAATTCCAGTAATTACATTTTACCTACTTACATTCCCCCTGCAGTTTCTTTAGATACAATCTTCTTCCTTCTCTGGACTATTGGGAGGTGGTAACCTGCCCAAGTTTAAATGCTATGTTTCTTCTCTGTAAAGCCATTCCATATTTAGATGCAAGTGCAACCATTTCACCCCACGGTGGAGCCATTGTTAGAAGCCCAGCCACGTCTCCACATGCCCACATAGAAAGCACAAGGACTGAGATTTTCAAACAGGGCTGAGAGAGTTAGATACTCAATTCCCACTGAAAGTCAATGGGAGTTGGGTGCCTAAGTCCCAGAGGCTACTTTGAAAATCCCAGTCCAGGAGCACAAAAAGTTTGGCTGGGTTCTGTGAGTAGGACGGTCATGATTTCCTCCCTCAGTCTGACCTGAGGAGATGATGAAGAAGGTTATGTCCAGAACCCACAGAGATACAATTAAAGGGAAAATTTCCTTCAGGACAAGCTCACACTCTCAGTATTTGTTTCTAGGGCTACAGGATTAATCCAGCCACCAAGTGGAAAATCTAGACCTTGCTAGAGGTCAAAGATTACGTTACTATTACTCTATACCTGGCATACAAAGATCACATGCACGAGCACAGCGGGAAACGTGGTTGTTGAAGGATTTCTGTGTATTACTCTAAGAGGGTGCTCTTCTTAGTGACAGAAAACACATACATGAAGACCAGTGTAAGTTATTAGGATACATACAGTTAGCCAGGCTTTAACCATTTTTATAGACAGAAATAACAACACTGGCAATGCACCCTCAATTTAGATCATATAGGAAATAAAGTCCCTAATTTAGGACTGTAAATATATAAAATATAACAATATCCTCATATACTATTTAATCCTCGGATTAAAGGACCCTGGAAGGTAGGCAAAAGGCCATGAGGTTTGAGATGGGGTTGGGGCTGCTTCTTCCTATGTAGAGTCAAGTCCAAAGTCCACTGAAGTCAGTGGAAAGACCCCACTGAATCCTATATGCTTTGGATCAGGTCCCCACCAGTCGGATCACAATGGTACACACACACGGCCCAAACAGACCCTGTTTTGCTCGAGCATTTCAGCATGGAATCCACACTGTCAATTAAAATGGATAATGGCCTCAAAGGACTATTGTTACTGGTTTCTTTCTTGGGCATGCAGCTTGCTGCTGCTACCGTAGGGTTTTTTTATAAATATTTTTTCTTTAAAAAAATTCTAGCCTAAGAATAATTGGAGTCATTAAAGGGAAGAGTGGCTAAACTTTTGCATGTGCTATTGAAAAGAAGCTGCATACGATTTTAAATCCAGATTTCTTTTGGTCATACTTTATGTTAAGGGTATATTTACAAATAATTTATAAATGATTAATAAATGATTAATAACGGTTTTATTAACATTTTACACGCATGAACAGTAAGTGATTATGGATGGTTATAAGCATATCAGGAAAAGATGCTACAGACAGTTATAAGCAAATTATCGATGTGATGGATTCTAACAAGTGATGAATTGATCAATTAAAAATCTATTAATCACTTATAAACTATTTATAAATGTGATCTTTATAAAAAGTATTTTCCCCCAACCTTTGATAACTTTGGGTACATCCTTGACCTGGCTATTCTTATTCATTTCTTCAAAACAACTGGTAACCTAAACCCTACAGGCTAAAGCAGTCAGCCAGGCAAGAGTTCATACCAAGAAATAATATTGTCTAAACTGGCCAACTGGCAACTAGTAGAAATTGTGAAGTTGCATACTGTTTGCATACTCCAAAACTGTCTGACACCAGATACAGAATTAGCTCATCCAACAGTATCTCTGTTTACACTGAAGCCAACATCATTTATCAGATATTTCTATGTAATTTGTTGTTATATTTATATTTACAAGATAGGCTAAAATTCTCTGTCCCTGCATTTTTAAGTGGGGTCTATGTTGTCTGTAGAGGAGATCACAAATTCTGACATTTGCTAGGAGCCACTGGGTCCTCTTTGCTATTGGGATAACCAAGAAGAATAAATTTCCCACCTATTTACTGTCACTTTTCCAATTTCACCTGTAGAGTCAAGCCAATCTACTAGATTAAATTTGTTGCTGGACTAAATTTGTATTGATTTCCTATTTAGGGTGACCCTTTTATCTAAGCAATTCATATGAGACTATTCTTGATGGTTTCTCATTCATCTGATGTTTAACACTAAGGAATTTTAACTGAAGCTGGTCAAATAACGGGGGGAAATATCCAAGCATAATTTATTTGATATTGATGGGAAAATATCCTCTATACAGCGTGTGGAGGGCCACCAACAATGACTGAGAGCCACATTCTGTCTTCAGATGTATGCGGGACACTCCCATTGGCTTCAGTGGGAGCCCTGTGAATATCTGAGGGCTGAGTTTGAGTCTGACAGTGGACTGAAGATGGAAAGAGTTCCCAGAGGCTGAAGGAGACCTCAGGAAAGCCAGCAATCATGTATAATGTGGCATTGGTACAAAGTGTATTACAAAAATGTGGAGGCAGCTTTAGCATAGCGCTGTGACTTGCTAACGAGGGGAAGAGCTATCTGCTTTGTTGAACATGGTATAGTGCATGGGTAGCCACAAAGCACTGCCTAAACTCCCAAACTATCCCTGTGTGCCCTGGGCTCAGTGTAGCACCTGAGACAAATTCTTTGGTCAGTCTCTCTTGACTGTGGCCAATTCCCCATCAAGAATCTGGGGATGCTAGGGGATCTTCCCAAGATTTACACATGGGGGCTTTAATAGCACGTTCAGCACTTGGACACCTAACTCAGCACTTAAGAGTGCCAAATGGGCATTTATGGAACAAGATGGTGATTTGAGCATCCAAACGCAGAATGTGGATGACTAGGTTCCCACATTAAGAAGTGCACTCCAATAGACAGCAGAGGCTGGGTGACTGGAGAGATACAACACCCAGATCTATGAAAGGAAGAGAGAGGACTGCAGAGGAAAAGAGTACCCAAAATATGGGGGAAGGTTTTGAAAGGGAGATGAGCCAGAACCTGAGGGAGACTTGTGAAATGAAAGCAACAAGTCAGATTGATGGTGACCCAAATTTCCAAAAGTGTGTGTGTGCGCAAAGGTGCACATGCAAGATACCTGATGTGTGCAAGCAAGTCAGGATATATGTGTGCTTAGAAATGTGTGTCCGCAAATCCTCATCCTAAGCACATGACACTGAGCGCTGCATGCATACAAATTAAGTACATACCAAAAATTCCAGCCAGGCACTTTGTAAGAATTCCTTGGGACTCCAAAATGGTCACACACCAACACTTTATTCATATGTTCCATTCAGGCAATTCTCAGGGAGACCCTTCTTCTGCCCCTATGGGACATTCTAAATCAAGGGGATGACAATCATGGTGTGACAGGATCACCAGACCCTTCATGGCCCCTTGCTGGAGGCCCTGTGGTCCTACTACACCCCTCCCCAAGAAAGGAGCAGTGAAGATGGGTCCTCCAAGCCTGCCTAGAGAGGCTGCACAGAAGCAGCCAATCAGAAGCCCCCGGGGCTCAGATAAAATGAGCTGTGGGGGTTGAACAGGTCAGTCACTGGCTTGGGACAGGAAGAGTGCTCCTCTCTGGTGACAGGTGCTTGACTGGCTGCATTTACTTATGCTGGGAAAAAGAGGACCTGAGAATATAAACCTTAAAGGTAATAGATAAAGGAGGTAGGTAGAAAGAGGTCCAGGGAATGCAGTGGCAACTAATTAAAGGGAGCAGCACATGACTGCAGTTCATAGGGTCCCTGGTTGTAGCCTGGAGTAGTGGGTGGACCTGGGTTCCTGCACTGGTGAAATGGCCTAAGCCCGGAGAAGGGGGAAAGGCTTGTTTAGAAGACTGAGTGAAGGGCTGGATTTAAAGGGCCCAGAGATAGGACCGAATACCCTGGCAAGGGCAGAGAGTTTGTTGAACTCTTTGCTACCCTAGAAGGGGTCCATTTTCACTGTGTGACTTAGTGAGGTTGACAGCCTACGGGGAAGAGGGGGGAGAAAAGATTGCAGTACCACACCCAGCTGCTAGGAGGCACTCAGACGCTGACTGTTCCCCATCACACACAGTGTGTAGCAAATGTTTTGCCAATCAAGAGAAATGTGAAGCTTGGATCTGCATTAACCAGTGAAGTCCTTAGCCCTTTCTCCTTCTGTTCCCTTGACTTTGCTACGATTGGTTGTATCTGTCCACCTGGGCATGGGAATGGGCACACGTATAGCTCTTTAGTATATATTTGTTCCTGGTGTGAACATGAGCTGATGGAGCCGAGAGAGCAAGCTTTGCAAAGGGGACTGTATGCAGATAACAGCTATTGTCCCTGCTCAATGGAGTGCATCCTGTAACCATCTTCTCTTTACAGGCTTTGCCTCCCTCCCCCACTGGCTCTGGATTGGGCTCATTTACTAAAAATTAGTTGGAAATGCAGAATTTCAAAAGCCTTACTTTATTAGTGTTACATTATTTGCCTTCTATCCCTTTCTCCCCTCCCTCCTCTGCTGTATGATGAATTGCCTGGTATTGAGATGGTAACTCCAGCCCAGGGACTTAGCAATCTCCTCCTGGTCCCTTGCACAGACAGATGGGACGGCCCATGTCTTGACCGTGATTGATTAGCTGGAGAAAGCCTGTTGAGTGGAGTTCCATGAAGATTGATGCTTTCTCCTTCTAACAGCATTTCCAAAAAGTTTCTATTACATTTTGATTATGTTTATAGCATCTCACTGGTCTCCAGGAAGATTCAATCTTTTTTTCTGTGTGTGTGTGTGTGTGTGTGTGTGTGTGTGTGTGTGTGTGTGTGTGTGTGTGTGTGTGTGTGTGTGTGTACACACTACCCTCCTATGTATATACTCTACATACTCCTCTCTATACATTACTCTGTTAAGGGTAGCTAGGAGTCCCCATTTCCCTTTCTTCCCTCACCCCCATTCCCAAAGACACTATGTCACTATTATTGATATAACAGTCACACCTACCAGCCTCAAGAGTAATCAAGCACATAGTAACAGACAGTCCTTGCCCCAAAGAGCTTATAAGTTAAATACTCCAAGGGTAGACGGGAGGAGTATTATCCCTGTTTTACAGAGGGATTAAGGTCACTGGTGAAGTAGTCTAAGCCCTGAGAAGGGGACAAGGCTTGTTTAGAAACTTGAGAAAAGGGCTGGATTTGAAGGACCCAGAGATCTCTGGTAAGCTGAGAAATGAGCCCAGGTATCTTGAGTCCCATTCCAGTAACTTAACCTCTAGGCTATCTTCTCCCTGGTGCCTCACTTCCCAGTCACCAGGCTGTGAACAACTTCTTGAAGAGTCCATCGAAATCTGTTCCCAGAAGAGGGGATCGCTCCAGAGCAAAGGGTGAGGCTGTTTCTCTACCAATGTCCAGATGGGTGGCCTATGCACAACTCTCACTTTCTGCCCAACTGACAACCCAAGCTCGATTCCAAATGAGGATCCCTTTGGCCGGGGGTTGCATGCTACCAGCCCTGCTGACCAAACTGAAGCAACTATTAGAAGAATAAATTGTACATGCCCCAAGCCATGGCTATGTCCAGCAACACATTGAAGTCCTCTCAGATCAATGCCTGCTAACGGACTATGCTTGGTAACAGAGTGGTAATACTTTGCTCTTTCATAGCATTTCAAAGTGTGGTGCAGCCATTAGCTATCTAATCCTCACACACTCTCTCCGCAAGGTACACAATCTGAGGCTCAGGGAGACGTAGGGAGTTGTACATGGCTATTGGCAAGCCAGTGGATTAGAATGCAGGAATCTGCATGCTCAGGCCTCAGTTTGAATCCCTATTCACATTCCCTGCCCACACATCTCTTGCCCCTGGGACATTTGCTCAAGGCAGCTGAAGAAGCGTTGGGTCCTCAGATCACATCCTCAGTGCAGAGCTGGAGCACAGTGTGTCCTTAATTCTTTTTCTTTGCTGGGAGCTAGCTAAAAGTTCAGCTAGCACAAGGCCCTCCTTGTCAGTCAACCTGCATCTGGGGATTGAGAACTGTCATTCGAACGTTTCTTCTCCCCACCGGCAAAGGTCAAAAGGCAGTAATACACACCTGCTGATAAAACACCAGGTTCACAGTATCTAGACTCCCTGAAATCACAGGTTCAAATCCCTACAGGTTAAATTCAGCTCTTTATCTTTCTGAGTGGGGGGTTCGGAGGAGGGCACTCTTTCGGATGAGACCTTACAAGCTGTAGACAAACATACCTGCCTGCTGTGGACATTAAAATTCCTTTGACAATTTTTGGAATAAGGTTGGAAGAAATTTGGAATTGGAGGGATTGCGCCAATATTTTTGGCCACTCGATTGTTGGAGCCAGTTGTACATCAGGCTACTGCCCTCTACCTCAGAGGCATCTGCATGTCAGCAGTGTTGTAGGTCCAGAGCTTGTGAAGAACATGGGATCCTTTGAGATTGGAGGCACGATATAATTATCATTAATAAGCAAGCAAATTCTTGGCTAAAAATAAATGAATAGGTAAGGAGCACAGAACTTCTGCTCCAAAGCATTAGACTCACCCATTATGTTATCCATTATTTGGGTAGGAAGGCCTACACCCAGCATGCCCACATATACTAGAGTGGATAGAAGCCCCAATCCCTATGCAGTAGGGTCTGTCTGGAGCTTCTCATATAGGAAGAGCCATATATATTTCAGCAGCGTTGTAAAAGGTAACTCAGATATTTGATGATGATTCATAAGTAATAATTTGTGTTTAGTGCTGACAGTGTGCTCACTGCTGAACAAGAAGCAAAGATAATGACAATGCCTGCCTCCAGATAAATCTATTTAAAATGTATCAGGCCAGGCTCATCAAAAGTATTAGGAGTGGATATTTCAGTTACAATACAATTTGCTTCCAGTTGGAACCAATGGCATTCTGATTGCGTTTCAATCTAAGCAGGAAATTGACTGCAGGCCAAAATCTTTGCCCCACTCATCTAGCCCAAGAAAACTGGCTGAACACTGGAATGCGGGGGGGGGGGGGGGGGGCAAGAGCCAGAGGAATCTTGCCCATCTCCGCTACCTCCTTGCCATGCCTAGGAAACAGAGCTGCTGCTCCAAACAAAGAGGTGAAATAAGATACACTCCAACACAGGGTGGGGAAAGCACTGAAAGATTCACTTAGTCAGCTTTTCAGAAACAGTCAGACATACCCACTACGGGCCGGGGCCAAAGCCTGTTGCATGAGGTCAAGCAAACTGGAAATCACACTTGCATTCGTCTCTTGCAGCCAAACATGCATAGAGGGTACATAGGTGGGGGCCTGTCCCTTCCTTTGGCAGGGGACAGCTGAACCCACCTGGTTGCTGTTGGGTTACATGCACATGTCCCAGGGCTGAAGCTTCTAATTGGGCTAAAAAAAATCCTAGTGTAAAATGCACCTGCAGAAAGAGGCCACCCTTCAGAAAACGTACCCCATCGTATTTTACTTGCATAACTTAGGCACCTATTTTTCCAAACACAACCCTTAAGGTACTTCCAAATGTTTGGGCATTTTGTTAGGGTTTTGTATTCATTCTGGATATGGTCATTGGGTTGAGTGGTTTGTTTTTTAAAGCAGTGTTTGTGGGTGCCGTTCTGTCTGGTTTTTCACATTGTACACATCCCCTTAATTCCCCTAGTGAGTTCTGGACAGACAGAAGCAACACGAACCCTGAAGTAACCAGGAGGGGCTGTGGAGAGCATGAGCGAGACTGTTGCCGGCACAGGGGCCCGAGGACAGCAACAGTGGGGTTCGTTGCCCAGTGTGCTTCGCGTCAATAAACATACCGCGGTGGAGAAACAATCAAAGTTTATTTGAGATCTCAAAGTGGTGCAAGGAGACAGGCAAGTCTCAAATCAAGCACACCAGCAAAAACAGTTTCTCTCTTCTTTATACATTTTACAAATAAGCCCCCCCTCTCTACCACCCCCCTCTACTCCCCCTCCCCTCTCTACCGAAGGCATGTTTATACATTTAAGCAATTAAATCATTCTAGGGCTATAAATCTAGCTTGTTAGTAACTTCTCTCTAAACTGTTATTTGGTTCTGTTTACCCTTAGTTTATTACCCCTTCCCCAGCTAGAAACATGCAAACCTCATCATTATCGCTTGGTACCTGGTATGAGCAAGGTCGTAATTGCTAACTGGCTGTTTACACATTCCAATTCCTGTCCTTGGCTTTTGAGGCCGATTAGAGTTAAACGTGGAAGGACAGAGTTTAAACATGGAAGAACTCTGGCTCAGGCAGGCCTAGTAACCCCAACAAGACCATGTGTTTTCAAAGGTTGCTAAACTTGGCGAATGGTCAGATCAGGAAACTGCTCCTTGCTGTAACCCCTCCAAGAAAGAATCCCCTCTGAAAGCTGAATTTGAGTTCTCTCTCTCTCTCTCTCTCTCTCTTTTCTTCCCAAATCAGATGCAGTGCCTGTGCTGACAGCAAAATCCTCTTTCATTTTGATTTAATCCCAAACTTTCCTAAACAACTCCAGAGAAAAGTGCAGCCTATCCGTCAGCAAATAGGAGAAACTCCTGCAGCTAAAGAGGGTGGTGTATTTGAAATGGGTATTGTTTATTTGGTTTGCCACTTTCTCAAAAAAATGGAAGCATTTCTCACCCAAAGCATAAGAGAGAGCTTTGTGCAAAGTGTTTTCTATGTACATATCCACATCAGAGAACCAATTGGAGGGCAATAAGAACCAACCTGCCTTTTCATCCAAAATATGAGCCCTGCCTAAATTCTTGCTGAAATCTGCTTTGTTTATTGTTTATGTGCAGTCTCTGCACTTCCTGAAATGAAATACTGGAATGTGGCTGGAAAGGCTGTTCTTGCAGCCCTTAAGGAGCTATACTGAGACTACTCTGAGAGCCTCGTCTCATGAGCTCTCCAACCCGATCTTTCTAAATCAAAGAGCTTTGTCTAGGTTTTAATAAGCTTCAAAAATGCACATCTGAAAGTTTGGATGATCGTCCAATCCAAGTACCTGTTTCATTCCCTAATAGAAATGTAGGGCCGGAAGGGACCTCGAGAAGTAATTAAGTTCAGCCCTCCTGCACTGTGATAGGACCAAGAAAATTCCTAGCAGGTGTTTGTCCAACCTCTTCTTAACAACCGCCAATGACAGGGATTCCACAACGTCCCTAGGAAGCCTAGTCCAGAGCTTAACTACCCTTAGAGTTAGAAAAAATTTCATAATATCTAACTTAAATCTTAAATCTAGGGTTACCATACGTCCGGATTTTCCCGGACATGTCCGGCTTTTTGGGATTTCCCCCCAGACGGGGATTTGAAGCCCAAAAAGCCGGACATGTCCGGGAAAATCGGGGCCGGCGGGGCCGGGGACCGGCGGTGCCGGGCCGGGCCAGCGGTGCTCGGCCGGGGGCTGGCCCGGGGCCGGCACCACAGGGCCCGAGCCGACCCAGGCTGGAGACGCCTGGGGGGCCAGACTGGGCCGCGCCTCCTCCCCCCACTCTCCCCCCTTACCTGCTTCAGGCTTCCCGCGAATCAAATGTTCGTGGGAAGCAGGGGAGGGGGCAGAGTTGGGGCGGGGCTGGGGGCAGAGCCGGGGCCCCGTGGAGTGTCCTCTTTTTGGACACTCAAAATATGGTAACCCTATGAAATCTCCCTTGCTGCAGATTAAACCCATTACTATGTGTCCTACCTTCAGTGGACATGGAGAACAATTGATCACTGTCCTCTTTATAACAACCCTTAACATATTTACAGACTGTGCTCCACAGGCTCCAAGGGCCACAATATGGTCCACAGTATTTTCAGCTGCACTTTAAGTATGCGCCCAGTTTTCAGCTAGCCTTTGGTTTTGCTCACCTACTTGCATGAATGACTGACTGCACCCACTAAAGGCAATCAAGAGGTGCAATTGCAGCATACTCGAGTTCGCTGTGATCTCGTTAGATCAAAGCTAGCTTGTGTATGTCTACACATGTTGCAGCCACACCTCTTGATTGCAGTGTAGACATACGCTAAATATGAGCACTCAGCCATGTTTTACACATAATACCAGTCCTGCCATTTGTGCAATGAGGGGTAGGGGAGAGGCTGGACAGAATCCTGAGGGGATTGGAAGAAGTGTAGTTCCTACTCTCTCCTGTCACTGGATGGAGACTAGGTGGCTAGGATGGAATCAAGGAAGCACAATGATGCAATGGGCATGTCATTGTGCATTCCCTAGTAAACCCCATGAGGTATTTTGAAGGTGTAAGCCAGAATCCTTCTTTTGGACGCTTGCTGTTTCTTAGCTCATGGCCACACAACCATAATATTCCTGATGTTCATACGGCAGAAATCTAGCTCTTAGCATATCCAAAAGGCTGTTGCTCATGCCAAATGTGTGCACACTCACTTTTGCATGTGCCATCAGTGACACACTCTAAAATGGGCATGCAAAATCAGAGACGGGGGCTGAAGATATGGCCCCATACGTGCTACACCCTTTATGCAACCACAACGTATTACAAATGCATGTGTTTTCCATGCAGGAACTGAAGCCAAGTTGAGAGATGCAGCCCACAAAATTCCTGAGGCCCTTCCCTCTCTGTCCCTTGCAGTCTAGACTTTTTTTTTTAATATAGATTCCATTTTTTATTTCTGCATTTATTACACATGCAAATTACAGATGAAAGCAGCAACTACACAAACCATTACTCAGAGGAGCATCTTTCCAACTGCTGGACTTGGACTGAACAGCTTGTGGTTAATTTGCTATATAATCACTGCCTGCAACAGGAAGGCAAGTGTTTCAACTGTGCTAATATTATGAAAGGGGAAGTTAACCAAAGAGATAAATCCTGAAGAGCTGCAGCTGGGATGAAAGAGAGGCAAATAAGTGAAGTTGGAGCCAAGGCTACAGGCCTGCAAAAGTGGCCTTTTGGATTTTTAAAGGGATAAAAGATATCAGTTCAGGTTACAAAACGTTTTGAAGTTGCTTTTAGCCTGATTTCAGAGGTACTGAGCCCCTGCAGCTCCCACTGACTGGAGACTCAAGCACTACCCTGTGGTGCATGTAACCATGTAAGTGTTAGCATTAGGTTGCCGGTGTTCTGCACCATTTCTAGGAGGCTGCTGTGTGACCTTGGCCAAGTGACTCCAATCTGCAATGCAGTTTCCCCATCTATCAGGTGGATATAATGATGCTCAGCTTTGTAAAGTGCTTTGGGATCTAGGGACAAAAAACACTCTTGAAAATTATTATTATCTGCTATGAATTTTAAAATTCTGCTCTCCCATCAATTCATGGAAGACTTACGTTGATAATGCCTGCTACGTCAGAGAAGATGGGGATTACCCGTGTGTATCTTCCACAAGCCAGTGGCAGAATAAACCCATGTAGGATGATGGATGAACTGGTCCGAATGAAACGAAAACCCCTCCTCCCCAGGAACTCTCCATTCCTAGAACCAAGTGCAGAGTAGTCCAAACTCTTTGGGTGGCTCTTAAATGTTTGCATCAGAGTTTCATTCTAGTTTCCAGCTAGGTCTGGAGCCAAAACCCCACATGAAAGTGCATGACACCTCACTAGGGAGTCTGCTCTCGCGAAGGCCCCTGCCCAGTAGTTCAAATATGAAGTTCAGATCACTCCGAGAGGTTCAGGTCTGAACTCCGCACCATTTGAGGTTTGGCCCCAGTGCATCTGCACAAGTAGAAATCTGTAGTCTAGACAGGCAAAACTGCTACAAGCAGCAGCTTGCACCAGGACAAATTAACCGTGCTTGAAACACTGGTACAAATCGTAGCTTATCTTGTCTGCACTAGGGGTTTGCCTTAGTGATGCTACACTTTGGCTGGCCGCTGATGTTTGTAAGTAGGGATAATCCACACTGTAGAAAATCTCTTATACCCATTTGATTTGCTAGAGGGGCTCATCTTATCCAATGAAATTGGGCTTCTTCTGACCCCCATAGGCTTTATGTGGCATTAGGGGTGATGTTTGGTCACCCCTTTTAACCTTGAAAATCTACCCCTTGGGATTTAAGCAAAATGTTACAGATTAAAAATGACCTCCCAAGATACGAGCACCTTTCTCTTTGGGGGCCAAAGGAGTGGACTGGTCACAAAACATCCTCCTTGTCTCCTAGCTGATTGCTTTCAGGACCACAGCAGCCTGCGGGTCTGTCTGTCAGCAAAATGAATTCAGTGCCCACCAGTTAATAATTGAAGAGACAGAATGGGGATTCCTGGGTGTGTATTTAAAGAACAACAAGCATGAGATTCAGAGTGGGAGGAGAAGGGGGGGAGGAGGAGATCCTTGTGCTATTCATGAAGAAGAAAGAAAAGAGACTGAAGAGATGCGGGGCAGGCTGGCTAGACAATAGGCAGATAGTGAAGTTAAAATGCTAGCCTTGTGGTTTCTATGTCCCAATCAATAGAACAGACAAGGGCACAAAACTCCAGATCAATCAAGTGGAGGTTCTCTCTTCTACTGTTGCATCCTGCTAACATCAAGGCTTAGGTACCACAAAGGCCTGGCATCCGGGGCACCCCCATCAGTGCATCTTACACCATGCAGCAGTGTCTCATGCCCAAGGGCTCTGCCATCCCAACTGCAGGTGTCTAATGAGCCCCCTTCAAGTGGTAACAGTGCAAAACCTCACCTGCGGCACAGGGTGAAGCAGCAATGGTGCCGTGTATCAATGAGTTATTCATCACTCATTAACGACAGAGTGCAAAGATGTTTAGTATTTCATGGAGGGCAGCTTCTGGCAGATCCAGAGACTCATTAGCCTGATGTTTAAGAAATGATGTGAGAAAGCAACAGCTAAAGAGATCAGGGTGTTACATCCTGTCCCTTCTCCTTATTCCTCCAGGCCCTGCTTTCAGTCTTGTCATCTTGCTGCCACTCCTAAAATATGCACTGCAAAATTATGAAGCCATCACATTTAAAACCTTAGGATTCGTGCCATCTGGTTGTGTCGTTGGAGCAATCCCAGAGTCTGAAAAAGTTGTCAAGCCCATTATTTTAATTGTGTGGTATCCCACATCATTAAGAGGTTGGAATGGAAGCTGCATGTGGAACTCTCCCCTGGCTGCCTCCCTATGATGTGTGTCACTAACATTTAGCCTTGATGCAAGCCGGTGCAACACGCTGAAATCAATGGAGTCCCACCCACATGCACTACGCTGTGTCATCCCTGTTAACATTTAGCTGATGAGAAACAAGAAAGAGTAATAAGATTATGCAGAGAGGATTTGGAAAGAATAAGATGAGAGGGAAGCGTTTAAACAGCATGCACTCTGCAATGGAGACAGGTGGCCACTCACTGATGGAACAGACATGCATTGTTAACTTCCACCAGGGAAAGCTTCCTAAACATGGCAACCGAGGGACTTCCTTCTGCAACAGTCAGCAAACTGCATTTCTTAACCACGGGTTAATCATTTAACATACAGCAGAGAGGAGGAGGAAGACATCAGTGCTAGAAACAGCTACAGCTTAAGACAAAATAAGAAAACAGAAGAGAGGGAAGATTTCCCAATGCAAGGCCTTCCAAGCTATCCAGGTGTCACTCAGACACACCAAGATACATTGGTTCATCTCCCGCACTGCTTCCATTTTTCTGTTATGCTGCAAGTAATATAATGATGCCGAAGGAGTCTCTATTTGTAATGAGAAACCTCATTATTCTAGGTTACCCTCCGTGCATTGTGTCCCCTCTCTATTGTGGGGAAGCACATAAGAAGCAACCTGTGGGAGGCTTTAGCTATTAGTACTCAGAGCACAACCCCCGAAGCTTAGACCATGCAAGCTTCAACTTCACTTTTCACGAGCACTCATGATAGTAAAAGTCAATGGCACAAATGTTCACAGAACACAGCCAGGGAAGGGGTGTGCATGCTGCAGAAGCCAAAGAAGCAAATCTGTTCAGGGCTTCCCCCACCCATCCCCAAACTATCATCCCTTCACCCTGTAAGTACTTAAATTATTTCTATCTGCTCAACATCAGCAGACATCATCAAACTACAGATCCCTGCAGGGCTAGAGAGAACATATTGGGATTGGGAGGAGAATGAACCTGAAAGCTGCTCCACACAGGCAGAACAGTTTGCAGGATCAGAACCTAGGAAGAGTGCTAGTTACTAGGCAACTTCTTGTTACTGTGTTGGGAAACAATGAAGCTGACTACCCGCATAGTGCAGCCATTATTGGAGAGAGAGGCATTATGCAATTACCTTCAAATCCTCTGGAGGGAAACCCTAATAGGATACCCTGGGTGCAACTGGGTGCTGTACCTCTGAGAGGGCAGCCCAGGGGGAGGGGAAATAGAGGGGGATTTAGACTACCTTTATGCCTTCCTGATTCTGGGTGCACCTCCCACCGCAGCTTAGGTCTCCTAGTGGGAATACTTAATTTATAGCAACCCATCGCTGGTTGCCTAGGGGCAGCAGTGCTCCCTGGAATCTCCACAGCTCTATGCGTTACAACCCCACTCCCTCCCTGTCTGAAACATCCAGCCCCCAGCTTTCCACCTAGGCTGGTGCTTGTGAGGGGTTCTGTGTGAGGCTATATATGGCAGCTGAATGCATCTCCTGTGCTGTGGAAATTCTCCCCCAGCCAGCTCAGGGGCTTTTCCAGGCCCCTTATGCTACTATAGCAATGTCCAGGGGGCAGGAAGTGAGTTCCACAGATTAACTACGCGGTGTGTAACAACGTATTTGCTTGTATTGGTTTGGAATTTGCCCAGATCTCCAGAAGTAAAGCGCATTGACTAAATCTGCCACTGGACCTTGCAGGGAAAACAGCTTGATATTTTAAAAACATAATTTGCCGTGAACCCTGGCCTCTAGGATTTTGACTTGCTGAGAGAGACGGAGAAATGAGTTATAGTGCAGGACATTAGTCGCACATAATGCAGGCTCTTCGTAATATTGTGGGGTGTTAGTAATAGAAAATTCAATAGCACAGCTGTGAATGAATGAGATGGGGAAAGGCCTTAAAGCCTTTATTAATGGTTCAGATCATAAGAACAGTCATACTGGATCAGACCAATGCCCCAGCTGCATGGGACATGCTACTGGTCTCCTTTTCAGGCATTGAACTCAACCTGCTAAGGATCAAATTTCTTAAGCCCAGGCTCTACATATGTGCGTGCAGTTGTGCTCATGAAAGTTTTTTGCATGTACAATTTGCCCTGCCTTGTGTATGCAAACCTGGATTTATGCTCATAATACAAATTGCCCCTGCAAACACATGGCTGTAAATTTAAAAGCCATTTTTGGCAACCTGGCCCCGGGCTAAACACTTGAGAATAAAACAAGCAAAATGATTTAAAAGAGAGAGTAACCAATAATGATACAATCAACTGGCAGGGAAAAGACCCTGCATTTATAACTTAATGTAATATTAAATAATATCCAGAGAATACAAGCAAACTCCAGAGTGATGAATTTGGCAGCTATTTTCTGGAGGCAATAAATCCAAGTACTTTCTCCTTCTCAGTGTCTGTGCTGACTCATTTGCAGAGGAAGAGATAGAGCCCATGAAGTGGGCACAGGGGAGTCCTTCCTTTGGGAAATACCTGTCAGTGCATTAGGTACAATTCTGGTGGGTTCCGAAAGCTCTTCAAGACTAAAGGCACACTCCTTGGGTGCATCACAGTTGAGCTCGGTATCATGCTACCTTCCTGCACACCATAAGCCAGGTGTCAGGGGAGACCAGTTTAGCGTCCAGTATAATTTGGTGTAGCCACAGGGCTGCTGGCCCAGCTCCCTATGACCCATGCTGCCAGCGAAAGACTGGCCAAAGCATTGTGCACTCTGGTTCCTTCCACCTTTTGTATTTCTCCTCCCCACCCCAACATCCCCCCGCCCCCCGCACAGGGGGAATTCTCAGCAGCCCGTTTAAAGCAACTTCAGGCCCTCTTTGCACTGCTAGAGGGGACTCTTTGTAAGGCACAGCTGAGCCCAAGGTATGTGTGTGACTTGTCTCCAGAAGGGGCAGTATCCAAAGAGGAGGTGAACCCAGGAGAAGCAGGAAATCCCCTATTTCTGTGTTGGTGGCTGGCAATGGAGGCCAGGAGGTGTCTTCCTAGTTCCTCAGTTTTAGCCAGTTATCATTTCCCTCACAGAAAGATAATGAGAAGGGAGGAAGAAACGCCTGTGAACATAAAATTCAGCTGCCACTTACAATTTTGTGGCTTTGTTTTAAAATAAATGCAACTTTTCTAGCCTAGAGATATAATTGATCTTTTAATTTTGGTTGGAACATTCATTACTAGGAAGATAAAATCCACTGTCCATAGAAGTCTTTTTCTGTGAGTTTTAGTGCTAGTGAAAGGGACAGGATTAAGAGCCATGGAGAATGAAGTTTTCAATTTACCCATAGGCCGGGGACATTATGGATAGCAGCATTGCAAACTTCCCTCAACCATCCTGCAAATGAGCCTCAGTCTGAGATTACATCTAAGCATGAGAGCTCCATGGTCCACACAGTCCTTGGCCAGTATACTGAAATAACCAACCAAGTTCCTTGACAGCATTCATTGTGGTGATGGTTTGTGTGATGCAGCACCTACCCACTCGGAACCTGACGGAGACCCATCAAACTCATTTCATTCAGGCCACCAAGCAGTAATGACTTGCAGTCACTGCCAACCTTGGGTGCATTTGAACCATGCAACCAAGAAGTCACAGGCTCTGTAACCCACCCACATGACCAGGATCCAGCCAGTCCTCCTCTAAAAAGAGCCATTTCTTCCCCATCTTTGCATAAGCACTTCAACACAGCGTGGGTCTTTGGGTTACCTTTGGTAAATGCCTCCTTGGTTAAAATCCATCTGGTGTAGTGGCTTCTTGTTCAGAGCTTCAATTACAAGCTTTCCCCATAAATCAGCCAAGTGATCAAATACACCTGCCACTGAGCCTGCTAACTGAACTGATTCTAACTAAGGTTAGGCAACAATCACACCGTTTAAAACAAAGATATAAACAAAGGAAAAAGCTACATCCTACATAGCAGCCAAGCAGAAGCTCTCCACCTGCACAGGAGCCTGGGGGCAGCGAGCCCCATTGTGTTGCTGCAAACATACACTCACATGGCACACAAAGTGCTTGATATCAGTGGGTACACAAAAGGAACAGTGGCTTGGTCATGTCTCCAACTGACCGGGCCATGTTCCTTTGAGACCACACAGTAGCCTTCTGCTCAGGTCCTTCACAAATGCACAGGAATGGAAGTGGCCTTCTTCTCCGATGGTGCACTCATGCCGCACTAGGCCGGATTTAGCACCTGTCTAGCAGAAAGTGCCAACCGCTGAGCTGTTATGCCCAGTTCTGTGCTATGCTTTTTTTGCCTGTCTTCACGAACAAGGTCAGCCCCCAGACTTCTGCACTGGGCAGCACAGCATGGGGAGGAGGTGACCAGCCCTCTGTGGAGAAAGAAGTGCTCCAGGACTATTTAGAAAAGCTGGAAGAGCACAAGTCCATGGGGTCGGATGCACTACATCCAAGGGTGCTAAAGGAGTTGGCCGATGTGTTTGCGAAGCCATTGGCCATGATCTTTAAAAACTCATGGCAATCCGGGGAGGTCCCGGATGACGGGAAAAAGGCTAATGTAGTGCCCATCTTTAAAAAAGGGAAGGAGGAGGATCCGGAGAACTACAGGCCAGGCAACCTCACCTCAGTCCCTGGAAAAATCATGGAGCAGGTCCTCAAGGAATCAATTCTAAAGCACTTAGAGCAGTAGTTCTCAAACTAGGGCCGCCGCTTGTTCAGGGAAAGCCTTTGGCGGGCCGGGCCGGTTAGTTTACCTGCCTTGTCCGCAGGTTCGGCCGATCGCGGCTACCACTGGCCACGGTTTGCCGCTCCAGGCCAATGAGGGCTGCAGGAAGCGGCGCAGGCCAAGGGACGTGCTGGCCGCCCTTCCTGCAGCCCCCATTGGCCTGGAGTGGTGAACCGCAGCCAGTGGGAGCTGCAACTGGCCGAACCTGCGGCCAGTAAACAAACCGGCCTGCCAGGGGCTTTCCCTGAACAAGCCGTGGCCCTAGTTTGAGAACCACTGTCTTAGAGGAGAGGAAAGTGATCAGGAACAGTCAGCATGGATTCACCAAGTGCAAGTCATGCCTGACTAACCTAATTGCCTTCTATGACGCGATAACTGGCTCTGTGGATGAGGGGAAAGTAGTGGATGTGTTATTCCTTGACTTTTGCAAAGCTTTTGATACGGTCTCCACAGTATTCTTACCAGCAAGTTAAAGAAGTATGGGCTGGATAAATGGACTATAAGGTGGATAGAAAGCTGGCTAGATCGTCGGACTCAACGGGTAGTGATCAATGGTTCCATGTCTAGTTGGCAGCCGGTATCAAACGGAGTGCCCCAAGGGTCGGCCCTGGGGCTCGTTTTGTTCAATATCTTCATTAATGATCTGGAGGATGGCGTGGACTGCACCCTCAGCAAGTTTGCAGATTACACTAAACTGGGAGGAGTGGTAGATACACTGGAGGGTAGGGATAGCATACAGAGGGACCTAGACAAATTAGAGTATTGGGCCAAAAGAAATCTGATGAGATTCAACAAGGACAAGTGCAGAGTCCTGCACTTAGGATGGAAGAATCCCATGCACTGCTACAGACTAGGGACCAAATGGCTAGGCAGCAGTTCTGCAGAAAAAGACCTAGGGGCACAGTGGACAAGAAGCTGGATATGAGTTGACAGTGTGCCCTTGTTGCCAAGAAGGCTAATGGCATTTTGGGCTGTATAAGTAGGGGCACTGCCAGCAGATCGAGGGATGTGATCATTTCCCTCTATTTGACATTGGTGAGGCCTCATCTGGAGTACTGTCTCCAGTTTTGGGCCCCACACTACAAGAAGGATGTGGAAAAATTGGAAAGAGTCCAGCGGAGGGCAACAAAAATGATTAGGGGGCTGGAGCACATGACTTATGAGGAAAGCCTGAGGGAACTGGGATTGTTTAGTCTGCAGAAGAGAAGAATGAGGGGGGATTTGATAGCTGCTTTCAACTACCTGAAAGGGGGTTCCAAAGAAGATGGTTCTAGACTGTTCTCAGTGGTACCAGATGACAGAACAAAGAGCAATGGTCTCAACTTGCAGTGGAGGAGGTTTAGGTTGGATATTAGGAAACACTATTTCACTAGGAGGGTGGTGAAGCACTGGAATGGGTTACCTAGGGAAGTGGTGGAATCTTCTTCCTTAGAAGTTTTTAAGGTCAGGCTTGACAAAGCCCTGGCTGGGATGATTTAGTTGTGGATTGGTCCTGCTTTGAGCAGGGAGTTGGACTAGATAACTCCTGAGGTCCCTTCCAACCCTGATATTCTATGATTCTATGAAGAAGGGGTTTGAGTGCCTAAAAATAAATAAGGAAATGAATCCAGCAATATCTGATGGCAACAGCCATGCCTAATTTTCACAGAGGGCAGGTAAAACTCACCTGGTATCAAGTTTCATAACAGACCTGAAGTATAGTTCAGGTTGTATGAAAGCCTGGAACAATTTCCAAATTAATCTGAGCCAGGTCATGGCTTGGGGTGTAGGGCATGTGAAAATGAGGTCTGCTCTTGAAACTAGGATTTAGCATGGCAGCCTGGGTTGAGTTAACCTCAGAAAAGGTTCTCAAGAACCCAAGCAAACTGAAACTGACACCAGTCACCATTGGCCAATTTCATGATCCTTGAGCACTAACACTGGAAGTGTATTCAACCTTGTATAGCAAAAGTCTCAGTCCGAGCAGAATAGGAGATTAGTTCAGTATCCACAAACAAAGATAAAAACATGGTTATAAAAGCTGCGTGTTCTCCATTAAGGAAAACAGAGTTATGTAGAGTGAAAATTCCCTAAACAGGAATGGGCAACCCCCAATACTGGTAGCAGAGCAGCCCCCATGTTCTAATTAATCGGATCTGAATCAAGCATTGCAACTGATTTGTGGCCCAATTGTACTGCTAGTGCAGCCAGCAGAAGTTTTGCCATGCACTTAAGTAATGTGATGTTGGGGCCCAAATTCTGAGAGCTGCTTCAGTGGGTGTTGTGAGTGCACAGAACCTCACCGGATTCGGCCCTTCGCCAGTTCCGTACCTTTGGGCAGGGATCACAGCTCGCTTTTGTGTTTTCACAGCGTGAGACACACAGGCAGCGCCCACTAGATAAAGCAATGAGGGTAGGAATGACAATGACCGAGAGCGTAAACAAAATGTATTGAGAGAATAAAAGCACTTTAGTATTTGCAGGGCCCTTTTTTCATTTTCAAAGCATTTTATAACCATCAAATTAATCCCCTCCCCGCCCCCTCCCCACCTGCCACGTACACATAGACTACCACGCACACACTACCCCCCCACCCCCCCGTGTCCTCTTTTTTGCTTGTGGAAATATGGTAACCCTAATTGAGGGCAAAAGGGCCGAATTCTGCCAGCCTTGCTCAGCATCTCTGGCACTGACTGCGCTGTAGCAGCTAGCAAGCTGCACCATGGTGGAAAGAACATACCACGGGGGAAGGGGATTACTTACTTTGAGACAGGGACCAAATCTTTGTTCTGTGTCCAGCACCTAGCATAACAGGGTCCTGGTCAATGACTTGGGCTCCTAGGTGCTACTGCAAAACAAATAATAATAAAGTGCTTGAGATCTGGCTATGGAAATGTCTGTGCGAAAAGGGTAACAAGGATGCCCAGGTTTCTCCTGAGCTGCTTGGACATTTGTGAGAGCCTCCCCTTAGATGGCCACCAGGGTTCTCTAATAATTCCTGGAAAAATGGTTAAGTGGCAGCAGCAGGAGGAGATGGAGCAGATGGTGCCACCTGCATCATCAGATGTTTTTATCACATATTATCTTTTTTTATCACACAAAGAACGCCTTGAAAGCGAAGCCGAGCAGAGCGTGGGAGCTCTTGTAGGTTGTGAAGGTGTGAAAATCACAGGTAGCTGTGCTGCTTCCCCTCCGTGCAGACGTTTGGCTCAGTTCTGAGTTCCAAAAGCTCACGTGCGTAGGAGAAGCACAGCACCCACATGCTTACAGCTGCAAAGTGTGCTTGAAAGGAAGGGGTTTCATTTCAATTGGGTTATCTGACCTGCCTGGTGCTGGGAACCAAGGCTGCACAAAGGGTTCACATCAAAACCTAAAGCCAGATTTAAAATGCCCTGGCTTAGATTTTCAGTGCAAACCCCCGACTCTGAGATTCACCCAAAACACCAGCCAAGGGTCATACAAACCTTGGAGAAGACTTGGAATGGCCCCAAGCTAGCTGAAGACCCTTCCCCAGTTGCTCCCCCACAGATCACAAGGGACTGCCCCCATCCATCTCCCTTTACCTCATCTCCCACAAGCCACTTGAAGCCATCCTCACCCTCAATCTCTTCCCTCCTGCCCCTAGAAGGCCCTGCTCCCATCACATCTTCCTGATGACATGCATTCCCCTCATGCCCACCACTACAGTGGATGGATAGCAGACTTCTTCTCCATCCTTACAGCCTTCAGGGGGCCAGCAAGCAGGACCACACTATACCTTCAAGGGGCCAAGCTGTCCCCAACTCTTTCAGAAACATAAGAACAAGGAAGTGATCCTCCAGCCAACTGCTGCTCTACAGGCGTTGACCTAATTGTGGCTTCTGAAATACACCATAGACATCCCCAGGAAGTCACTCCAGAGATGCTGGAGGGGGTTACACACTACTAGGACCTCCAAAGGGATCCTGGTGCAGCGGGATGGGATCGAACTAGAAACATCAACCAAATTTCTGGGGTGCTATTCTAGGCAACTGCCCCTTTTGGTTTGCCATGCCATGGTATCCCATACTGGTGGGTTTTCAGAGCCCTGTTCATAACCTGTTAGTTGACAAAGCACTTCATTTGCAACATGGCCAAAGCCTGTGTACCACCCCTAGACTACAGGAAGAGGCATGAATTGGTGGTGCTTGCAGAATTCAAAATGTATTTCTGGGTGGACGCCTCTCCTAATGAATCACCCATTAGCCAGCTTCACACATGCAGCCTCCCCGGATGTCACCTTCAGTCTTGTTTTGCACACATTAGCCCTCTGCTCTTTTTACAGTCAAACAAGATCCTCTTCTGGTTGGGTGTGGTGCTGGACAAGCTGCCGACTTCCGTCCCTTCTCCCCTCCTTGTCTATCAGCCTTGTAGAAATATTAACCGGTAGCCAGTGAATGGATTTGCTGACTTGCTACATAAACGGAGGGCACAGCTGCTATGTTCGGAGGAGATCTGTTGGCCCACAAAACGCCTGTCCACTCCGTTAAAGTATGAGCATGTCTGGTTTTGATCTCAGCAGGCCTGTTGCTGGCAGGGATTGGGACGGGACGCACAGGTTTACATAGTAAATGTTAACAAGGACGTCTAAATGAAATGGAGGAGAGATAGCAAGGGTCAGGAAATTGCCAAGGAAGGTGCTGCTGGAGAAAGAGCTACCTATTGCTACTGTACTGCACCCTGGAGTTGTGCTGCACTGACTGAAAATTCAGACCTCAGCCCTGGATAAATATGCATGTCATGCACTGGAAGATGGGTACCTTGGTCCTTTTTGCATCCCTTCCCCTCCAACCCAATCCATCAGCTAGTATCCACTCTGCTTTAATCTTCACTCACAGCTAGGTTGTGCCTTTTGGTGGAGCTCTATGCAAGGCGGTTGTGCGTAGGCAGCACTGCCCTAGGAGCGGCTGTAGGAGGCGTTAAACCAGCAGAAAATAACTACCCATCTCTGGACTGACCAGGGCTGGCGCAACCCATTAGGCAACCTAGGCGGTCGCCTAGGGCACTACAATTTGGGGGGCAGCGACCGCGGCGGTATTTCGGCGGCGGGACCTTCCGCCGCCTCTGTGGGGGGCGGCATTTCGGGGCGGGACCTTCCACCGCCTAGGGTGGCAGAAAAGCTGGCGGCGCTCCTGGGACAGACTTGGCTACCTTCAAGTGCGGGGTCTGCTTGCTCTGAGAAGGGAGTAAATGAGCAAATAGCCCCACTTCCTCCCACGTACCTGGACCCATGTTCTGGATAGCCCACGTAGGAGTTACTAGGGGCTTTAAAAATGAGAATCTAACCCATAACAATTAGGAGCCAGAGCTCCACAACTATGTGCAATGGTCTGTGGCTGCAACTCTAAGAGCTGATCCTAGAAGACTGACTGTGCTGCTCAACAGTTCAGCCAAACCCTTGAGCCGTAAAATGACATGGATTAAAACCCCTCCTGGATACAGTGTTGCCAACTCCTGCGCTCTTATTGTGCGAGTCGCACCATTTGGTGTTTTTTCTTACAGCCCCAGCTCCTGCAGACATAGGAGTATGTGAGACTCTCAACTTTCCTTTTAAACCAGAGGTATGTTTCTAGCCCTCAGGGTGGCAGAGAAAAGCTTGAAAACAGGATACAAGGGCACTCTAAAGGCCCAGGCTAGGTTTACACTTAAAAATTAGATCGATCTAGCTACATGGCTCAGGGCTGTGAACAATTTCTCACCCTGAGTGCCAGAGATAGGTTGACCTAACTCCCACTGCAGACACTGCTAGGTTGACAGAAGAATCCTTCTGTTGACCTACCTACCACCTCTCAGAAAGATGGATTACCTACATCGACGGAAAAGCGCATTCCATCGTTGCAGGAAGTGTCTACACTATGGTGCTACCACAGCACGGCTGCAGCCCCGTAGCTGTGCTGTAGCGTATGCATGCCCCCAGAAGGCAAAGAGCGAGAACACAATAGGGTTTGTTTAATCTCATGATTTTTCAGTCAGTCTCATTGTTTTGGGGGGGTGGCCGGCTCGTGATTTTTGAATGGCTGGGCTTGACAATACTGCAGTAGTCAGTCACAGAGATTGAAATCCCCTTGGCCTGTCTGAGCCTCCCACCACTACAGAGCATTTTGTCAAAATCCACCAGTCAGAAATAAAACTGGTTTCAAAGGAATGATAAAGCCACAAGAGAAGTGAATGTAGGGTGATCTTGTTCTTAGTAACTGCGAGATGGAGGGGGTGACAAAGAAGCATGACTGGAGAAAGAGCCAGTCTTATTAATTATTATTAGTAGTATTTATTTATTTGTGCTGCGGTGGCACCTTGCTGCCCTAGTCACAGACCGTGACCCTATTGTGCTAGGTGTTGTACAGACACAGTCCCAAAAGATGGTCCCTAAAGCAGCAAATTTCACATACGGATTTCCTGGAAATGCACAGCCTGATCATTTACCTCCAAAGAAACTTAGACAGTTGGAAACATTACTATACTCTAGAATGTTTGAACAATAGTGGGAGATGCATGCATTCATCACTGTGCATTGCAGTGGTGACGTGTATGTGTGTACATGTGCATGTATCTATCTGTGGATGTATGTAAATATAATATTAAAGATATATCTATATAAGTACACATAATATATATATATACTGTATTAAAGGGAGAGAAGGAGAGTGTGTGAATCAGCACTGATACATGTAGGGGACACAATTTCGGAGGGGGCATGGGGAAGGGAAATAGTGGTACTCTCCCAAGCTTTGCCCAGAAAACTTAAATTCCACTTGAAACACCAAACCAAGCCACACTTAATAAACTGTGATACTCTTCATATACAATGAGGGCCCTACCAATTCATGGCCATGAAAAACATGTCACAAACCGTGAAATCTAGTCTCCCCCTGTGAAATCTGGTCTTTTGTGTGCTTTTACTCTATATTATACAGATTTCACAAGAGAGACCAGTGTTTCTCAAATGGGGGTCCTGACCAAAAAGGGAGTTGTGGGGCTGTGGGGGGGTCACAAGGTTATTTTAGGGGTGTTGCGGTATTGCCATCCTTATGTCTACGCTGACTTCAGAGCTGGGGGGCCAGAGAGCGGCGGCTGTTGGCTGGGCGCCCAGCTCTGAAGGCAGTGCCCTGCGAACAGCAGCACAGAAGTAAGGGTGACAGTACCATACCATGCCATCCTTACTTGTGTGCTGCTGCTGGCGGCAGCTCTGCCTTCAGAGCTGGGCTCCTGCCCAGCAGCCGGTGCCCTCCAGCTGCCCAGCTCTGAAGGCAGCACTACCCCTACAATAACCTTGTAACCCCCCCCACACACACACACACACACAACTCCTTTTTGGGTCAGAACCCCTACAATTACAACACCATGAAATTTCAGATTAAAAGAACTGAAATCACAAAATTTACAATTTTAAAAACCTACGACCGTGAATTTGACCAAAATGGACCGTGAATTTGGTAGGGCCCTATATATAATCATCCTTTTTCTTTCTTGCATGTTTTGATCAGCAGTGAAGTAGTTAACATTTTAATGTCCATCATTATGCTTCAGAGTTAATGGCTTATTATGATAAACAGGACAGTTCACAATGCTCTGAGCTATTGTTTCAGATAGTCTGAAGACTCAGGCACTGCACCAGTTTACAATATGAAAGTTACTCTTAATGGCTAGAGAATTTTGCTTTTACACAAATAAAGCTTAGATTTGGGGGTATATGATGCAAGTACAGGCAGGCCTGGATTAACATGTTGGGAATATCTCATGAAATCAGCTATAGCAAGACAAAAGAATAAGGTACTGATCTCGGGGGGGGGGAGAGGGGGGAGTGAGGTTTGCGTCTCTAAGTGCCCAACTCCAATAAAATGCACAGAGTAATTTTCTGGGATTTGGCTCTATTATTATTTGTGTTATGTCAGCATCTAGAGGCTTGTAAATGTCTAGATTGCAAGCTAGTCAGGGCAGGGACTGCCTAGTGCCTAGCACAATGGGACTCCATTCTCAGTTAGCCCCTCAGGACTGCCTGTACTCCTCAATAGGGACATCCAAAAATAAAATGACTTTTCTATTTATCCCTGACTTTGTTCATGTATGATATGTGTGCCAAATTTCATTCAGGTCAATAGATTCTTGCAGGGTGTACAACCGTCAATACAGAATTTGGGCCTGGCAAATGTATTATAGTAAATATGCAATTTTAAAAAAAATCATAGCTTTTCCACACCCTTCAACTCTCCATTATAAGACTAAGGGACAGATTTAAGGATCAGTGTTTGCATTTTGGGCTCTTGCTGATTGGCAAGAGTAGGAGTATAGAAAAGATACAAGTTTCACAAAACTATAATATTTCAGAAACTTCTCCGTGATGTTTGGTAAAACAATTGAGAACATTCTCCCCTGCACTCACACAGTAAAAGAACACTACTGGAAACTCTCTTGCGCTTCACTAGAACATACATGACCAGATCCCCCGCTAATGTAAATCACCAGAGCTCCAAAGAAGCTGATTTACACCATCTGAGGGTCCACTTGCAGTGAAAAAAAAGCTCTGCAAGGTCTTGAATTCTAGATCTCACTGCCTTGTAAATTCAACCATCTCTAGTATAATGTCTGGTTAACCCTCCAGAAATGGGTCTTCCCCAGTGTACCATTGTGCTAGGGCAATGTCTCTGTCTGCCTCTACTGGGAATAATCAGTTCAAACTTTCACTCTGTCCAGAATCAGGTATGATTCTCCACTGGAACTAGGGGTGCTGCCGTACCACCAGTTTGAAGTGGATTCCATTACACCTCTACCTCGATATAACGCTGTCCTCGGGAGCCTAAAAATCTTACCGCGTTATAGGTGAAACCGCGTTATATCGAACTTGCTTTGATCCGCCGGAGTGCGCAGCCCCGTCCCCCCGGAGCACTGCTTTACTGTGTTATATCGGGTCGCGTTATATCGGGGTAGAGGTGTCTATACAGGGTTTATCATTGGTTTCAATGGCTTTCAGCACCTCCACTATAAAAATTGTTCCAGCACCCCTGCTGGAGCTCACTGCTTCCCACTTTGTGGGCCCAACTTTGATCCTGGCAGCATCTCTCCAAGGTGAATGGATTCCATTCCAGGCAGGTCTCTGTGCTTGTGGCTCTATGTTAGTGTTTATAGGAAGTCAATGAGATGGAACTCAACAGAAAAAAGGAAGACTGAAGAGTCATTTGAAGACAAATGGGGAAATCCAGAACTCGATAACTTTACAGAATCCTAGCTTTCAGCACAGCACACTTCTGGGTAGCAGAAATAAAGGAAAGGAGAACAGGTCCATATGTTTCAATAGGCTATTCACCTTTGCCTGACAAGAGAGGGGATGTGTTATTTATGTTTACAAAAAGTTATCTGTCCTCAGTTCTATACGAAGCCACGCAGCACTGTGAATCAGTAAGACTGGGTGTCGCTAGGACCAAGGCCTCTCAAGCCTCCAGCAATGAAGAGAAAGTAGCAAATCATGAGTGTGTTTTGTGAGTGTTGTCCTGTGTGGGTAAGAGCCACGTCTGCCCATGAAGAGTTTAGTATAGTACCTAGTGGGTCAGTCTGGGGTGGTTCCTTTTAACTCACAAGATAAAGCTGCAGCCTCTGGAGCACAAGTGTCAAGGAACTGGATAGCCTTCAGTCTCATCTCACATGGTGCCTGTGTCCCACACAGACCTAATAGTCCAGCTAAAGGCTGGTGGTTCAACTATGTTTAGAACATGGTTTTGCGGGGGTGGCTGTGGGGGGGTTAACCCGTTGTGAGGCCATTCTCTGACGTGGTTACAACACAATTGAGTTGTGAATGAAACTGCAGTGTGGCCACAATATGATCATGTTTGTGCAACTGCACCTAACTGTGCTCAGTGCATTCTGGGAAAATCTGGGCAACTGTCCTGTACTGCTGCAGCAGGGGGCAGCATACCCACAAACTATATCCACAAAAGCAGGAAGTGGAATAATGCACTTTGGGATGTTGTACCACACAGAGAACTGAATGTCATCTGTCAGCTTAGGCCAGTGGCAAGGGCAAAGCATTGTTAGCTGTCACAGTTATAAACCAAAATATTAACTATATTGTGTGTGGACACAGTATATGTTTAAAGCCAGGCATGTCACCAACTACTTATAAACATAGTTAAGAGCTATATTTTAGGCAGGGACTATATAGCCACCTTGCAGCTGTGCAAAACTCAGAGGCTTCATTTCTCAGGAACAAGCATTTCAGTCTTGCATCATATGGATTCACACCCGAGAGCCCGGCTTTGAATTTTAGGTTCAAGAGAAAGGAAAAAGAAAGTCTTAGAACAAAAGCACAGTGAAAACCATCAAGTCTGGCGTGCTTTGGGACTAAACCATCTTAATCACCAGGCTCTGTATGGTTTAATAAATTAAAGGAACAATCATTAGCAAAGATTTCTGAGCCTGTTTTCTTCCTACATTTAAATTAATAATGTCAAAAAATAGCTAGTCTCTAGTCAAACTCTGGGAAACATATCAGAGATGATAATAAAAAGCCTAGATCTTCATTAATTGATTAATGTAATTAAAGAAAGATGCCACATTAGCATCAGTTTACATGGCTAATTAACTAAACTCATTAATTCATACTCACTTCCACAAATGTAGTCTTACTATACCCCAAAGTTCAACTGTGATAGCCCCACACACAACCAACTTTTGCTAACCAGAATTTTATGTATGAAACAAAGAATTTTGTGCATTTTAAATACATTAGCACTCTTAACTATATGCTAACAATGTATATAACCCTAATATTTAACTACAGTACTTACCTAACATGAGCATCAGCAAGTTGGGAATTCATAATTAATGTAGTTCAAATACCCTTAACTTTGCCCTTTTTGCAATGTTTTTTGGGGGAAATAATGGAGGCAATTTTTTATTTTGTTGTTTTAACCAATCATATAATGAATCCATCCTCCAGATCCTTTCATTTTCCACTGCCATAGCTGTGTATGGCTCTGTTTAGGTAGATCTTTAAATCAAAGTTTTGTATTTTGGGTCTCCAGCCAAACTAGTCGGAATCAGTTCAACAAAAGATTAAACTGCAATCTGCTGTCAGCTCATTGCCTTATGGGAGTTGTAGTTCAAAGCCCTATGCTGTTCTATGGGCCAGACACCCCGGAGGGCTACATCTCCCATATGACAATGCACTGCTTTTACTTTGACCAAGCTGGATGGTGCATCATGGAAGTCATATTACTAGATGCATTGTAGGAGATTAAGTCAAGCCAGGGAGCCTGGCCTATAGGGCAGAATCTGGGCATCAGCCTCCCAAACTACAACTACCATAAGGCAATGCTCCACAAGGGGAAAATGCAGTTTATGCTGCTATGACTGAAAGGGAAGCCTTTCAAGTCAGTTCAATAAACCAAAATGAAACATTTCAATTTGGGGAAAGTCAAAATGTTTCATTTAAATCAAACATGTCAAATGTTTCAGAATTTCCAAATCAGTTTTTTTTTTTTAATTTCCATCCTGTGATATTTGTCCTGATTGGGAATAAAAACAAATGTCCACATGGTGGAATTTCCCTCCTCTCAATACTTATGGAGATTCCTTCCCCCCGCCCTCCATCACTCACTTACTCTGGCTGGCCTGTTTGGGGGAGGATGGGGAGAGTGGGAAAGAGCAAAGTCAAGGCTCATTCCCCTGTACTCAGGTAGGAAGAGGAGCAGCCCACACTGTTGATTGTTCTCCTCCCCATGCGGTCATGTGCAATACAGGCAGCCTGTCCGGCAGAGTAACAGACCACCTCATGCCATCTCCTCCACCTCTCTGTATAGGCATGTACCGGTAGCTTCAGTTAGACCCACTATTTGTGCTAGTGGAACAGGCTACATAATTCGTTTATTTTAAAGGGAGACATATGCAAACTCATAAATGGGATGCATTCTAAGCACCGTGTCCTGCACAGAACGAGTTAACAATCTATTCTTTTTATGCAATTAGTCTCATTTTAGAACGCTTCCTTCTCCGAGTCACCTTGCTATGTGCAGCGCTGATAACAATGGAGATGTTGAGCTCGATCAGGTCAGTTCCTCAATAGGTGTAAATCAGTGTAGCTCAACTGAAGGCAACCAGGACAGTTACCTGCACTGTTGAGAAGGCAAAGAAGCTGGACTGATTTATACCAGCTCAGGATCTGGCAGGTTCTATGACTAGGGCATTGTTCAGATTTGGTGGGGAGGGTGGATTTCCATACAGAAGATTTATTTTTATCCCTGACTCTTACTGATATTTTAAAGAGCAAATGTTTTATCCTTGGAATGCACCAGGTCAGGAATCTCCCCGGGGGGGACACTTCCGTACCCATTTCCAAGAGCTTCCCCTGTAAATTACTCTTTAGGGCTGGCTACAGTCTTCCATCAGAGGAATCTCTGCTCCAAGAAAATATCTACAGAGAATACAGAAGAGGAAATGTGGGGTGCACTGCTCCCTGCTGCAGCCCGCCCTTCATCCCCAAGCTCTATCCCTGGAGCAGTGCATCTCCCAGTTCTCTTTTCAGTCACTCTGATATGAGACTTAAGGGCACAGCATAAGAGAAACAACAGAACAGAACCGGGCTCACACTGTGTTGATACATTGGGCTCTTGGTTTGTTTAACGTAGTGGCTAAAGCCAGAAATCAAACCTTCCCGTTTGCTCACCTCCCCAGCTGCCGTTAAATGAAATCTGCCTCCTGCCACAAGCGGGGGCAGGTTTTGGAGGACAAAGGGCCGCCCTGGGCCATGTAATTTGAAACCAAAGCTTGAGGGCATTCAGATCTGGTGCTCCGATTTCGATCAGTGTTATATCGATGGGCCAGAGCCATGACTTTTATTTTCAGATCCAGATCCGAAGTACAAAGGTGTTCTAGTTTGTGTCCATCTTTAGTGCTAAGTCCCAGGCGGGGGAGTAATTACTTCTACGCTAACTGATGCAAAACCCCTTGTATTGAGACTTTCAATAGACAATTTTTGGCTACATTAGCTTTTGCTGACACTAGGGACTATTCTTGGAAGCTTTAAAAACATCCAAGGGAGACACCCGTCACTTTTATTCATATGGAGTGTTTTCATTTTTATTTATCGAAGGCATTAAAAAAAAACTGGCTTCTGCTGAGCTTCAACTAGATTTCATTAAAAAAAAATAGGGACTCTGCCAGTAAATATATTGGCCAGTTGGCAACCCTCGATTTTTGTTAGGAATGATCCACAATGGAAAATATACACTTAGTCCATATACAGTAATAGAGTCCACTGGTTCTGCTGCTAATGCTTTCATTTTCTGTGCCAGCATATGCAAGTCATTAACTATTCCTTTACACGTTGCTTCTGAAGAAGGTCCTGTGCTCCGAGATATATATTATGTTTTCAATTATAATATCTATACAAGGACTCTGCAGTTCTCACAACTACATACCATGCACCCAGATACTATGGTGATGGGTGCATTAGAGAAATATAATAATAAATTAATCTCCAAGGATTCCAGTGTGTCTTACAAGCTGCTGTGAAAACCAGGGACTGGAAAAACCACTCAATTACTGGTTGTACCCTGGAGTAAGTGAAGGGAAAATTAGGCCCTCTCTGTATAAGGAGTAATCCAGCCTGGAGTCTAAATTAGCTGTTACCACTCAAGAAAGAGATCTTGGGGTCATCATGGATAGTCCTCTGAAAACATCTGCTCAATGTTCAGCGGCAGTCAAAAAAGCTAACTGGTAGTTACAAACCATTAAGAAAGGGATAGATAATAAGACAGAAAATATCATACCACCACTATATAAATCCATGGTATGCCCACACCATGAATACTGCATGCAGTTCTGGTCACCCCATCTCAAAAAAGATATATTAGAATTGGGAAAGGTACAGAGAAGGGCACCAAAAATGATTAGGGGTGTGGAACAGCTTCCATATGAGGAGAGATTAAAAGGAGAGAGACTGTTCGGCTTGGAAAAGAGACAACTGAGGGGAGATATGGTAGAGGTCTTTAAAATCATGAATGTTGTGGAGAAAAATGAATAAGGAAATGTTATTTACCCCTTCACACAAACCAGGGGTCACCCAATGAAATTAATAGGCAGCAGGTTTAAAACAAACATAAGGAAGTACTTCTTCACACAACACCCAGTCAACCTGTGGAACTCATTGCCAAGGGATGTTGTGAAGGCCAAAAGTATAACTGGGTTCAGAAAAGAATTAAATAAAATCATGGAAGATAGGTCCATCGATGGCTATTAGCCAAGATGGTCAGGGGTGCAACCCCATGCTTTGGGTGCCCCTAAACATCTAACTGCCAGATGTTGGTACTGGATGACAGGAGATTGGTCAATAATTGCCCTGCTCTGTTCATTCCCTTTGAAACATCTTGCATTGGCTACTGTCAGAAGACAGGATACTGGGCTAGATGAACCTTTGGTCTAACCCAGGCTGGCTGTTCTTATGTTCTTAACCACTGCTCAAATGAAGCACAGCTACACAGCAGTTTCAGACATGACATGAAGAAGACTATACCCAATTGTTGTTGGAAGGAAGTTGTACTGCGTCGTGCACTGGACTGGGACTCAGACGACTTGGGTTCAACTCATAGCTCAGCCACCAGCTTCCACTTATCAGAGGAGTAGCCGTGTTAGTCTGAATCTGTAAAAAGCAACAGAGGGTCCTGTGGCACCTTTAAGACTAACAGAAGTATTGGAAGCATAAGCTTTCGTGGGTAAGAACCTCACTTCTTCACTTGCATCTGAAGAAGTGAGG